>NC_090271.1:267636711-267947545 GCF_040414725.1 Anabrus simplex | reverse complement strand
AGTGTACATTGTGTTTCGGTAATTCCTCTCAGATCAGGTGAAGTCGGAAACCATCATGATGGCTGTTACTTGCCATTACCTGAACGCTGACATGGAGCCTGTATCTGCAGACTGATGCAGGTCATCACGTCTGTGGCACCTCCCATCGTAAGAGCGTTCCGATGTTGTGTTTTAATAGTCTGTCGTGTTATGTCGCTATAAAAGGAAGACATAAGATTTCGCGTGACGGGTTCTTGAAGAAGACACTGAAAACGGTCTTGTAACACATTACATTTCTCCGCATTATTGTGTTTCAGCGTAACACCTTGATTTTATCAGAAGACTTAAGTACAATGGTATTCGAACCTGTTTGTTCCTTTAGCGTACCCCAGTTTTATATAACCTGTGACTTACGGTACCTATACACGTATTTTATATGAGAAGAGGTGACATTCATTAAAATACTTCATGAAGGACCTAGGACATTTTCCTAGAAGTCAGGAATGAGTAACGTAGCCTTTTAAATTATTAATAATAATAATAATAATAATAATTATTATTATTATTATTAATTATTAATTATTAATTAATTATTAATTATTAATAATAATTATTAATAATAATAATAATAATTGAGGCGTCTAGTATCAAAACCGGCCATGTCACTCAAGCCATATTTCTCAATATGGACGAAAGACCTGTAGAGACAAAGCAATGATGGTCAGAAAAGATTTTTTTTCACAGTTATATCCTTGATGGTTTAATATTTAAGTTCCGCTGTTTTGAGAAATCTAACTCATAATTAACCCATCTTTTGTGTTAATTTAAATTTTGACTTGGCCGTTTTTGTTGCAAATTTGTACAATTTCACAAGGTATGAAAGTAAATCTTTCAGTTCACCACTCGGAACAATATCCACGTTACAGCACACAATAATGACCAAATACGAGCACACCAGAAATAGGATTGATTTGGCGCCAGTGACGGTAAGAAGCCCGCGAATACGTAAATCAGTGTTGCAAACGAACAAAAAACAAAATATTATGACTTCAAAGAATATACATTACAAGGAACGATTTTTCCTACTGATATTATCACATTGTTGCTTAATGTAACAACACAAGATTCCGGACAACAATGCTGCATCATAAAGATTGTCGCTCGTTCCTTGACTTGGCCGGTTTTTAATTCACTGGCTGCATGACTTGGCCGATTCTGTTGCACGACCGAGAATTCAGTGCTCTATAACATGAAGACATGGACGATTTTAAAGCATATTCTTGTTTCACCTGATAGTGCTATCCTTCTCTTTCAAATTGATAACCTTAACTCATTTTCGTAAATTTTGTGACTTGGCCGGTTTTGATACTAGACGCCTCAATTATTGTACCGGGCGGTACACCTCCACAATGCAAATTCAAATATTGCGCCAGTTGAAACTCCTCTACAGGAGAACGCCTGAACTTTAACAAACTATATTAATTCAATAGTTTCTCGAAAGATGTCACCACAGTAAATTTAGTAATTTTGAAGTGTCTGAACGGTGTCTATTTCGACTTGTGTTTGTTTCCTCCGGATCAAGAAATTTGGACGTTCTCTAACAGATGTCTCTACAAAAACTATAATAACGCACTCTGGTGTAAGGGAATGAACTGTCCTGAAGAAATTTAACATTCGTAAGTTTTTGTTTTTGCTAAATTTTGTTCTGTGGTTTGAGAGTTGGCAATGTTAATCCTTTCTTTCCGCCAGTTTTGAAATCAGCCAATCCCGAATTTCTTAAAATAATTTTCGGCCAATCGGGGCTTTCTTCCCCAACCTGCTCTGGAACTGTGTTCTGTAACCAATAAACTGCTGTGGGTGTGTCCTATCATTCATGAAAGGTCTCGAATTTTCCGCGAGGGTATATAAACTGCTGATTTTCTGGTCTCCTGGCCACTTCAGTAACATCTCTCCTCGTGTGATTATGTAGCAGGGGGCGGGAAGCGCCTCTTCCTTCGGGCAGCAGTTCATCCGTCAGGTAAAGGCCATTTTATAACTTCATTTCTTGCTAGCTCAGCAGTTTAACCCGCGGGGCAGGTTCGAAACCTTTCTAATGTAAAAATGTAATAGACACTTGGTAAATTTTGGCTTTTTAACTAAAAATTGGGATAGAGAGTGCCTCACCCTCTCGTGCTCCCACTCATATTGTTCTGAGGTGACTACGTTTTCATTTCCATTTTTCCTTCCTTCATAATGTAAATAAGTTTTCTTATCGTGTCACCTCCGTAGTATGGGATTAGCCCTTGCATAAGCGGCCTAGTGCCAAATAGGTTTTGAAAGTGTATTAGGAGTGCAAGTTACGCCTCCAGTCAAGTTAGAATTTTGGGCCATGTAATTGACCTGTTTCTTTACTGAATAGGCCTCAGTAGGTTGGGTATTTTTACCCCTGTTCTTGTGTGCCTGGAGGGCAGATTGAAGGTGGAGTTTGGTGTGGCCTTTGAATAGGCTTGAATTTTGAGAGCGGGTTTGCTCCTCCTTAAAAGTAGATTTTCTGTGTGCCTCGAGGAGGCTTTACTGGGTAATTGGGAGCAAGTGCTCCTTGGCATGACTGGGGTTTTCTGCCCCTTTGTTGAACCTTGTATATAGGTAAAGTTGGGCTTATAGCTCAAGGTTCGTCGTGAGTGTCGGGCTCGAAGCCCGAACTAAAATTGTACTTTCTTAATTTGTTGATCTGCTACTTGGTACCTGTTATATTCTGTTATTTATTTATCTTGAAAAGAAAATATAACCTTTGTTAAAGTTTTAAATTAACTTTAATTTCGTAAGTTGAGACCTATTCCACCCAGCACCTTCTTTCACCTCTGCCGGTCCACCAAATCTCCGTAATAATAATAATAATAATAATAATAATAATAATAATAATAATAATAATAATAATAATAATAATATTTATTGATTTTAAGTTCCACAAACTACTTATACAGTTTTCGGATATGCCGAATTTCCGTAATTTTGTCCGGCACGAGATCTTTGCGTGCCAGTACATCTATCGGTTCGAGGTTAACGTATCTGAGCACCTTCAAATATCACTGGACTAAGCCAGGATCGAACCTGTCAAGATAGGATCAGAAAGTCAGTGCTCTATCTTCTAAGCTACTTAGCTCAATATTTTTTTAAAATATTGACAACAAATTATATTGAGCATTCAATTGAACACTTACTCTTAAATTTTTACTGTGCATTACAATACTTACTTATGCTGTCCATTTATTTTCCAGAGGTCAATAGGTGGCTGTGTGTTGTTTTACTTAGATTATTTAAGCATTTAATTACATTTAGTTACCTTTCAAAAATTTTCATAAAATTGAGAACATAATTCAAATAAGAAATGTTCAAGAGCTGTCAATGTACTAAAGTAAGAGTCTAGTATAATTAATTTGAGAGTTCTTCGTGACTTCAGTGCCGTAAGAAAAATACTAATGTAACTTCATAGTCACTGGTGCATAATTTAACGTATATCTAGGTTCTATATAACACGCAGTAGTATACTTTCAATTGTTTTAATATACCTGTTGTGGTTATGTCCGTGAAGAGGTGGACGTTGTCATATATGTAATAACAAAAACCGGAGTGTGTGTTGTTTGTGTTTAACTGCATGTTGAGTTTATTGAAGCTGGTGTTCAAATTACGATTTCTATGACTGACCTATGTGGCATTACTATTTGGTTCTTGGAATTTGAGTTCGTATATTCCTGATCTGGAAACAAATACGTTTGTTTTTATTTCGATTGGATTTACTAATTTGTTTTTGTAATACGTTATTTGTTCTGAATTTATTTCAAAATAAACGGTTTACTGTTTTGAATGGATCGTTGTTTTATTATGCGATTTATTTTCTTATTTGTATTTCGTCGTTAAAATCCGTTTTGTTCATGGGTATGGTTATTGCTCTCCGTATCAATGTGCCATGTTCTTCTAATTTGTGTGTCGTCGGGTGATTGTAATCGGAATCTACTGTGTGTCTGTGTGTGTGTTTGACGTATTAGTTGATTTTCTGTGTATGTTTTGTAGCATTCTATCTTTATTTCTATTGATTCTCATTTGGTTGTGGTTCGATTGTGAAATTGATTGAGTTGTGTAGAGAGTTTAGTGCGTCTACTAAATATTTGCATTTGTGACATCATATCTGTTCTAGTGTAAAATCTCGTAACGTAGGTCGGTTAAGAGTCTGCTTTCAGTGTTAATTAGGAATGTGTTTGCTATTATTCTCATGGCTAATCCTTTATTTTGAGAACTTATTTTGTTGTTGGACGTAAACGTGTTTCGATTTAAGGTTGTTTTAACAGGTTTATTTTTTCTTGTGGTGAATTGTTTTCTTCCAGATGTATTTCTATAATATTATGTTAGTAAACAGGTTATTCGCAGCTCTTGTTGCAAACGTACGTCCTGGAAACCAGCAAAGAGACAGTTGTTTGCCGAAACTGAAACTCACGATGCAACACAACGAGCATTGGCATAGCTCAGCCAAGTTGTACAAGCCTGCTGTAAATGGATTGTATATACTGTTGTCTGTGGCTCATGTAGCAGCGCACCGGCCTCTTACCGCTTGATTCCGTGGTTCAAATCCCAGTCACTCCATGTGAGATTTGTGATGGACAAAGCGGAGGCGGGACAGGCTTTTCTCCGGGTACTCCAGTTTTCCCTGTCGTCTTTCATTTCATCAACACTCTCCAATATGATTGCATCTGTCATTCATTAATCATTGCCCAAGAGGAATGCGACAGGCTTCAGCAACCGGCACATTTCCTATTCTCGCTGCTAGATGGGGGCTACATTCATTCAATTCCTGACCAGGTCGGATGACTGGAATAATACAATGGATTTTCATAACGTAGTCTACAGTTATAGCGACCACTTATTCTTGTTGTGCCTTATCCATTCCAGATGTTGACAATCACCAGGCCTATTATTCTTTTGTCCATAGGTCTTCGGAATAGCTCGACAGATGGCAGTTCAAACAACTGACGTAGGTTTCCGAGCCAAGAGATCTGACGGCGACCAGGACGTCTTTCCGCGAATATTTTGCCTTGCATAACGAGTTCGAGTATTCTACATATCCCCTCGTTGCATATGACGTGGCCGACGTTCTGTATTATCATTTACGTTCCATCAAGATTTTCATAAGCTCTTTTTTGTGGCCGATCCACTGCAGGACTACGATGTTGGTCACGCGGGCCATCCAAGATATTCTAAGCAGCATTATGTGGATCCTTATTTCAAACACGTCTATTCTCCTCTGAGTTGCTAGGTGCTAGCTTCCACGCCTCTACTCCGAACAACAGAACATGGTAAACATAACACTTGATGTGCTGTCTGGACGAGGGGCTCAGATCTTTGAAGGTCAGCAAGGGTCTCATTTTAATGAAGGACGATCTAGTGATTTCTAGCGGGATGTGATTACTTCATCGGGGTCCCACTGTGCGTTGGGACTGATTTCTAGGTAGACAGGTTTGTTAACTTTCTGAATGTCTGTATTTTCTGTGCAGCCTATCACCATGAACTTGATTCTAATACAGAAACGTTGTTTGCATTTCTCACTCTGTCCTTCAAAAATGTCATATCCGTCAGTTTGTTGGCTTGCAGGACCGTTCTGCGCACTTTAGCTTGTTCCGATAGTCCCCGTTGTTTCGGATGCCCACATGTAGAATAGTGAAAGCTTTTGCGAAAATCTCCTCGGAGTAAATATCAAACAGAGTAGTGGAAAGTACGCCACGCTGCCTGACAGTCCTGTGTACCTCTACCAACTCAGTCACCTGGTCTTCGATGGAGACTTGCGACGCTGGTACCAGTAGAAATTGGTAATAAGTCGGTTGTCTTTTCCATCCACACCTATTCTACGGAGGACCTGGAAAACCTTATGGTGCTAACAACAGTCAAATATCTTTGAGTAATCGACTGAACATAAGAACACACCTTAGCTGAAGTCCCTTAGTCTTTGAACGAGTAGATGCAACGCGCAAAGGGCCTCACGGGTGGCAAGGGATTTGCGGAATCCAAATTTTGTTTCACCTGCGAATTCTTCAAGCTTCTTACAGATTCTGAAAGGTATGATCTTCAGAATTATATTTAACATATGACCCATACGGCTGATGGTTCGGAAATTCTCACATTTCTTCCTAGATGGTATTTGCCAGTCCTCCGGAATGGTCCCCGAGCCATAGATGGCGTTGAAGGGCTCTGTCAGTTGTCTGATTATCACTTTAACCATCACCGTCAGCATTTCCACGGGGATCTGCTCAGGGCCTGTTGTCCTTCTGCTTGTACATCTTCCAAATAACCATTAGATATCAAAAACTGTTTAGTTGTAATTTGAGATTATACTCAGATGAAAACGATTACTTTAACTTCGAGTCGTTGGCTAAATGGCTAGTGTACTCCCCTTCGGTTCAGAGGGCCCCGGGTTAGATTCCAGGCATTCTGAGGTATTTCAATCGCGTATGATACATACTTCTGGCTCTGGAGCTGGGTATTTATGTATGTCTCAACACTCTTATCTTCATATTCATACAACACACCACATTACCAACCACCACAGAAACACGCAACAGTGATTGCATACTTCCATAGACGGTTGGCGTCAGGAACGGCACTCGGTCATAAAATAGATCCAAATCCATGTGTGCGACGCAGTTGGCACCCGCAACCTCACAGGTGTGGGAAAAGCGGTGGAAAAGGATAAGAAGAAGGAAAATAATTTATTAAGCTGTAGTTAGGAAAATTTTACATTCTAAAAATTTCATGGTATTATTTTGTAGCCGTTTAATGCTACCTCACTCCTCATCTTGGAGATATGAAATAGAATAGTACAAGCCACGGAAAACTTATATAACAAAAGATCATTTCTGATATCTAAGGTAACTAGCATAGATGTTCTCAGGTATGCATTGAAGCATTTGTATGAAGTGTTCGATCGTATGGGGACCCTCTTGGAGAGGTATAAACAGAAAATCCAGGTCTTCGAAATTTAGTGCTAGCTCCGCATGCTAAAATTACCTTGGACCAGTAAGGTACGCATTTAAGAAGTGCTGAAAAAATTCAATGAAAAATACCAGCTGGTAAAAAAATTTGAATGTAGAAGGAATAGATTCATAGGTCACATGCTAAGACATCCAGTCGAGTGCACCATTCTCATGGAGGGAAGAATGGAGATCAAAAGGAGAAGAGGAAAACCAAGAAGAGAATTTGTGATGGACATCAAGAATGGACGACCGTACACAACTGTACAGTTAACAGTGGAGAGAATACCTCCATCGCGGGGTAAGATTGAAGAGATAAATAACAACAGTATTTGGCTTATATTTAAAGCATGAAAACAAATGTAATGTTACCGAAATACAGAACAGCATTCGCAATTTCTTGATGGACGTAGTATTTTCATATCTCTTGGCACAAGCCACAATAAAATGTATCTTATCCCGGTCTCAGTCTCGCTTATGGCTGCGACAGTACGGAAGTTGGTGAATAATGGCTAGAGACCACGTGTTTGGGCATTTGTAGGTTAAATGCAAATTTACTGAAAGAAAGTATACCGTAGCGCGGACAACAGTTCTGCTTTGAGATTTGCATAAACATTAAGGGCCCGGCCTGTTCGAACTCCTGGAAGTTATGTTACCCTCGCTACATTATGGAAGAGCGGGCTAGACAACAACTCCTACCAGGCAAATTCGTTTGCATTCTAACTTGCTACTGTCTAAACTTTCGGTCTTTAGTAATGACAGTCCGAGCACGATTAGTGCGTCTGAATATTATGAAACCTCCTACTCATTGGATCAGCGGTGCTGCAATAGTGCTTTCTGGTCCTGTCCTCGTCTTTCCTAGTACGACTCATTTTGGTACCGCAATAGATCTTTTCCGTGTCCTTATAACGACGTAACCTTAGTTAGTAGTATATGGAACTTCCACCCAGCCTTCGGGAGAATGACGTAGCAGACAAACAAATACAACAGCATGTTGTACTGTGGTATATCATTTCAATAATCCTTCAATGTCAAGTTCAAATTCCATTCATTCCTGTTTTAATAACAAGAATGAATCGAGCCGATGCCTAGTAAAAGAAAAAAAAAGGACTTCTTAACTTTAAAACTGGACGTTAAACATGTGAAGCCGTTACTTGCATTTTCCAGTGAAGAATCTACCATCATCTATCTTGTGGATTCAAGACAAAATGACGCATCAGATTTCATTAAGCCTTTCAGTGCAAGCACTCAAGTATCAGAATGGTCTTGTTAAATGCAACTAACTAGATAATCATTCCAACTCTTGCCAGGTGTAAATGAGAATAAAATGGCGCTGTAAACGTCTGGATGGTAGAGGCAAGTTGGTGAGCGCTCACAAGAAGCGTCGGAACGGAAGTAATGTAGTCAAAGTCTGGAGTTGCCGGTCTCACAGCCATTCATTCACAATTCAGGGCAAGTTATGTTCACTCTTAGATACCCAGGAACTTGTGAAAAAGAATACCATTAGTATTAACATACATGGTTACTTATTGTACGAACCTGAATTGCTGTAAACTTGCATTAACAAAAGACATGGCTTAGTTTGATAAATGTCGGTAGACTACCAAGAGTTTTAGTAAGTGAACACGACGGTTCAACCCTTGCCTGAATAAATGAGAACAACGTTACAATTTATGTCATTGCGCGTCTCGTTATTTGAATGATCACCGAGCGAGTTGGCCGTACTTTTAGGGGCGTGCAGCTGTGAGTTTGCATTCGGGAGGTAGTGGGTTCCAACCCCACTGTCGGCAGCCTTGACTATGATTTTCCGTGGATTTCCATTATCACGCCAGGCCACGGCCGCTTCATTCCCACTACTAGCTCTTTCCTCACCCATCGTCGATATATGACCTATCTCTGCCGGTACGACGTAAAGCCAATTGAGAAAATAAACAAAAGGAAAGCTGAATGATCGGCTTTGTGGTCTTCGATTTCGAGGGCCCTGGATTCAGTTCTCACCCAGGCAAGTTATTTTAGCCGCGTTTGGTTAATTGCTCTGGTTGGGAGGCTGGGTGTTTGTCATCGGCGCTGCCTGAATACAGCACATCACACAATTTAACCACCAGCGAAACATGCAACAGTGAAGACATAACTTCTAATACGATTGGAGTGAAGGAAGGCTGGGGTTAATTTACACATAGCACCGACATCCAGTAATTGGGATAAGGCCAGGAAAAATGAAAAGAAGAGCATAACATATCACAATCTTAATTTGGAAAAAAATATATTTAACCGGCTTATCGTCACGTGGCCTAATTTTGCCCTAAATAAATTAATAAGTAAGTAAATAAATAAATAAAAAATAAATAAATATACAGAGTGGCCGGAAGCAACCTGAACGGGGTGCATTACCGTTAGTGCGTTGGTCATACTGAACACATAATTTTAAAATAGTAATTCAAATTTGATTGCAGAAGATAGCCAATCAAATCTCTTCGTTGGTGAATTACAAATGGGCTTTGCGAGACGGGTTTGCGCAAACCTGCACGTGCCTTAGAACCGGACTGAAAGCACCAATCGAAGAAATAAACTTCGCCAGGGTAGAGATCTGAACACGGGCCGCCGATCTGACAAGGATCGCGCCAGAGCAAGCAGGCTACTTTCAAACCGGATGAAACGCATGGTGTGTTTGTGTTTGTGCTGATTTCTCAGCATGGATATTAAGCTGCTTTTATGGCAGGAGAAGATATATCAACTCTACCTCGTAAAGCCCATTTGAAATCGTCCGCGAAGTGACCTGATTCGCTAATTTCAGCAGCTGATTAAATTACAAAACAGAGAGATATGGATTTCTTCCGAGTTGATTATCAGTATGACCAACCCTCTAACGCTCGTATTCGATTCATGTTGTTCCCGATCACCCTCTATTGCATACAGATTTCATTCGAAGGTATCTAACTTACAAACAAATTTTCATCATTGAACAAAAATGTGAATATCAAAATGTTAGTGTTCGAAGAAGTAATCATGTAGGATTATAAGATACTAAATTAATTTTATAAGGAATAAACATTTTATCCAAAGAAATCAAAATTAGAGTACAAATATATGAGAACTGGGAACATAAAATTGAAAGATGCCAACATTCATTCTAAGCAATCAACAATCAAAATACAAGCGTTTGATTCGGAGCAAATTAATTAATTTGTTAAGAAGCAAGCCATAATTTTCAAAGCTTTTCAGTTTGTTGAAAACACTAATTATAACGCATATAAAACTATAACATGCCTGTAAATAGTGTGCATATTATACCGGTATTATAGAGATACATTAAAATTATTTTGTGGCATCAATTCAGGAATATTTTGAACACAATTCGAATCTAAGCCGATTGGATAGGAGTTATTCGTTTTGAATTTATTGTACGGATTATGATACGTGCTGTCAATGAGTTGCAGTAAGACCATCAAATCGTTCTGTTTTTTTTTTTTTTTTTTGCGTTCATTCATGCGAGAGGATCATTACTTAGCAATGATAATTGGAACAGTTTTGATTGCTGTCGTCAATATTTAAAATCTTGTGTTGAAAACATATTTATTTCAAATTACATAATAATACGTAGGAATACATAAAAACACATATACGAGGGTCGAGTCATAAGTCATGGCAACTATTTTTTTCTCGCGAACAGGAGATAACACGGAAAATCTATGATATGTTTTTTGGAAATATAGGGCATGTACTTATGCATAGTGCCTGTAGACAATTTCTCACTTCAGGAGATTCTCGTAGGAAAGTCACAGAACACAGGCCATTGGTAAACATTGTTTTATTATGGTATAGACAGCAAATACACAAGGCTACGTACAAAGGACAGGTCTCCACTGGTTACAAACCTTCGGAATAATCACCCAAGATTTCCACTATGCGTTGCCAGTGATGGGGCAGGCGCTGGATACCATTCGCTGCATGGCTATCGGTAACATGTGACACCTCTCTCCGAAATGCTGTTACGATGTCCTCCCACCTCACCACTGTTCTGTAGGGCATGGCATGCACACCTTATGCTTCCCGCAGCTCTGCATGGCATTGGCGTGCATTTCTGCCGCGGAGAGCTGCTATTCTAAGATACAATTGTTGCTACTGCGTGTTGACTTCCATTTTGTGACGCTCTCACTCACACACTGAACTTGGGGGCATGCTTAGACCCACACTGTTGTTGACATACACCATCTAGTGACATCATACGTAAGTACATACCGTACGTTTCCAAATGCATATCTTAGATTTTCCGTGTTGTCTCCTGTTCGCGAGAAAAAAATAGTTGCCATGACTTATGACTCGACCTACGTATGAAGCATATTCCAGGGCTCGGCAATGAGAATATTCCACTTTCTCCACACACGAAGATGACGAATCTGCCCCCTAATAACCAAATAAATCATTTCGTAGCAGAATTTGACTAATGGTATTCTTCTTCTGGAACGTACTTTTAAATGTACTCTCTATGTTTGTAACGAAAAGTGCATTTCACTTCAGTTGATCTATGGTTGTGCTTTTGTGTTTTGGAATGACGTAATTACTCGAGCACGATAATTATTTCTGACTACTGCGTAAGGTTGTTCATTTTCCTACCTCATTATTGCGAATTTTCTAAGAACAATGAGTTTTTATAATAAGAGCTCCAAGCAAAGAATAAATAAATCTCCCCGTTTCCTAAATTTTCTCTGTCTCCCTCTTAGCTTGCTGAACCTTGTCCCTACTGAATAAAAAAAGGACTGGTGTTTAGGAAGGAATATCAAAGAACGTGCGCTGAACACAATGCTTAACGCACAGGCTTTGTCGTATTAATTAACACGAACACAACGTGGAAATTAATGAGTATACGGAAGAGATCAAAGCGGTTTCACTTTGGAACCAAATTAATTCTGTTGGTGCTTCATTGAAATAGCTGATTGAAGAGTTAGGGGATTTATGGTAACTTGCTTTTAAAACAGATCCATGATTAAGTAATTTAAGTGTGTAAGACAGACGGCGTGCGATTGAAATTCGGAGTGTAAAGTAATCTCTCTTGCAGGCTCACATAGGACTAATTTGTTCAGTTAGAACTTTCTTTATGTACCTACTTACAGAGTGACCAACATGGTGATTGTCATATCCTTCTTTTTCTCCTCCTCTTTCTCTCTCCTAAGAAAAGGCTGTCAAACATTATGAAGTACATTATCCTACTTTGTTTCGCGTATCAGATCAATCCGCTATGAGAGGTATTGAGTCCAGAATAATCTCCTCCGTTCATTCCTAGTTTCATTGTAATTTTGTCAGCAGATCAAATTAGAGTAGAAACTCCGTTAACCGAAATCTTATTAACCGAAATGGCCAGTTGATTCTTTAAAAGTACAATACTTGTCCAGTTTTCAGATTTATTTAAAAAACTACAGTAATTCTGCACTTGTCTGTGTACATTGATCCAGCTGTGAAATTCTGAAAATTGCCTGCTTTTGAATCGCCATAGTGTATGTATTTTATTACTTCCCTCTGTCTGGTAGTGTGTCAGCCTTTGGATCACAAGAAAGTGGGTTCAAACTCGGCAGATGTAGTCGTATTTTTGAAGGGCAGAGAAAACACCATTCGACACTTCATGTCGTACGATGTTGGGAGTGAAAGATCTCTGATAACCTATTTGGTGTTCTCCCGACGAAACTCCTTAAAACTCAGCCATAGATGCCCAAGAGAGTTTCGGTTTCCTCAGCCATATAGTAGAGTAAAATGAAACGCCGAAGTTGACGAACAAGCAGCCAGTTGGCGTCAAATAAAAATGCTTGTACACAATAGCTGAGGTCATATTATGATTATTATTGTTATTAAATCAATACTGAGAAGCAAATGACAATAATAATTGTTACGGATATTTCCGTGGAGCAGAGAGGGATAGAAGCGTGAGCGTGCGTGGTAAATGGCTGAAATTTATTGTTTCTTTCCCAATTTGATGTTCTTTCCCAAAACAACAACATAATTTGCTAGAAATAACAAGAAATAACAGGGAAGCTTAGGATCTTAGAAAATTTACAAACAAGGGAGAAGTGACTCTCATTTCTTACCAGACAAGGAATCGGTATCAGCCCAATAGGTGTTATAACGTACAATTTTCGGTTTATATAACGAGGCACTAGCCTTTACGAAATAAGTCACATAGCAGAGGAAAAATAGAAATTTTCATTTTTTCACTGTTTCTTAACCACAGTTCCTAGAAAGAGGGGAATCGAACCCTCAAATTAAAGGAGCATTACATAGTAAGGTTCTCGAACTCTGAATTACACTTTACAAATTACAGTTTACATGGCCTAATAGGCCTAAAACTGTACATTAGGTAATTGAAATTACAATGTGACTTAACGTCAAACATATAGTTATTTTCGGCAGAATACACTATCTGCTCTAAAGGGCTTTAACAGCATTCGCACTCGCTACCCTTATTTCATAGGAGTGCCACTTTCGAAAGGAGGATCGAAGGATGCAGAAAATACAGGAGCCGAAGCCCATACTGCACGGCCAAGGGAAGGAAAATAATGTTAAGTGGAAAGTCCGATAACCATAAATTAAAATGGATGCTGAATCCACTCAAACAATCCTAGTTAAAAACATATGATAAAATCTGGTACGGCTTAAGGCCCGATGACAGAAAGACTATGCTATGGAATATGGTGACCAGGAAGGAAAAAATTAAGTCCGAAACAGGGTAGAAAAGTTTAGATCATTGAAAAACTTACTCAGCAGTGAAGAAGGGAAACGAGAGTACACACTCGTGCGTCGTTATATTTTACAAAGTCCCCACACGGAGTTTTTGCGTTAAGTCTGTTGACTGCTAGGAAAACTACATTTAATGTCTTAACAGGTAACACAACGTTACATGCTCAGGGGAACACGGGATTCTTACTTTTGTCACGCGTAGATTAAGTTCACATAGTTACATAATGGTTCTGCTTCAGCCCCCAGCCTCTGCAACGGCTCCCTTAATGTACCAGTCTTACAGTCTTTGGCTCAAAGCTCACGGCTATATACAGAAGTTTGGCAGAGTGTTCTAGAACAACGATGTGACTGCTGCAACCTTACGTCATTAGGCAGAAATCTTAATAATAATAATAATGTTATTTGTTTTACGTCCCACTAACTACTTTTTAAGGTCTTCGGAGACGCCGAGGTGCCGGAATTTAGTCCCGCAGGAGTTCTTTTACGTGCCAGTAAATCTACCGACACGGGGCTGTCGTATTTGAGCACCTTCAAATACCACCGGACTGAGCCAGGATCGAACCTGCCAAGTTGGGGTTAGAAGGCCAGCGCCTTAACCGTCTGAGCCACTCAGCCCAGCGGGCAGAAATCTTATTGGTTGTTCTAAGCTAGGGACAGTAATGACAACACGGAAAAAGTCAGAAACCACTGAAAGGATACCAGGTTATCAAACCTTAAAACATTAACATTCTCAACCAAGTTAATTACACTTCCCTACTCTGACCCCAACTTGGCAGGTTCGATCCTGCTCCGACCAGTGGTATCTGAAGGTGCTCTAATACGTTAGCCCTGTGTCGATAGATTTACTGGCATGTAAAGGAACTCCTGCGGGGCTAAATTCCAGAACATTGGTGCCTCCGAAAACCGTAAACGTAGTTTTTAGGACATAAAGCCAGTAACATTAACTAAAAACGCACATGTGTATTACGTAGCTTAACTTAAACCATTTTTAATAAACAAGTGCCCATTTTGTCGCTGTCAGATACATATTTTCATTATTTTACTGCCTACTTCCTAAATTTTAAGTGATTATTTGGCCAGCCTATATTAGCCAAAAATAAACGCCTGAACTTCCAGGCTCTATATATCACACTGCATTTTAACAGAGCAGAACAATGCACAGAATTGTTAATCACGATTGACGCTATGCAACGACACCACGATCTTGTGTTATTTGCTATTTGTTTTACGTCTCACAGACACAGATAGGTATAATGGCGACGATGGGACAGGAAAGGCCTAGAAATGGGAAGGAAGCGGCCGTGGCTTTAAGGTACAGTCCCAGCATTTGTCTGGTGTGAAAAATGGGAAACCACGGAAAACCATCTTCAGGGCTGCCGACAGTGGGGTTTGAACCCACTATCTCCCGGATGCCAGCTCACAGCTGCGCGCCCCTAACCGTACGGCCAACTCGCCTCGTACCCTGTGCTCTAAAGAAAACGATATGTAGGAAGCTGTTATAAGACTACTTCATATATCCTCTGACGGAGGTCACGTTTTATTGTTTGTTAACGGACGTATATAATTACTGTAGTTCTGAGAATGCTAGCCACTTTAATAACGCTGCTAAGCAGCTGTGTACTCAGTACTCAGTTTGTCCAGTGTGTTAGCGCCAAGCATTCCTCGGGGGCAATATCTGGAGAGCTGCATAGTCCACTACGTACTGTATTAGTTCCCTTAGTACACCCCAATGGACTCGCAGCTTGTGATTGTGGAAGGGTGACAATAGGGTCCTGATAGGGTGTTTAACGAGCATTTCATATGCATCCGTATTCATGACTGTTGCCTTCATTCTAAATGGACTTTCAGCTCATTAGGTCATGTGCAGCACATGTACTGCATGTTAGGGACTGAAGTATTTCTAATAGTAGCTGTAGGAACGTACATTGTAATTTTAAAAATAGTAACATGTTTGGAATCATAGACCTACCATTTGAAATTATCGCTTGATATTTTCATATCTCTATACAGAGAGATAAAACCAAAATCCAGCGGGTTCAGAATGCCTGTGTGCTTTTAATCTTCAATATTCGTAATGATTGTCATGCAACATCTTACTAGAAGGCCGCAGAATGGTTGAAACTCAGGGATACTCAGCTGCGTGCATACTGCTGGGAATTTTCAAATCTAATGCTCCCTCATATTTGGCCAAGTCCGTTGTTTATATGAGTCAAGCGCATGATCGGGACAATAAATTTACAGCCAACACCTTTCAGGTTCCACAGCATCGTACGGTATGTGGAGTAAATCGTTTACTGTTAATACCTCTCAAGTATAAAATGAGCTTAAACTGCCTGACATGCTGCAAAGTATGCATAATATCAAAACTAAAAAATGTCTTAAATACAGCTACTTTTACACTTATTAAGATATATAAGTGAATGTTCGCAAATTAAATTAAACGTTGGAAAAATCATTATATCCTAGATATCTTTTAGATGTTTACCTTTAGTCTTAATTCATCCTCGACATTAAAACGTGCCATATGTTTCCCTTATATGTTACCATCTTTGTTATTATAATCAAAGTTTCTGAAATGGTAAAAGAAATATGGTGATCTCTTAGGTGTTTAGTTTTTAATCTTAATTTATCCTCATTATACAAATGCATCTTATGCTCTTTTATGCATTCTTGTCATTAGATATTGTTTATCAATTGCTACATTTAAGTTACAAGGGCAATTACGTACAGCCAGAGGGACCTTTGGTCCTACTTGTACTACATTCATACATTCCTAAACAATGGGAATGGAATTTATTTTTGCTAGTTGCTTTATGTCGCACCGACACAGATAGGTCTTATGGCGACGATGGGATAGGAAATGCCTAGGAATGGGAAGGAAGTGGCCCTGGCCTTAAGGTACAGCCCCAGAATTTGCCTGGTGTGAAAATTGGAAACCATGGAAAATCATGTTCAGGGCTGCCGACAGTGGGGTTCGAACGTACTGTCTCCCGGATTTGAGCTCACAACTGCGCGCTCCTAACCGCACGGCCAACTCGCCCGGTGGAAATGGAATATAATGGCCTAAGTTAAACTGAGTGCGTTCGTATTTCTACCCGGTAACTCAACACTACATGGCAAAGAAATAATACGTACTGAGGGAATTGGCTGTGCAGGTCGGGCTACGTAGCTACGAGGTAGTTGGTTTGAACCCCACTGTCGGCAGCTCTGAAGATGGTTTCTCGTCGTTTCCCATCTTCACACCAGGAAAATGCTTGGGCTATTAACTAAGGCCACAGCTTCTTCCTTCCCACTCCTAGTCCTCTCCTATCCAATCGTCGCTTTAAGACCTACCTGTGTTGATGCGATGTAAGGTATATTGTAAACAAAAGAAATATACGTGTACTTTGTGCTACCTTCGAAATTTCCATGTGCTACCTTTCATGTCATCATCCATCACAAATGTAAAAGGTGGTAACGACCATAAATGTAATAACGCCAAGACGTTTCTATGATTTTTAGATCATGCAGGAGTTCCCTACATTGATGCAGAGTAAGAAAATAATTTATTTACATGCATAGAAAAGAACCAAGTATTAAACAATGTGTTCGACTTTGTGGATTACACATGCCAGTTGCTTAGCAATATTAATCCGCTCCTTTGTCTGAATAGTCGGCGTGGTGGCATCCAGCTACAAGGGCCCTGGATTCGATTTTAGCCACGTTTAGCCTCATTCTTGCCTCATTTACGTAAAACACATCCCGCTACCAACCATCACAGAAACAGGCAACAATGAATACATCCAGGCAGTAAAATTTGGCTTTTCCACGAAAAAGAAGAAGCATAAGAAGAAGAATGTTGTTCTGAGTAGTGACATTCGGAGCATGATTAGTGTGTCTGGATATTACGAAAGATGCTGCTAATACAGTCAGTCGTGCTGCAATAGTATTTTAGGGCTCAGGGAGGATAGCAATTGCAAAGTACCTCACTCCTCGTTATGTCTTTTACGCCTCATTATGGCACCTCAACTGCGTAACATTTGGGTGGTGTTATCTGAGGATCCAACCAGCCTCTAGAATGACGACTCAACAGACATAGTCCGACATCGTGTGAAGAATGGTCTTTTCTTTCTTCAAATAGCCGACTACCTCTGCCAGCTTTGAATCAGCAATTTTGGTATCCGGAGGCCGACGTTCTTCCACTTATACACAGAGGGATCTCATGGGGTGGTCCAAAAGTCAGCTGGCACTAGAAGTATGAAGACGCTCCATTGACTAGCATTTTAGTCACTTGACTAAAGTAGTAGTTTCCATTTCATTTGAGAACTGAGGTTATGAGATTAGGTTGATGTTGATGTTTATGCTGTTGTTGGCACCCATGTGTTGTTCGGGTCTGCGAGACATTGAACATTATCATCATCATCATCACTATGAACTTTTCGGTGTGGGGTACGTAACAACTCAACATCACTGTACTCAGCGATAATTCATGATATGGAGCTCCCGAAGAGGCGCATTAAATCTGAATTTGGGTACCGAATTTTTCGGATATAATTTGTATTTCAGTGCTTCAATAATATCAAAAATGCCATTTCTTGTAGGTCATGAGGCCTCTCCTATAAAGATCTGCATGTGTTACCTGTATCCGTATTTGCATCCTTGCTGCACCTCTGCTATAAAAGTGATATTTGCAATTTTGCCAACTGACTTACGGACCATCCTGCACTAACACCCAATTAAAAGCTGGAGAAAAGGTATAAGCAGTTAGGAGGGTGGTAGGAAGGTAGGTATTTGGGGTTGTTTTCCGACTGCATTCTGCGTTGTTAATTTTCATATGCCATGCTTGCTTTTCAATAATGCACTCATTGGGGGAGATGAAACGATCTTACTACACCTTATAATATAATGTCACTACTCGGTCGTTGGTCAAAGGGATGCTACTGATCATCTCGTTGGATTATTTATTACAGTAATTACCTGGCTTTAATGGTTTCGTTAACAGCTCCTAGCTCGCTACGTGCAGCCTTCCTGCCGACAACGTGCCGGGGCGAGCAGAGAGATTCATGACCAGGCTTACCTGTAAGTAAAAGAGGAACAGGATTAACTACAACAGCACGAACAAGCTGGAAATGATGGAAACTCTCGCAGGAACTTGAACTATGTGCCCTGTTTCGTTCATTCTGGAGGGTTGTTGCCAGGCACAGAGAGCTAAAAACCTAATTCAAATAAAACATATTTCAAGTACATGGATTTAGGCTTTAAGTAGTGATAATATTTTAACCCTTTCCAGCTCAAATAATACAAATGATGTGAAAGAATGTATGACCAATTAAAAGTAACTAAACTGGATATCCCGAGCTGGAAACTAGCTGTAATAATATACAGTTCAAAAATTAGGAAAACATTTTTGAACGTATGCCATGCTCCACAGAACAATACCTCACACCCAGGTGTATTATCAACTAAACCTTTATTCTTTACCGTTGAAATATACAAAAGAACATCAATAGGTACGCGTTCATTTTCTGAAAACAAACGGAAATATCCAAATAGGGGCGAAAATAAAGTGATAACATTTTTATCATAGTTGGAGAGCTTCAGTATGGTGTACGTCCTCCAAGAGCATTTATCACAGTTTGGCACCTATGTGTCATGCTCCGAACAAGTCGACGGAGGTCACGTTGCGGTATCAGGTCCCATTCTTCAATGAGAGCCTGTTCGAGGTCTTGAAGAGTCTGTGATGGAACACGACGCCCACGAACACGTATGTCAAGCCTATCACACACATGCTCGATGGGATTAAGGTCGGGACTCACTGATGACCACTCCATCTCTTGAATGTCCAGTTCTCGCAAGACTGCTCTGGTGATGCGCGCTACTTGAGCGCTGGCATTGTCGTGCATGAGTGCGAAATCAGGGCCAACACCGTATGCAGCAACCAACACATGCTGTAGCATTATCTGCTCGATGTGCCCCGCAGTGGTAAGATTACCACGGACGACGACAAGATCGGTACGGCCATCAATACTGATGCCACCCCACAACATCACAGAACCGTGTTCGAATCGGTCGCCTTACTGGACAATATTTGACATGTACTGCTCACCACGGCGTCTCCATACACGTCGACGTCCATCACGCTGTATCAGGGGAAATCTGTACTCGTCTGTGAACAACACAGGTCTCCATTGGTGAAGTTGCCAATTGATGTGGGTACGGGCAAACAGAAGGCGAGCTACGCGATGTTGGTGCGTTAAAGGGAGCACTCGAACAGGACGTCTGGGTCGTAAGGGCACTTCTCTTAACCTGTTCCTTACTGTCTGGTCAGACACCGTGACTCCAGTGACCCTCCTCAGGTCTTGTTGTAGTTCCCCGGCAGTTGCTGAACGACGTCGCAACGCACAGATGGTCAGATATCGGTCATCCTGTGGGGTTGTCATGCGTCCACGACCTTGTCCAACCCTTCTTGTGCAATGGTCTGTCTCAATGTAGCTATTCTACAAGGGTTGAATAACTGACTGTAACGTATTTAGAAGTAAGCTATTATTGCATTGTAAATATTTCGTAAAACTCTGCCAATATTTAATCTTGTATTGCACCGTAAGAGCCTCGGCTCAGGTGCCCTTTCTTGAGTAAATAAATTAAAAAATTAAAAAAAGACCTAGGATGAAGTATTTGGACGACATCAAGAAGAGGTTAGGGAGTGACAATTACATGGAACTGAAATGTAAGAAGAGAGTGGTTGCATCGACAAGGCCTTAGCCTTTAGAATATTGATTGATGATAATTTTCTCCTCTTTTTCATGGCACGCACAGTTGCATACTGGAATGATTAAACAGATATGAAATACACCTATGCTCCCCAATAATTTCTCAACTGATGTAAAATAACTAAAAGTAATCTTACGTGACCATCATCAGTGAATAAGTACTCAATGATAATACAAGAAATATAAAAAATGCATATTCAAAAAATTCAGAAATGCTGGAGGTTTCCACCTGTATACAAAAAACCGATCCTGTAACAAAAACAGTTGGAAAACACAGTTGGACTAACTACCATTTGTAGCAAGTCTACCGGGCAAGTTGGCCGTGCGGTTAGGGGCACGCGGCTGTGAGCTTGCATCCGGGAGATAGTGGGTTCGAATCCCACTGTCGGCAGCCCTGAAGATGGTTTTCCGTGGTTTCCCATTTTCACACCAGGCAAATACTGGGGCTGTATCTTAATTAAGGTCACGGCCGATTCCTTCCGAGTCCTAGCCCTTACCTGTCCCATCGTAGCCGTGAGACATATCTGTGTCGGTGCGACGTAAAGACAATAGCAACAAAAAATGTAGCAAGTCCGGTAACATGAAGTTATAACACACTTATGATACCCTTCACTGGTTTCGGGTAAAAAAAATCAGAATCTCACTATCGATACATAATCTTCTGAAATGAATTCATACACGTTGGTATAGTATTTTATATCCACTGATTATATCACTTGAATAAATTATACCTACACATTCAGGAAAAGTTCGCTGTTTATCTAAGCCATGGTACGGGGTTATAGACATTGATTGTTAAACATATCGACTCTTGACCACATAGTTAAGGTTATCCATTAGTCACAGATTGTCTATCTACGTAATTCTGCTGTAGAAAGTATAAAATGCGATATATGAAAGAAACACAAATCTACCATGTATTAACTACGTAACAACAACGATAAACGCTGAACAGTGACTGGGCCATAGAAAAAACGTAGTAAGAACAGAACACTGGAATTATAACTGTACACTGGACCAACTCAGACACCCGCGTATATAGAGCCTCACCTCCCAACAAAAGTCGCCATGACGTATCCCGTTTGTCTTGTGTCTCTTTAATCAGGAGCGAGAGATTTGCCGTGCTTAGCCTCGAACGTTACTATTGCCTTGGCATACCTTAAACTTTTTGGCGCATAGCTACCATCTTGTCATTCGTCATGCTGCGTTGTTCATGCATATCCTATGTGACAAACTTTTTCTGGTTATTACCAACTCGGCAAATAGTTCTGTAATTGTCAACCACTTTACAATATAAATTACCATGATCTAGTATGGAAGTCTTCCAAATGTATACACAAGTCTATAATACAATAATAATTTTATCCCTCAACGGAAGTCATGGAGCAGTGTTCGCATAGACGTTGTGGTGCCAATTGGACTCGAAGATTTTTTTCGATAGCTTAGAGACAAATAGCTAAATGAGTAACAAACTTTTCCCTGAGTACGTACCGCACCATCCGCATAGAGAAGTGACCAGGAGTGTGATGGGAGCATGCCAGCTGTTACAATATTCACACGAAGGATGAAGAGTGAAGGTGATAGCGCTAATCCGTAGTGAGCGCCGACAGTGATTTAAAGGACGGAGATCCCTGTCAAACATCCATCCACGCTTGTGACATTGTAGTGCAGTAACTGGACACAGCTTACACACCTACCCATCCGGTACTCCGTAAAATCGAAGGAATCACCATATAAGACCAAACAGTACTCGATAAAATACCTCTTTCAGATCTAGAAAGACCATTCTTCAACACGCCTCGTCACCAATATTAATGAACAAAACAGGCGTTCAGCCCCGAATACAAGTTCACAATAATAATAAATAAATAAATAAATAAATAACTAATAATAAACTCAGTCCAACCCAAGCCACCACTCTCCACCACATACAAAATAAAATGAAATGAACACCTCATCAGCCTGTTCTATGTTTACAATCTGCTGCTGGTGTTGCAACTTGCTGCTTGTTATCACTCACACGTACCCACTCATCACGCGACCTTCTTGCTTCAGCGTTTTCATCACCTCCATTGTTCCCTGACCTACTCCAAAATAAGCTACACCAGCAACATTACACGATTGCATACCAAACCAGCCATGATACTAACATTGCATTCAATCTTTCAGGTTCCACCTCCTATAGTACAAGTCTGAATAATAACAACAATATTCCGTCATTGCATTCCAATCCATCATACCACAACTTTTACCAATCAGCGTTAACATTGCTTCATATCATTTCAATCCGCCATAACACTCCATAATAAAATTACCTCTCCATCTCCCAAAAATTTCGACCATAAATAACAAATACCAATCCCGCCTATACCAACACCTCTCCAGCATCATACTCCTTCCTCCTCTCCATACAAACAAACCACAATTTACAAAATGATAATAAAATCACCTCTCTCCAGCTCCAAAAATTCAATACTCATACCAGACACCAATACAATAATACCCCCTCCCAACTTCCACGAATTCGGCCGTAAATAAACCATCTCAATACCATACCATACATCACCTAATCATACCTACTAAGCCTCCAATGCTTCCGACACCATATCTCAGCAATACAACACATACCAACACCTCTCCAACATCATATTTCTTCCTCCTCTCCATACAAACAAACCAAAATTTACAAAATGACAATAAACTCACCTCTATCCAGCTCCAGAAATTAAATACTTATACCAGACACCAATACAATAATACCACCTCCCAACTCCTACGAAGTCAACCATAAATAAACCATCTCAGTACCAAACCATACATCACCTAAATACTAAACCTTCAATACTTCCAACACCACATTTCAGCAATACAGCACCAACTCCACATTATATACCACCTCTACTTATATCACCACTTCTCCCACACTACATTCCAACGATATAACACTTTTCCAACACCACATTTACCACCACTCCTCCAACTCCAAATATCAACAATAAATATATCACTTCACCATTACCACATCTCAGCCTTCACAAATTATTTACCATCATAACCTAGTGAAATTACAATGAATAACAAATACCAGTCACGCATATACCAACACCTTTCCAACATATTTCTTCATCCTATACCACTTCTCCATTACCACATTTATACCACCACTCCTCCAACTCCACATATCAACAATAAATATACCACTTCACCATTACCACATTTCAGCCTTCACAAATAATTACCATCATAACCTAATAAAATTACAATGAATAACAATTACTAACATATCATAAAACAAACAGACCATGCAATCCTGTCCTCTTACCCAACTCCACCTACCTAAGTACTCAGTCCCTATATTCCCTAATCCATTAGAATTTTAACATACTATCCCCTTCCCTTATACAGATAACTATTCCACCCCCCTATTCCCCTGCCCACCCTCTAACTCACTCTCCTTCATTTTACTCTCGCAGGCCTTTTTTATCGCACAAAAATACCTGTTCAATTCACCCCCTTTTTCCCATTGTTTAATAATCCATCTCAGTATTGCGTTCTCATCCCCTCTCCCCAGTATTTCCCGATGCTCGGCACTCAATAATCCATGTCTTAACCCCCTCGTTACCTCACAGTCTCTTAGCAAGTGAAACTCATCATTCACATCTCCACAAAGTACACACCTTGTCTTATCCCTGCCCTGTAACCAGCCTTTATTCCTTGGCAGACCTAAAAGCCACCACATCATCCCATATCGTTTTGACCTATCGACGTATCTAATATTCAACCCTGCTATCTCCTCTATTTTCGTCAAAACCGTCAGCGAATTTCTTAGTCTGCTTTCCCCCAATAATTTCTGCCTATGGATATCTCTAATTCTCCTTTCCAGTATATTCATCCCTCTCACTTCTGTCTTTGACCAAACCTCCCCCCACAGGTGTCCTAATCCTATCCTCTCCCAATATCCCTTTATTTTTTCTAACCATCCACCCTTATACATGCTCTTAAATTGCTGTACATATGCTGCCTGTAAAACTCTCCCACCTTCCTGTCTTTTTAAATTCATCCAATATCTAACTATTCTTTTCACACCCTCTGATTCCAAATCCTCCCCACACATTAATTCCGCCCCTACATTTGCTGTACACCTCGGTAAGCCCATCACTAACTTAGCAAAACTACTAACAATCCTTCTTAGTTCCTCTCTTTTCTCATCCAGTCCCCAAACTTCTGCTCCGTATAATACCCTCCCAACGATTACCGACCTGAACACGAGTCTCAGTGTTTTGTAACTGATCCCCGGGTACTTGAGTAGCAAATTTCTGACTGAGGCTAAGGCTGCCAATCCTCTATATTTCACTCTTTTGATCTGGTCACTCCAAGTTCCTTTATCATTAAAAATCACTCCTAGATATTCCAGCTTTCTTACCTGTTCCAATCTTTCTCCCTGAATTACCCAATTCCCTTCTATCTTTCTTCTTTTGTTCACCTGTACTACCAATATTTTAGACTTATTTCCATTAATTTTCAATCCCCATTTCCTCGCAAATAGCATCACTGACTCTAAGGCCCTATTCATCGCCCCTGAAGTTAACGTCATCAATAACACATCATCCGCAAATATCAGTCCTGGCACTTCCAAACCATTAATTACTGGTACAGCCCAATTTTCTGCCCCAAACCCCTCTAAAATATCGTTGATAAATAAAATAAACAGTATGGGCGATAACTTGCATCCTTGTTTTAAACCCACCTTGGACTCTAATGGTCCACTCATTCTCCCTTCTCCCAATTTTACACAAAACCTGACGTCCCTATATATTCCTCCCACTGCCCTCAACATCTTCTCCGAAATCCCTAACCTACCTAATTTCTCTAGTAGGGCCTCTCTATTCACCTTATCAAAAGCTTTCTCAAAATCTATTGCTGCTACATAAACCGTACTTCTAGCCATATTCTTATACTTTTCTAAAATAGTCTTTACTATCATTATATTATCCACTGTTCTTTTCTTTTTCCTAAATCCCCCTTGGTAATCTGTCAAAATTTCATTTTCTTCCGCCCACCCGCTTATTCTGTTCGCTAGCACCCCAGTATATATCTTACTCAAAGAATCCAACAGAGATATACCCCTATAACTGTTCACATTGTTCCTACTACCCTTTCCCTTGTATATAGGGCATATAATTCCTGTTTCCCATTCCCTAGGGTAATTTCCTCCCTCGAATATCCTATTGAATAGTTTCACCATGCCCTCTATCATTATCTCATTTTTACTAATTTCCTTCCAAAACTTATTATTTATACCATTACACCCCCCGGCCGACTTCGCTCTAGCTCTGCTTATCACTCCCCGGATTTCCTCTCTTGTGATTTCTTTATCCAAGTCATAAATTGCCACTCCCCTATTCCTCCAAATTACTTCTTCTCCCGAACCTCTCCATCTATCACCCCCCTTTTTTCCTAGTAATTCATCGAAGTGCCTGACCCATTGCACTTCCTCAATACTCGTTCTCTCCATATTCCTTCCACCCTTAATAATTCTGTTAATCTTATCCCAGACTCTCTCAAAATTGTTAGTCTTGCAGTCATTATTTATGGCTTCCATTTGTTCCTCTAACCACGTCTTTCTTGTCTCAGAGATTTTCTTTTTATACTCCTTCCTCAATCTACAGAAAAACTCCCTTTCTTGGTTCCCACCTTTCCTTCTATATTCTCCTAACGCGTCCATCACCTTCCTCCGCAATCCTTCACACTCCCTATTAAACCATTCTTCTCCCTCTTTCTTATTTCCTTTTCTAGCTTTCACCTTCTGCGCTATCATCTTTATTGGATGTAGCAACAATTCCAAGGCTTTATCAGTATTATTCTCTTCTAACTCCCCTTCCCACCCATATTTCAGAAGATGTAGCTCCTCCTTCACTACCCTATTCCAATCCCGGCCCACCTTCTCTGTCCATTTATACTTATTATAACCCCTCCCTCGTTTATCCTTTGTCTCATTTTCCTTCATTGTACACTTCTCTTCCTCTCTTTTCAGCATAACCCTCACCGGGAAATGGTGTGACTCAATCCAATCTCCTATTTCCATACTTACAACTTCCTCAATCATCCCTTCCGAGCTCAAAACCATATCTATCACACTACCCCCTTTCTCCGTAACCTATGTCAATTTCCCCGTCCTGTCACCCTCTATCCACCCATTCAGAATATACAAGTTTCCCACAGCACACATCTCTAGGAGCTTCTCTCCATAACTATTTGTAATTTTGTCCTCACTCCTTCTGCTTTCTAACAAACACATTCCATCCTCCCTACTATAAACTGGGCTCTGTTCTCCTATTCTCGCGTTCCAATCCCCAAATAACAACATATCCTCCTCCCCTGGATACATTCCCCTTATCCTACCAATATCCACCAATAACTCTTCAAAAAAATATTTATTTGCATATTCTGAATTACTAGGGTGGCAGTAAACAAAAGCTAGATTTATTTTCTACCTCCATCCCTCTCTCCCTCCCAAATTCAATCTCAGCCATATGGTTTCCATCATATCGGTCTCTATATCCTCTACTCTTTCACTAATTTCTTCCCTAATTGGAACTATCATCCCTCCTGGTGCTCGTCCTTTATTCCTCTCTTTTCTTCTATATTTATATTTTATCTCAAACCCCTTCCATGCAATCTCCCTCCCTGTTTCCAACCACGTCTCCAAGAGTGCCACAACATCAAAACTTTCAATTACTTCCCTAACTTTCTTGTTTCCTAATTTGTTCCTTACTCCTTCAATATTCACACATCCTATCTTCCAATATTGTTATAACTTTCCCTCCCTCCCTTCTAGGACTCCCCCTCTATTCTTACTTCTAGTATTTATCGACCTCTCTCCCTCTGTATCCTCCATCCCTTTACGTACTTTTCCCCATATGTCTTTTAAGCTCTTACTCCTGACTTTACTCATAATTTTTTTACCTTCTTGTCGATCTGTCTCCTCTTGACCTTTCTTGTTCACTACACCACTGCACCCTGTACTCACCCCTTCTTGCTGCTCACCCCCACTCACCCCCTCACTATTTTGGACTTCTGAATCCACCTCCCTTTGTCCTTTCTCGCTCACTGCACCTCTACACTCTCCTCTCCCAGTTTCTTGCGGCCCACTCTCACCGTCCACTTCACTATCTTGGTCTTCTGTCTCCCGGCTGCACTGCCCATTCTCTTCCGAGATGCTCTGCTCTCCTGCCACGTCCCTCCTCCTCTTCTTTTCTTCTTTCTTCTTCCCATCTTGCCTTGTCCTCTCACCACTCTCAACCCTCTCGTTTTCGTCCATTTCCTTTAGCTTAGTCACTGAATGTACTCTAACCCATCGCCCGTTTGTCACCTCCAACCTCAGACCTCTTATTCGGGCCTTTAGCCCCTGGTTCCTCGCTCTCCATAGGTGCCTATTCAAGATCTTCGCGTTTTCACTTCCTTCTCTTCCCATGTCTCCTTTCACCCCTATTTTCCGCCCTTGTAAATTCTTGCTGTTCCTTAACACAGAATCTGCCATTAAGGTTGAGAACAATTTAACCCTAATTGGCCTCCGACCTTTGACTTTACCAACTCTCTCTACATCATCAATGTCTACCTCACTAAAGTTTATCTTCATTACATCACGTATAGCTTCCACCACCTTAAATATCAGCTCAATCTTGCTCTCTCTCGCCCCTTCCTCAACTCCATATATAAATATGGCTTTTTTCAATCTCTCCTGCCTGTACCCCTCCGCTTCTTTCTTCATCTTCATCACCTCCTCTTTCAGATGTTTCACTTCCCCTCTCAATAACTCGATTTCTTTCTCGTTATTGACCACTCTCCTGCTCGATTCCTCTGTCTTCGTTTCAAGCCATTTCTTCATGTTCCCTAACTCCCTTCTCTGCTCCTCCATCATGTCCTTTATTTCCTGCACCTTATCCCATTGACACTTCTCCTGCATAACTTCACTTACAACCACCCTGAGTGCGGCCAAATCCTCCGTACTATATTTTCCACTGGTATTTGGGCCTGGGTTTACTTCCACCCCCCCAATAACCAGTAACACTGCTATCACTGTCACCACCAGCACCGCTTCACTCATTTTCAATCCGTCCGTCACCAATCCACTCCTGACCTCCTTCTTCTGCCTTGCCTGCCATTTCCCAATAGCGGCCCGGTACTGTTCAATGCCGACCATGTTTACAGCACGCACTTCGCTACGCAACCTCTCTCCTCGACCGCTCGAGCTAGACTGCCTCGTCACCAATAGATGTGCGGCAGTGATACCATGGCAAAGTCGTATTAATTCCATGGTGTTGCGACGGTATCTTCAAAACAGATTCCTCTACAAGAGTCGTCCGATTATCTTCATTGCATGCTGTAAAATTAGAATTAGTCGATGAGTCTCACTGCCAGGGACATCTTTCTCTCTCCAGATAGGCACAGTCACAGCCACAACTAAGCTTCAAATAACGATATATCGTCGTTACGCCTGCAGAAACCGCTATGTGACCACCATGTATTAAAGCAATACTGACCCGCAGCACATATCTCATTTAGAACGAGAATTCTTCGCGTACCATAGCACAATATTGAAACTTTGTTGACAGATCCTTATTAATCGAAGCTCTAAGTAGCGGTATTCGGTGACCTGATTCCGATAACTTATGTATATTTCAGACGCATAGCGTTACTAATGAATACTACACGGCTAGTTGAAGCAAGCGAAGGCATTTTCCCTCGCACAGTTCACTTGTATATCTAGAGTGTCCCAGGAAAAATGGTCAATATTCAGGGATACAACAGTAACGACAATTTGACATAGAAAGTATTTAATGTGCATTTGTATTTGGTGTAGTGGCGCTCACGTATGTGTCTTGCCCACCCAACGTATTTGACGTTTTGAAATGGGCACAAGGTTCTCGGTTATAATGTTCGCCATACACGTATCCGTGGGATACTGTAACTGTTCCCTCTCGTCAAGACACTTGAGGAGATGAAAGTTATTATCTTGGGACACATGAATATTAAATAAACTATTTGTGGCTTGCCCGCAAATTGCCACGCAAATAGAAACAATTAACATTCCATGGTTCCCCATTTCTCTATGTAATGTTTGGGCGCCATGGTTACAGTTTTAAATAAAACTATAAACCAAAATTTGTATTTACTAGCATAGAGACTTATACTTAAATCACAGGGGTAGGATTTTAAATAATTAACCATTAAGTAACGCAATATAAAATACAAATGAATTTATTATACAAAAAAAAATGAGATGAATCGGAAAAGTTTCCTTAAAGTGTGGAGGAATTTATAATTTAATTTACTGAATTTACTTATTGCTTGCTTTATCTAATTGAAGCTCACCAATTACAGCTTCCGTTGAAGTCATCTGGTTTCCGTGGTTACTCGTTCTCTTCTTCTCGATGTAGACTTTGCTCCACGGACATCCTGCCTTCCTTCTCTGATATGGTACGGGCTATCTGGACTAACACTCCCTAATTGCCTAGTCATTAGACATTGGCCCTATACTTGTAAAAACTGATCAGCGTTGATCGTAAGAGGAGAAAATTCAGAGATATGAATTTTTCCATATTGTAGAAATCTCAAACCAACTGAGCTATACTATTTATACGGTACAGACTTGTACCAAAATTCCGTAGACTTGAACTAAACATAGTTCTTCGTCCACAATATTTACTGAATATCACCCAAGCCATAAGCTTGTTTCGTTTCTAGTAGATCCGATAACATTACCGCAACTAAGTACTGTATCGAAGCGATAATACATTGTACAAAAATAACTCTGTCGCGGAGCGACCACACACTGTATCAAAAATCAAATCACGTCGTTCAAAGTAGATGTTCACAGTAGAAGTACTAGTTAGGTTAGGTTATCAGATTCGATAGATCGAAGCATCAACTCCCCTTCCCTTCTTCCTCGACAAGTCCAGAAGGCGTGGCGATGATATAACTGATCAGCTTGCAAGCCTCGCGCACTGGTCGCTGTTTACTAGCCTTGGTCATAAAATAAACCCATGACGCACGCAAATCCCAAGCTTCAAGAATAACCCTCCGTATACACAAACATGAGATGAAATGAAAACAACTATGTCTCAACATATTGACCGTATTTACAAGATAATGAATTCTTATCCTACATAATATAATAATTTAAATAATAAAACGATGTTATCATATATACAATATGATTCCAAAATGCCTTGATTACAAATGATTGACGTTGAATGAATATGTTATTACAAATAATTGCCGATGGCGGATAAACTTGATAGCAAATGATATCGCGTAAAATGATATTATATTAAATTAGTAGGGCTGGAGAAGCCTGGACGGTTACAATACTAATACGTGCAGAAAGTCGCCGTGTACTCGTAGTGGAACTACGCTGCACCATCTTAATAATGTGGTGCTGTTCCTGTACAGATTGCTGTACTGCAAGTTCATAGAAAAATGGGAACTTGAAAGAATACCTGTTTCACGCAATGTGTTGAAAACTCTGGTAAACACTCTACCATCAGGAATTTGACGTGTCGGAAAGCAGCGACGGTATTCCTCGGCAGGAGCAGAAGCACTACGATCTCAGAAGCCGTAAACTTACAGCATATCTGCATATTGTCCATTAGTGTGTGCAACACTTTAGCCAGCGCGTGTACAAACACAGTTAACCAATGCTTATCTCTGATACACTTTCAGTCTCTCGCACTTCTTCACTCACAACACACCATGGAAAACTGCGCGTTCAAAGGGTTAGTTTAATGGCAGAAAGACATCCCGAGCAAAGAGATTGAGAACAACGAGAAAGGTTGGGCTTAGAGGTGTGAAGAACGGTTATTCTTTGTAAATGCTACATCTGTCACTGTTACAATAAAGTAACTGTGAAAAGTAACAGTTAAAAATAACGTCTAACGTTACTCATTTTTTATTGGTCACAGCCTGATCACGGCTTCAAGCTTGTCTCCTTACAGCTGTTTTGCGAAGTCCCATTCATTCACCCGCACATGCGCGCAAGCATCACTACACTGTTGAAAGTCGTTGCAGCAAAACACGCATTCCTATTTGCTATAAAGCTAACGAGAGGCAGACAACAGATGAAATGAGAAGACAACATAGCGCCTTTTCTGAAATCTAGAGGAGTGAGTTTGACAATGTCCCGATCAAGGAAAACATGATGATCTGTTTGCCAAACCTCGATTAAAACCGGTACAAGCGATTCGACTAAATAAAATGAAGTAATGTTATGCTATCTATAGTATGTTATCTATAATTTCAATAAGAAAAGTTAGCATACTAATTTACTTATGGTACAAGAAAAATTATACGGGTGAAACGTATAATAATATTATAATGTAGGTAGCGCTGCGCGATGTCTGAGTCAACGATTACCCCTGAGCAGTTGAATATGTCATGACAGTTTACACTTTAGTTACCAGATGATAGTACGAACTTAAACAAATGCACTGTAGAGTATACAGGCTGTTTACAAATGAATATCGGAGTTTTAACGCCTTATGATACTGAATACGTTAAACTTACAGTTATACATTATATGTCAAATGAAAGAGCAACTCAAACAGTTTTGTTTGTTGGCACCAGTGCTTATGTACGTGCAATGATTTCGCCGCAATCCGCTAGACAGCGGTAGTAGTACGTTGTTATGCCATTGAGGTGGCGCACCATCTTGATGGAAAATGAAGTTCTCTGGCTCATTTTCTTCCAACTGACGGAAGAGCCATTTCTGAGCCCCAGATGCGCACATTATGAGTGTTTACATGTCCACTAAGGTGAAAGACCGATTCATCACTGAAAACAACACGATTCATGAACTCATAATCATATAACAACATGTCGTTTGCGAAGTTGGCACGTAATCTGTGGTCTGCCGGCTTTAGAGCCTGTAATAACTGTTAATGGTAAGGACGTAGCTCTAAGCGTTTTCTTACAACTTTCCAAACGGTCGACGCAGGAAGTTGTAATTCACGACTAGCCTTCCGGACTGATTTCTTTGGGCTACGAGTGAATGACTCTCACTCGCTCAACAGTCTCTTCACTTAATCTTGGTCGTCCCTTGCTCGTCCCTTTACAAAGGTAACCGGTGTCTTCAAATTTATGATACCATCTGCGAATGTTATTATCACTTGGAGGATCACAACCGAACTTAATGCGGAACGCACGTTGCACAGTAACTACAGATTCTGTCTTTGCAAACTGCAAAACACAAAAAGCTTTCTGTTCACTAGTCGCCATCTTTGCTACTACCGCTGTCTAGCGGATTGCGGCGAAATCATTGCACGTACATGCGCACTGGTGCCAACAAACAAAACTGTTTGAGTTGCTCTTTCATTTGACATATAATGTATAACTGTAAGTTTAACGTATTCAATATTATAAGGCGTTAAAACTCCGATATTCATTTGTAAACACCTGTATTATACACTATAGTGTATTTGAATCAAAACAATCTCATACGAAAGCGTTCTCACTTGGAAGACATACGTACTATCTGAACTCTGAAGGTCACATTCTGTGTCTGTAAGCTGCTACTAATGACAGTTGCCACTTCCCAGTTACTGTTTTCACTAACACGTTTTTCTGTTGTCGTTACTCGGTAACCTGTTATTTTTTGTCCTCGTTACAGTGGCAGGCATGTAACTATGACAAAGTAACTACTACGTCATTTTTCAGCCATCGCTAGTTGAGCTGGAATAAAACGTCGAGGGGTTTGGTTGGATAAGAGACATACATGCACGCTACTGGCCCGAAAACAAATGTATACTAAATGTGTTAAATTCCAGGAGAATATTCGAAGCATATGTACATATGACGCTTTCTTGCTTCAAATGATTGTTCCTGTCATATACCTGAATACTGACCATTCCTCTTGGGACACCCTGTATAGACGTAACTGAAAGAAAGACATTGTTGCATAATATCATTTCCCACTAAATTCGATTTAATCTAGAGGTGTTGAACACTGTTACAATATTCATATAAAATGTAAATTTTGAGCTCCTTGTTGGTTTGTCATATTGCAGGCATGCACACAGAGCGCTAAGGTTATAAAAACCAGTCTGCTGTACATCCGTGCAACCATTTCGTGCTATCTACACACGCCAGCAGAAACACAGTCCTCGAAATAAATTCACTATATGTATGTTCAAATGAAGATAACGTCTGACATAATACGCAAGTGTAAAGAATTACCACTTGGCGAACTCTCTTGAAATATAAAATTCTTTTCTACGGAAGCGAAATTGCAACCAGACCACTTCACATGCGAGTACTAACACATATTTGCCTCCTCCTAAGCTATTCTGTTGTCTCATATTTCATCACCGCTCCCAAAAGCGCAGTATTATAAATAACATAATCATGGCTAGCCTGTTACCAAACAAAATCTCCTAGATGGATATTGAATTGTATATTTGGTAAGTTAATTCAGTTATCTATAGGAACCTATGACTTCTAATGAGAAACACAAAACAAATTCAAAAATATCAAAGCGATAATACAGGTATACAATTCACTAGTTAGAACAATAATAGAATATGCCTCTATAGTCTGGAATCCACCCTGAATTCAACGTATAAAATAAATAGAAAATGCTCAAGCTAAATTTCTAAGATATCTGTATTTCTGTATCTCTAAAACTAGTGCAAAATATGTGGCATATGGTGACTTAATATTTTTTTTTTTGGATGGATATGTTGCATACCAGGAGAACATTAATGTGTGTAAAATACCTACAGAGAATTCTCAAAGGTAAAGCAGATAACCCAGAGTTACTCCACTAAATAAACCTGTTTGCACCGCTTGGAAGTTATAGAAATAGTTTAACTTTCTTTGTTAAAAGTTATAACACAAATCACCACATGAATTCACCATTAAACAGAATATATCAGTCAATTAATAAAATGCCAAACGTGGACATATTTCACGAGTAGAGTATCTTGTTAAGGTCAGTCAGAGAGAAGACATCAATTAAATAGAGTAGCATATTTTTGTGCTATAAATAATTAAGCCCTTAGATTAATTTAGATGAACAATGTACACTGACTGACAGAGCAAATGCAACACCAAGAAGGAGTGGTTCGAAAGGGATGAAAGTTGGGGAAAAAACAGAGACGGCACGGAAGAATAATTGATGTTTATTTCAAACCGATATGCAGGTTACACAATGCGCACGGCATCGACTCAGTAGGATGTAGGACCACCGCGAGCGGCGATGCACGCAGAAACACGTCGAGGTACAGAGTCAATAAGAGTGCGGATGGTGTCCTGAGGGATGGTTCTCCATTCTCTGTCAACCATTTGCCACAGTTGGTCGTCCGTACGAGGCTGGGGCAGAGTTTGCAAACGGCGTCCAATGAGATCCCACACGTGTTCGATTGGTGAGAGATCCGGAGAGTACGCTGGCCACGGAAGCATCTGTACACCTCGTAGAGCCTGTTGGGAGATGCGAGCAGTGTGTGGGCGAGCATTATCCTGCTGAAACAGAGCATTGGGCAGCCCCTGAAGGTACGGGAGTGCCACCGGCCGCAGCACATGCTGCACGTAGCGGTGGGCATTTAACGTGCCTTGAATACGCACTAGAGGTGACGTGGAATCATACGCAATAGCGCCCCAAACCATGATGCCGCGTTGTCTAGCGGTAGGGCGCTCCACAGTTACTGCCGGATTTGACCTTTCTCCACGCCGACGCCACACTCGTCTGCGGTGACTATCACTGACAGAACAGAAGCGTGACTCATCGGAGAACACGACGTTCCGCCATTCCCTCATCCAAGTCGCTCTAGCCCGGCACCATGCCAGGCGTGCACGTCTATGCTGTGGAGTCAATGGTAGTCTTCTGAGCGGACGCCGGGAGTGCAGGCCTCCTTCAACCAATCGACGGGAAATTGTTCTGGTCGATATTGGAACAGCCAGGGTGTCTTGCACATGCTGAAGAATGGCGGTTGACGTGGCGTGCGGCGCTGCCACCGCTTGGCGGCGGATGCGCCGATCCTCGCGTGCTGACGTCACTCGGGCTGCGCCTGGACCCCTCGCACGTGCCACATGTCCCTGCGCCAACCATCTTCGCCACAGGCGCTGCACCGTGGACACATCCCTATGGGTATCGGCTGCGATTTGACGAAGCGACCAACCTGCCCTTCTCAGCCCGATCACCATACCCCTCGTAAAGTCGTCTGTCTGCTGGAAATGCCTCCGTTGACGGCGGCCTGGCATTCTTAGCTATACACGTGTCCTGTGGCACACGACAACACGTTCTACAATGACTGTCGGCTGAGAAATCACGGTACGAAGTGGGCCATTCGCCAACGCCGTGTCCCATTTATCGTTCGCTACGTGCGCAGCACAGCGGCGCATTTCACATCATGAGCATACCTCAATGACGTCAGTCTACCCTGAAATTGGCATAAAGTTCTGACCACTCCTTCTTGGTGTTGCATTTGCTCTGTCAGTCAGTGTATATTTTAGTAGAAATTAAAATAAGTTGAAACACACACTTACCACTGTCCATAGTTCGCCAGTATAGTATTGTGACCGTTCATCACCATGCCACAGGCATGTTAGGAGGTCTAGTCAATCATATATGCCGTTTTCCGCAACATTCTGCGACATATGTCGTAATTAGCAGTCTACATGCCGAACTGGGATGTGATTTGCGATACACCAGCCCGAAGGGGGCGGTTTTCTGCGCTGTATCGAGAAAAGGATAGCGCATTACTGCTGAACCTTGAAATCGCGCTCTCTTTTCGTGCGAGCGAGGAGGAGAGATGACGCTACGCTTGGAAATGCAGGTTGTCAGATAGTGGGCTGAATTAAGGTGTGTTAACCCCCAAGAAATAAATGTCCTTTACAAATTCAACACCGCATTCATTGGTGCCACTTCACCATAATTAACTAAAAAGAGGAAGAAGAAGAAGAACACCTTCATCTCAGATAATTTCTGGAAATTTATGAGTCAGGTCTCATTCGAACCGATGTATTTAATGCTAATTGTTGATGCCTATAAATGCAATACTTTAATAGTCGATCAGTAATGACGCCTGTCATACAGTAGTACGCAGATTAAAGATGACTGCCGAAATCTGACAACGTGTGGAAAAAAGTGGGAGGTCTTGTGTGATGAACCATGACGCGTAAATTTCTAAAAGGGTGCTTTTGAGATTGTGAATGATCAACTGATCGTTTTGGTTTTTAATGAGATCAGTAGAAAGTAGGGGTCACGAGCTATAATTTGATTGTTTTCACGCCTCTGAAAGATTCCCTTTACCGGAGCTCCATCTCGACGAGGGACGTGGCTTACCTCCCCTCCGACCACTTAGTCCGGATACTATAAGCAGAACCTGGAATTAGATGTAGTATCCCATTGTAATTTGTGTAGCCGCAGTACTCACACGTTAGGAGTGTACTTGGATATCAGTGTATGAAGTGTTGTGTCAAGGAAGAAAAACACATTAGTGCGATCTATAATATCTCGAATTAAGCCGTGTGGTACAAGATAATGTACAGTGGTGATGAATAGAAGTCTTATCTCAACATTTAATCTTTTAAATATCAACGAGAGTCAGTTGCGGCTCATGATGCAATCATTAGTGAAAGGACTAACGCATCAGGTTGTTTAGAGGTAGTGAGACAGCTAATTACGTTCAGTAATTAATAGTGACCGATCTAAAGCATTTTAAGAGTGAGTGACGTTCAGTAAAATTAAAGAACTATTCCTGATAAAATTAGCGTTTGCATACTCCATGGACACTCGTGGTGATAGACTGTGTGATTAATGGCGAAATGAATAGTGATTTATACAAACTTGCCACTATTTGGACTAATATATTTCAAGTTATTAGTGGATCTTATCACAAGTAGATTCTTTGAAAGCACATAAACAGTGTTTAGTAACTGATTTCCCATTTTTTTCCTGAATGTTCGTGAGTGATCGTCGAACCCCGAAGACTGGAGCCTACGAGAAACGCGCCAAAGTGCCTGCAGTCATTTCTGCAGGGAACGTCTAGAGACTCCACTAAGAATACCACAGTTCGAGACATGGATCGTGTTAGAATGAAGAGGAACCAAGGCCTATCAAAGAGAAAAGCACTCATCATGGTGGTGTAAAATCTCAAGTGTACCTCGAGATGACAGCAAACCATACCCAGCATTCGATAAGTACACTTAATTTAAATATATTAAGCCACGAAATTTGCATGCCGGTAGCAATTTTTATTTTGTAAGTATTAAAATGTTATTAATTAATAATATTAAATGTAGGGAACACTATACGCATGTGACTGGTAAATGATTATTTCTTATTTTAATTAGGGTTTTTAGGTGATTCAAGAATAATCATTGATATTTAGCAGGCTTATTTGCATGAATTAATATATAGATCCCATAAATTCTTAGTGTATATGAAGCACATATTTTGAGAATAGCGCTTTAGCTAAATTTATAATTTCTTCGTAATGTTACTATCTAGTAAAGATTTTCATAATAATTTTATTATAAGCTATGTTTGCTTCGAGGTGATTCAGGTATTTATAAATCCCATATAACAATAAATGATCATTGTAGATGTTCAAACCGAGGTAATATGCGAATTATATAGATATGCGAGAAGAATTGAATTAGTTAAACAACCTGTGAAAATGGAGTCTTCTCTGTAAATTAATAGAACGTACGTGAGATGCTGTGGTATGATATGCGAAGGTGAAGCTTGTGAGATGTTTGAGATGTTGGAATGATAAAAGATTATAATAATTATGGCTGATGTGATATATTGAATTACTCTGAATATATAGCCAGATAATGTGTAATAAGTGGTGGCTCTCAAATGAATGCATACTTGAGAACGAACCGCGATGGTATAAATAAATAAATAAATAAATAAATAAATAAATAAATAAATAAATAAATAAATAAATAAATAAATAAATAAATAAATACGGAGTACAATGTGTTTTTGTAGCCGCAGAGCTGGACACACAGTTATTGTCATTATTCACGGATTTACGACGTAAGGACTTGTAGTGTCTGAGGGGAGATTGTGTTGTTTCCAACAAGCTTAGCGTTTACCTCCAAGCTTCCTTTCATTTGCCAGTACAGTATCGATCCCATTCTAATGATATGTTATGAGTAAAGTGGATAATTTTGCGATTTTGTGAAGGATGGACTCTTTCCCATTTTTATGCATTAAATTAGCTCGTGATAGGAGTTTCAGATTTTTTTTACCTCGGAAGCCGAAGGACTTGAGTTAGAGTCATGTCGGAACCATGGGTTTAACCTGATACTATGGCTTGATGAAGCCATATCTTCAAGATGTATTGAACCATACTGTTCATGGTCCAATAGTATAGATTTGAGTATTGGATATTGGGATTACATACGACCACCCACGAAGTCTTTGTCTTATAGTATATTTCATAAAAGAGTCCAGAAGAAGCGTTCTTGTGTGAAGTGAGCTAGAGCGTCATTATGAGAAATCTCCAGAACCTCATTAAAGGGAGTTATGTACCAAGCCAAACCTCTTAATGAAGATTGGGGACGCTTCCCGGATCCCGGCAAAACGTACATTAGGAGGGAAGAAAGAATTAAATTAATATCTTTGGTTACGGAAGAGTTGCATTGGATTTGATACAAGAATTGCAACCTGTATAATTTCTGCTTTATTCTGATATGCATTAGGGCTGCAATCATAAATGCATTCGTTAAATAAGATACTTGACGTACTTTATGCGGGAAAACTTCGAGTCGCGGACGCGCGTATTCTGCACGCGATCAAGCGGCGTGGTTACGCTAAAATGGATTATAAAAACAAGGCCGCCTGACATATCAGTCTCATTCTTTGACCAGAAGGCTGCTTGAACGAGTCGTCATACTGCGTGTTGGTACTGAGAACAACGCTTTGTCTTCGAGCTGCACCTACAACTAGTACTACTGTATCTGCGAGGGAGTAAGTAATCAACTTGCATATTCAGCTAAATTCCTGATATTACCTGTGTTGATATGCTATGGTGAGATGAGGTACTGCCTATAATAGACTGAAGAACTAGTAGCTTCATATTTCTGTGAGGTCAAGTTGCAACTGACGTAATGCTAAAATAAATATAGGCTCAGGGTAATTCAAGCACTACATGTTGTCCGAGTGAAAGGATGAAATAACAGTGACTAAGAGTAGTGAAGAGCCGGCCCCCGTGGTGTAGGAGTATCGTGCCTGCCTCTTACCCGGAGGCCCCGGGTTCGATTCCCGGCCAGGTCAGGGATTTTTACCTGGACCTGAGGGCTGGTTCGAGGTCTACTCAGCCTCCGTGATTAGAATTGAGGAGCTATCTGACGGTGAGATAGCGGCCCCGGTCTAGAAAGCCAAGAATAATGGCCGAGAGGATTCGTCGTGTTGACCACACGACACCTCGTAATCTGCAGGCCTTCGGGCTGAGCAGCAGTCGCTTGGTAGGCCAAGGCCCTTCAAGGGCTGTAGTGCCATGGGGTTTGGTTTAGTTTAAGAGTAGTGAAGAAACTATTGTGTACCAGGTTTAAAATTCTGAACAAGACTTGGTCAATGTAACGTGTGAGACACGAGAGCAGTGGAAACAGGCATCGAATTTGGACAGTCTGTAATAAATGAATTTGTTTTCATTTACCCCTGCATCAAGTCAGAACGAGCTTTCACATCATCATTTCGAGGAAGCCACAACCGGAGCTGAAGCCAACACGACAACGGGCATCGATCCAGGAACGTTGGGTGTACCTAATCAGCGCGACGTCGAAGGGGACATCTTCCAACCATCCAAGGAGCTGTACGAAGGACTCACGCAAGATAGGATGTCTCCAAGTGTTCACCAGTATCTGCAGCAACCGTCGCAGTTTGTCATGATGTGGTAAATTCAGTGGTCCACAGGGAGGGCCGCTCCGTCATGTCATCAATCACATAAGGTCAGAGCTTTCCAATTCTGTTTCAAGCATGTCATTTAAATTTAGATATGAATAGGGGGGCCGTCAGTCAACAGGTTAGTTATGGTAGGAAAATTCTTTGTAATATAGAGCTAGGCCTCAAGCTCGAACCCCGTACATTAGAGTAGATGATAGTTTGCAGATTCCTTATTGGTGTGTTTATCTCACATTTCGATTGTATTATATTAGCGTATGTATTATCTTCATGGGTCAGGTCGAACTCCCTTGGTCATAGTAGGTTAGTCTAACAGGCAGACACTATTTATTGTGCCGCGTTCAGGAATTTGTTTCTGCAGACGTAGGCTGTATATTTCAGACAAGAATTCAACCCGTAATTCACCCAGCTTTACTGACAGGGCGAGCAAGTCCGAATGTTTGAGAGATGTGAGCATTATGCATGTAGCGGGCTGTATGTATTTGAGATGAGAAAGCCCAGCACAGTTTGAGAGTGTATTGGAAGCATGAGAGATGCCTTATTATGGCCATGTGACTATCGCATATTGATTTGTGTCATTGTATTATCAAGGTTGAGCCCATGGGAGGCGGAAATAAGATTAGTTATATTGCTGGTGATATTGAGATGAGGGCGGATCGCCCAGGTGTATTTAATAGAGTACTTTTTAGCAGCCAGGTTACATGAGGTATTTGAGAGGCGAGATGTTTTTGCCGGCAGCCAGCTGAGCTCATAAATTATGTGGATTGCCGCTAGTCAAGTGGTCGAAGGGTGAGGGTTGGTGTGTCTGACGTCACAGTCTTGAAACTCGGTGATACTTCTGTCTGCAGCTTGTCGAGTGTGTATGGGGGAAGGAGACGACCTTGATGTTTTGGAACGCAGGGAGAGATTTTTTTGTTCGATTTGTTCTACTTTAATTTTTAACACTGGCAGGTTTGATATTGTCACTTTGGATACGTTGGTTGCGTTCTTTTTGATTATTCGTATATGAATATTATACGCTTTACTCTTCATGGGACTAGGGTTCGTGACCGAGTCAGGACACTGTTCATTTTGTGTCTATTTTGTTTGCACCGGGGTTCGAAGGTACGAGGCATAGTAAATTGTATGGGAATCACTGTTAGATGTGTATTTCAGCAGATAGCCTTTTTTCTAGATTTCGTTACTTACACAATTGTAACATGCTTGTTACAGCACAGCTGTTTCCGTGAAGGCAGTGAACTGGTTGTCATCGGCTCAACATTATCTTGACCCAAGCATTTTGAAAGCTCTTTCATTTGTAAATAATTTAATTTTATGTAATAAATCCCTATTTGTTAAACTTTGAATGCAGCGATGTTTTCTGTTAGATATTTTCTAATTTAGCTGATTCTTACCTGATTAGTCACTTATCCTAGTGTTTATCTTCATGTTGCCCATTGTCCACCCATGTTATCCCTGAGAAGAGCGCTATTATCCGGCTGAGTATGGGTAAGTGTTCAGGTAAGACTATGTGCACAAGCTCACGTTTGTGAGAGTTCTTTCACTACTGTACTCTGGGTTCGAGACCGGCTTTCGCCTGGCCGGAACCCTTGGGTCCTGTAGGGCACAGTATTGTGTGCTCTATGTTTGATTTTTTCTATATAATGTGTTTACGTGTTTTATTATTCCCAAAGTGTTTTATATTGATGGGTTCGATACCAGCGTTGGTTGATTTTACGTTGAATATAATTTGTTAGGTAAACCCAGGATACGCGTATGTGTTCAGTGTAGTATGTAATTGTTGTGGTCGAATAGACCATGTGTTTGATATACGGCGATGCAATCTCGTGTGTAAAAGTAAGTGTACTAATGGAATGCATACATTCCACAATCATGATAGTTAATTCATGATATGATTCAACAAGAAGGTACCATTTTCATTAGCCTATTAGAATAATAGATGCCATTTAATATCATTGTTATAGATAAATAAATCCACGTATCAGTGCGTATTAATCAAAGATTTAAGGTATGCCAAGCGACAACTACAACTGTGAATAAACTAAAAGGACGTTAAGGCATACTATATATAATTATTGCTTCAGTCTTGATCATTTCTTTGTTTATGTGTTGTGATATGGCATCATCTCGTGTACTTACCGAGTGATTTTATCAGTATAATAAAATGTTTAACAAATATTTTCAACGAAGATTCTTCTCATTGAATAATATTAGTGTATTACTGTCACATTATAGAGAACCCTACTTTCGTTATATTTTATGTAGTGCCTATTTTATCTTACGAACATTCCACTGCCCGTATGCTTTGTGAGCTCCAGCCGTTGACGCAATGAAAGTAAGGAGGACGAGACTTCAAGCCCAGGAAATGACTTCTGGAGGTTCTCATCCAACAATTCCACTTATACATCTGTTTGTGGATCCGATTTATGTAATAGTTGCCCTAATATGCCCGGGATGGGTACAGTATTAGGTTTCATATTTTAATTGTTATTGTAAATTATTTATGAAATTAGAAATAAGAAATGGAAATGTTCTGTAAGTGGGCAGAAATGCCTGTTGAACAATAAATAAATAAATAAATAAATAAATAAATAAATAAATAAATAAATAAATAAATAAATAAATAAATAAATAAATAAATAAATAAATAAATAAATAAATAAATAAATAAATAAATAAATAAATAAATAAATAAATAAATAAATAAATAAATAAATAAATAAATAAATAAATAAACCCGATTCTAACATATTTTACTACATATAGAACTGTCCCCTACAGTGAATAATCATAAAAATCTTGTTACCACTATCTAAATCAGTACAGAATGGAATAGATGATGCTCTGGACATGCTAGCTGGGTTAAGGGGCAGGTATGGATCCTTTTCATTTTACGGTGTCTATCAACCTCTCGTCATCTATAGGGTTATCACCTAAGAAGTTACACGGAATTAACGTCTAAATAATTAAATATATCGGTATTCTGTTTTCATATTCGTGAATGATACCCAGAGGCTTGTAAAATAATGTACCAGTTATTCTCATGTGGTGACTAATAACCGACATATTGATACTAACTTCATATTTTTAAATGTAATGGCACAAATACATACAGCTGGCATAACATTTCAACTGAGTACAAGTCCAAATATGTAAGTATTTTGAAAATTGGACAGTTACGTTTCGAGATATCAACAAAAACCGCATTTGGGCCTTTGCGTGCCGCATCAGACAGCGTGAGATCGACCAAGGACGTATTGGCAAGCAATATGTTTTCTGGCATTGAATTCAGCTACAGAACGGATACCAGGCATGTACTTCATCCTGTGTTATGTTTATTTCTCAGTTCATACATTAGTATGTACTGTACACTCAAACCAGTGACAATTATAGCTTTCGTTATGTTCCTTTGAAGTCAAAGTAATTATTTTATTCCATTTAAAGACACAAACCATCTCTGTCCTGTCATGAGTTTGCCTGTCATGCACACGTTGCAAACCCATCACATGTGTACGATATGCTTAGATTCCTGTGGCTGGAAAAACACCCAGGAAACTGTTTGCGCGTCAATATGTCCTTGCCCGACTGCACGCTCCCGAATGCGGCATGCAAAACCACACATGCCGTTCTGATTGAGATCTCAAAAAGTAACTGTCCGATTTTCAAAACACTTATACATTTGAACTTGTATGCAGTTGAACTTTATACCAGCTGTATGAATTTGAGCCGTTCTATTTAAAAATATGGAGTTAGTATCAATATCTCGGTTATTAATCACCCCATGAGAATACGTAGCACATTAATTTAAAAGACCCTGGGTATCGTTTAAGAATACGAAAAGAGAATAGAGATATCTTTAATTGCTTAGACGTTATTTCCGTGTAACATCTTAGGTGAATAAACCTGTATATCTGTGTTCCTTCCAGGTCTCCTTGACTTATCCTGCCCTTCCCGCGCACGACCATATAATCCTACTCCAACCGATATTTCAGTTTACATGCTACAACCGTTCACTTGCGCTTCATAGCACTTAAGTCCACCAAACTAGTAGACTTACTCTTCATATAATTCTAATTTCTCTGCGGAACTTCATATTTTAAGACATGTGTGTTAACAGCGTGAATTTCTCGTATTGTCTGGTTCCATGGCTAAATGGTTAGCGTAATGGCCTTTTCTCTACGGAGCCGGGTTGGACTACCGGCCAGATCGGGAATTTCAACCTTCTTGTTTACTTCAATGATAACAGCTGTTCAACGAAAATAACTGGCTCCATGTGCGAGAATATACCTGTTATTCCTGACGCAGAAACTAGACTTACTCTCGTATGGAAGACTACACAATAAACTGCTACAGTGCTATGGTCTCCCGTAATAAAATATATATCATCCTTCGATTCAAATTTTTGTAATGGGGTACAAGTTTTGAGCATGTAATATTCGCCATGCACGTGTTCGTGGGACATTGATACGTACAGAAAATATCCGCGTGGTGGTAGTGGTACAATAATCTCCACCATTTCAACAATGCGTTACTCTTCCTGCACAGGTTGTTGTACGACACGTTTAGAAGAAAAATGGGAACTTCGAAATATACCTGTTTAAAGCAATGTGTTGAAAACTCTGGCAAACACTGTACGATCAGGAATTGGACGTGTCGGAAAGTATATTTTTATTTTCTTTTGCTATTGGCTTTACGTCGCACCGACACAGATGGGTCTTATGGCGACGATGGGTTAGGAAAGGGCTAGGACTGGGAAAGAAGCGGCCGTGGCCTTAATTAAGGTACAGCCCCAGCATTTTCCTGGTGTGAAAATGGGAAACAACGGAAAACAATCTTCAGGGATGCCGACAGTGGGGATCGAACCCACGATCTCCCGAATACTGGATACAGGCCGCACATAAGCGACTGCAGCTATCGAGCTCGATCGGAAAGTATCGACGGTATTCCTAGACAGCAGCAGAAGCATTACCACCGCAGAAGCCGTAAACGTGCATCGTATCTACAGATTCTATATTAGTGTAGATGTGTGGCAATTTAGGCAGCGCGTGTACAAACACAGTTACCCGAAAGACTTCCCAGGCAAAGAAGTTGAAAGCAACAAGGTAGATTGGGCTAGAATAAAACGTCAAAGAGGTTGGGTGGGTAAGAGACATACGTGCGCGCCACCCGCCCCAAAACAAATGTACATTAAATGGGTTCCATCCCGGAAACCATTCGGAATAGGGCACATGTCCATGTGAAGTATTTTGCTTCAAATGATAGTTCCTCTCAGATCGCTGAATGTTGACCATTCTCCCGGGACAACCTGTATACATATTACCTACATCAGGGCCTCTCAGGGTGCATGCGCTTGCTGCATGCACTGTGCACGTTAAAAAAGACGACTTCGCTTGCTTGACCAATGTGCAGACCCCCCACTCCTCGATTTGGAGCAATAGCGCTTACTCTCTCTTTCCTCACGCCTGTCTTGCTCACTCCCCCTGTCTCCCTGTTCCACACTTGATCCGTAGTGCTCCAAATCCGAGCTGAGTTGCGCCGAGTAGAGCCGAGCTTAGCCGAACTTAGCCGAGTAGCCCAGAGACAAAGCGTTAGTCCGAACGAAGCCGAGCGCTACCGATGCACAGTGCACGGAGCTCTTGAGCCTCGATTTGCACCCGTGAGATTTTGGGCGTTTGAGAGGCCCTGACCTACATTCATCTTCATTATGGATTCTTATGGAATTCACTGTTCGGTCTGCAAACCTCTGTGATTTAACTAAGCACCTCCACATCCTATTTGCAACTTGCTCCGTGGTCTCACTTAGTTCCGTAGCCGTAACCTGCACAGCAACAGGTCGCCCAATACAGATCCAGTTTCTCTGCCATTTGGCGGGGAAAATAGTGCATCAAAATAAACTCGAGGACATAAACATATGGCATTAATCTTCTATTTAGAAAAAAAAAAGTTTTGTATCGCACCGTCAGAGATATGTCTTATGTCGACAATGGGATAGGGAAGGGCTAGGAGTGGGAAGGAATTGGCCGCGGCAGTAATTAACGCACCGCCCCAGCATTTTCCTGGCGTAAAGACGGAAAACCACGGAAAATCATATTCAGGGCTGCTACAGTGGTATTCGAACCCACTATCTCCCGCATGCAAGCTCACAGCAGTGCGCCCCTAACCGTATGGCAAACTCATCCTGTGACAAACAGTAACTAATAATTCACAACGACAAAAAGCGCATTAAAATCAGATTAGCTTCTGTTTACGGCGTACTAAGTTAGAAACAAGGAAATTTAAAAATATACTAAGACGATAGTGGGTTCATTCTTCGAACCAAAGGAGGATTGTACAAGGAGATTTCATTCAAACAACAATGATCTGAATTTAGGAGAATAGCCCTCGTGGTAGATTCCTTATCACTTGTTAACCTAGTCTTCTCTTAAATTATTTCAAAAACTTGGAAATTTATTGAACAATCCCTTTATAATTTTTTTTTTTTTTTTTTGCTAGTTGCTTTACGTCTCACCGACACAGATATGTCTTACGGCGACGATGGGACAGGAAAGGGCTAGGAGTGGGAAGGAAGCAGCCGTGGCCTTAATTAAGGTACAGCCCCAGCATTTGCCTGGCGTGAAAATGGGAAACCACGGAAAATCATTTTCACGGCTGCCGACAGTGGGGTTCAAACCTACTATCTCCCGAATACTGAATACTGTCCGCACTTACCTTTATGAATTATTCCATTCCCAATTCATCTTCCTGAAAATTAAAATTTGTGCAAATTTGTTCTCTTGAATTCCTAATTTTCAAAGCTAAACTCAAGCTTATTCATCTGCTAATGTCATTCCACGCCATCTGTCCACTGACGCCTTGGAACATACCACTCAGCCGAACAGCTCGTCTCCTTACTCCCAAGTCCTCCCAGCCCGAAGTCTGCAATATTTTCCCAACAGTAGGCTACTGTTTTTTTTTCCAGTTCCCGTATCCTATCCTGGTGTGTGTCCCATACACTGGGACTATGCTCTAATGCGGTTCTTACCAGAGAATTGTACGCCCTCTCCTTTATATCCTTACTACAACACTTCAATACCCTCATAACCATATGAAGAAACATGTAAACTTTATTTACCCCAACGAAGATCTTTCCTTACTTTCACAGAAGAATTTGCAGGGATACCCGTGAGATGTGCACGAGATGCGAGACAATGATCCTGAATAATTTCAGCATTACATGAGGTTGAATCCGGCGTACTTTGATTAAGTACTTAATTTGGTATCCTCATTTTTGAAAGAAAAATGATTAATTTCTCATCAGGAAACTTCATTTCACTCATCCCGGGAAAAAACAGATAAGTCACATTTTCTTTCTTGCCGTTCTTTTCATTTTTCCAGTAAACTAAGATCAATGATCTCTACCCTCAGATACTAACAAGACAAGTCACTTCGCCATGATAAGGTGGAGAGGCAAAATTCCGTCCCCCTACCTAACTTCGTCTCCCTAGGGATTTCCCATTTACACGGTTGGTATCTAATGTTTAGCTGCGTGCACACCCGTACCTTCATCCCCTTGTCTTGTAAGAGATGGTCGCGTGCACTACGTTCAGTTTCCGTGTACAAGGAAGATTAATTTTTCATACTAAGCTGAGTTAGTGCAGCATTCAAATTAAGAGCATCTTATTCCTAGAGTGAACACTGGTATGTGTTTGAAATACTGGACTGCATTTCATTCGTGTGGTGTAACGCTAGGGGTGTAATCCCTACCGTGAGGTGGTTCGCGTGAGTTACTGTAGCGGCCATTATAATAAATCTGGGACTGATCGTAATTTCGTCCCCCTTAATTTTATATGTTATTTATGAAGTGTATTATTATTTTCAGATGGGAAACGCAAGAAGTGGGATGAGGAGGTTCTTAAGGTAGTGAGGAACGAGACGATGGGTTACAAACTTGTAAGAAATTCGTTTACTATCCCACGAGCAACGCTGAAACACTATGTTAAAAAGAATACCACGAAAACTGTTTGTTTGTATATAACTTGAAAACTACTGGATATATTTCTACCAAACTTCATATTTAGAATCCACCTGTCCTTGGGTAGGTTTTATGATCCATACCATTTCAAATTTCCGGAATAGATCGGGGGTTTATACGGAACCAAAATAGTGATTTTACTCTCCCACAATACACACAGGAAATACCTGACTGGAAGTCGATCAACATTGATGGAAATCCATTTCTAAAACTTTTTTCTTACGTGCATTTTGTCGATGTGATATGTTATATCGTTTAGCAACAGTTAATCTGTAAATGAAGGTTTGCAATATTGTAAACATGCATATACTTCGCATGTTGATCTATATGTATGTATATATATATATACATGTATTCGTTCAAGTCGATTTGTAGCGATGTAGAAAGAGTGTGCTTGTCATTATAATTAATATTTCATATTGATAGTCACTATCAGCAGGAGGGCGTCGACTATTGTAATCATTAATCTCCACGTCGACTTTGACTGGCAGTGTGAATGAGATCCTTCTCAAACTCCTCTGTAACTAGTATTAGTAAGGTGGGACAACCATTGTTATTAATACTTTCCTTCTCGATTAAACTGGCAGAAGTTAAGGGAGCATGCAATTTTGCTCAAAACTCCCTTAACCGATTATGTTTGATGATGATGATGATGATTGTTGTTTTAAGGGGCCTAACATCGAAGGTCATCGGCCCCTAACCGATTAAGTTTGGGAGTAGGCAAGTGTGCTCGCCATTATAAACTAATTTACCCATCTAAAATGTCACTGGCATTAGGCATGGTGGCCTTGCTATTATAATGGAAACTCGCCAAATCGGTGGAATTGTCATTAAGAAAAGGGGCCTGTAATTATAATGAAAACACCTCAAATCTAATCTGTTTGGAAGTAGGAAAGGGCACTTGCCATTGTAACAAAAACTCCCCAAATCGACTGCGACCTCGCAGAATGTAATGGGGCCTCCAATTATAATTGAAACTTACCTAATGGATTGTGAATGGTAGTAGGCAAGTGAGCCTGTCGTTATCATCATAACTCCGCCACTCGCACTTTACATTGGAAACAACGTATGTGAACCTCCCCCTGCTGTTTCTGGATAATGCTACGGTACATTTACTAGCATTTCATAAATGGTCTTGAAGCAATCCTTTAAAAGGAAAGTGTTTGGTTAGGTTAGAAAGGGAAAACATGCTAAAATTAATTGTTCTTTTCAGAATTTTGGTAGTTTTTGTAGTATTTTTGTTTATGTTAAGTATTGCGTACCTTACGTTATAACCGTTTCAGTATAACTTGCTCGTAAGCGGAGAATATATTCAGTAATATATATACCAAACCATAGCCTTGTTCATAATATTCCTGATTTTATGCAAGTCCATATCGGCTAAGTGGACGAAATATAAGCCTACTACTTTGTTGAAAAAAAGGCAAATTTTTGTTTCCAGATTATTACAAATATAAAACAAGCCTCAATAAGAAACAGATAAGTTGGGTCATCATGTTAATATTCTGAATATTTTAATAGATGTGGCTTTAGCCAGAGAAGTCAGTTTGTTTTGTGTGTAGAATACTTTCTGTTGTTATTGTGGACGTGGACATTAGTTTCTCGGAAATGAATTATTGGCAGAGAATTTACACAACTGTCTTTCTTAATGAGATCTGTTAAATCTTACTAGCTAACAATATACAGATCTGACTTTCACCACATTGGTTTTGACTGATCCACATAAGAAAATAATACCTGCTCAATATAGCACAAGTCACTTTCATTGAATATTTAAAGACGATTCTTCATTAATATTTTGAATTTAAAAATCAAACCAGAACCCTTATTTAAATAGCTATTTCATGTAACGCGGGATGGTTTGACAACATTTGGTGAATCGGTGATTTCGTGCTGTTGAAGATCAAAAATTACTCCCCCTGAGAATTTCAATTTAAGTTATTTTACTTATCTTGTTATTCCCTGTCATGGGTGATTTTAGCTAAGTGTGAAAATTTTACATGTTAGGGTCTTGCGTTTACGTTTGCGCTTACGTATTTTGTTGTGAATGCGTTCATAAAATAACTCGCGTTTCGTGTATACGTTGAGTTTGCGTTTAATGTTCATTGCGAATGGGATTTTTCACGCTGAACACGCTAATGCTGTTATAAAATTCTGATTACTTAAGGCGGATGTTAACCCATTATCTCACGATCTGCAGGCCAACATTCCACCACTTGGCCATGGAGTGAGCTTAAAACGGGCGAGGTAAATCATCCTGCGTACCGGAACCTATTCTACTCTTTTTTACTAGCGGTGTAATGTCCCAATAGCACATGGAAGTTTTTCGGTGATGCAGAAAGCGTTATGATTTAGGAGTGTATCGGCCATGGTCCTAATTAATGTAAAGCACCAGTATTTGCCTGGGTTGAAAATGGGTAAATATGGAAACCATCTTCAGGGCTGCTGACGGTAGAATTCTAACCCGTCATCATTCGAATACAAGCTTACAGCGACGTGACCCTAACCGCGCGTCCAACTTGCTCGGTACATTTAATTTTGATCGCATTTAATTTTATCTTTCAATGGTCATATATTTGAGGAAAGTATTGTGGTGCACATTTAAAAGGCAGGGTAATCAGTGTGTTTTTTATTTAGAGTACTTTAAACATTTATCTCCCGTGAATAATCATTTATACACGCAGTAATCTACATAATCAATTTAATTGGGCTGCATGATGCTTAGACAAATAATGAACTTTTATTTCAAATAATTGCAGGCCAAGCGCAACTCAATTAAATGCAGGTTTATACATACGAATAAAATTACTATCCGAGAAGTGCAAATAATTTGTTAGGCTGTACACATGCTGTGTTGTTATCAAACAATTTAATGCTCTATACTTTGAGCTCATAATGGGGCACCAGCATTTGTTGCTTCTGTTTTACAAATTTTTTCGATGTTCTGTTATCTAAAAGGAACCACCGATATGAAATATTAGCTGTTGTACTTGTCTTCGGCAAGTCAGGCCTAGATTTGTGATAACGAAAGATGTAAAACATTTATTTAAAGTAGAGTGCTTCCTGGAAATCACTAGTAACCTTTCCGTGGGGAATATGGCGAATGTGGTGTATCAGTTTCAAAGCTGTTAACATCCGCTGAACAGTGATAGTTGATATTGTCTAAGACGTTTTACTAAAGGTGTTGAAGTCTGTGGGGAACACATGAAGACAATTTCATTGGTGAATAGTAGGAAAGGGTCACCGTGCTGCCAATGGGCTTATTTCATCAATCGATGAGAGCAGTACTTGGAATATTATGCACACAGAGAGAATGTTGAGAACCGGAGACACTCGGTCACTTGCTGAGGAAAGGTTACAAAGGAGATTAGTTGAGAAACTCTCGTCATCATAGAGAGCGCTCTTCAATTGCCATATAACTACGAAAATCACACTGGGAAGTTTATGAGGATGTACACGTATCTCAGAGAATGCTAGTAATCGTCCAGCTGATGTAATTAGTATTAACAGGAAAGAAGAACGCTATTCTTCATAGACCCATCCGTGCAAGTGGAGCAGGATAGCCAAGAAGCGTTCGTATTGACGACATGAAGAAAGTTATCCATGCATACCTACAACCTGAACAGAAATTCTTGGCGGTACAGTGTCTTCTCTTCGGAGCTTTTAAGAACTCGGCATCATTGAAAATGTGATAGACAGGGGCGTGATATTTCGCACTAACCGTAAACGAAACAAAGAGATCAAGCGATGTTGAGATATATTAACGAATCGTATGAATCTGGTTAAGAAAGTAATGATTTTTTGCGAATTGCAGCGAATTAAAGCGACGAAGCCACTTTAAGGAGGACCATACTGAGTTTTAAAGTCAAAATTGTCCAAAAATTGAGTTATTCGCCCTAAAAGTCACCCCATTCCTTGAGGAACTTGGTGATATAATTTTTTCCCGATACGACCATTTATGAAATGTCTTGCTGAGGTATTTAAAAATCCCTTCGAAGGGTCACGCCCAATTTCACGATGAATACCTTCTAAAATTCGCTGTATTTAATATTTACCTTTACATTTCCAGTGATTCTGGGCTGACTGGTACGTGTTGTCATCGTTGCACAGGTTCCGTAGTTATGTCCACAGAGAAACATTACAAACAGTCAAATTAACCCGTTCCCCTTTATGAACGACAAATCATTTCGAGCAGAAAATGCCCACGGCACGTGTCTTGTATTTTTGTTCACGTCTTCTAGGGAATACTTCAAAGTTCAGTTTGAGTTAGATTTACATGAACTGGAATTAATACCCTAACACTCGTGTATGATGTGGCTTACCATAATGGAACATACAAACAATGTTTAGTGAAAACTTCTAATCTTTCAATATAGAACGATAATTACTGCTAGGGGTAGTGGAGTAGAATGTTAAGAACTGTGGGGAATAAGATGGCCAAGGAAACGGAAAAAATATAGTACTGGGAAGTTCTGATGCAGCTGCTGTGACTATACAAAATTAGCTTTTCCTCGAAACTGTATTTTTCAGTATTAAAAATGTTGTAAGTGCAATTTTCTTTTGCCCAACAGTTTTCAAACCTGGTATGCCTATAGTTCCATGTGAGGTGCATAAAATTCGGTACCCATTTTGAACAATAACGATACATGGCAGAAATATCATGAGTCGAATATGAAGATTTGAGAATTTCTAAGAAGAATACCAATGGGCTAGAGAAAATATACTCTTATAACATCAGTAATGTAAGTTTGGAAATAATAACATCACCAATTATTATTCACATAACGCTAAGAACAATAACAAAATAATTTTAAGGTAATAACTCTGAAGATGGCAGACATGGGATATTTGGGCAAGTATATTTTTTATAAAATGTGTTATAAATCTTAAATTATGTTCCCGAAATGTTCCAAAATTTTAATAATCCTAATTATGGTAACATAAATGAACTGAAAAGTATTGCGAACATCGAATGAAAATTCCAAAACTTACAAAACTCAATAGGGTTCCCCTTAAAGCGAAATGTATTTATTTTACGACTAGTGCAAAACTGCTGCGGAATTCATGAAAAACAACGAACCTCAAATGATATTTCAATATTTCTAGCGTGCAGGTAAATGGTAGAGGGAATATGGATTATTAATTTGACATAAGTTAAGTACCTGTTCGTTTTAATATTCAACGAAATCACTGATTGCTATGACCATATAGGGTGAGAGCCAAGGCTATGCGAGGGGAAAGGGTATTTTATTATGTAATTTTGATTTGGACTATATTATAATATAATGATTGATTATCAATATTGATTCGTTTTATATATCTATCTTTCAAATAAATAATTCACAAGTCACACGATTCAAACTTTTTGAGAATAATTTTAGAAAATTGTTAAAGCGAAATATTCAAGCGATGGAGGGAGACATGTTTCGCGAAATCGTACGTAAATTAATGCGACAAAATCATGCGACTAGAGATAAATAATATTTGTAAGACTCTCTAGACATGCTGCATTATCAATTGCTTGGCACCATTTTAAGTATTGTGTCAGTAGTAGGGCCTATGCAATTTGTAAATCTACCAGTTTCCTTCTCGACCCTTGAAAATCCGTGGCTCAGGCGGCAGTGCGCCGGCCTCTCACCACTAGGTTGCGTGGTTAAAATCCCGGTCACTCCCTGTGAGATTTGTGATGGACAATGCGGAGGCGGGACAGGATTTTCTCCGGATACTCTGGCTTTCCCTGTCATATTTTATTCCAGCAACACTCTCCAGTATCATTTCATTTCATCTGTCATTCATTAATCATCACCTCAGAGGAGTGCGACAGGCTTCGGCAGCCGGCACAATTTATGTCCTCGCCGCTAGGTGGGGGCTTCATTCATTCCATTCCTGATCCAGTCGAATGACAGGAAATTGGCTGTAGATTTTCATTCTTCTGGACCCTTGTGATTATCCGGTATACCAGCCATGTGTTTTCTTCCTTTATATGTATAGTTACTCCCTATCGGGCGAGTTGGCCGTGCGGTTAAGGGCGCGTGGCTGTGAGCTTGCATCCGGGAGATAGTGGGTTCGAATCCCTCTGTCGGCAGCCCTAAAGATGTTTTTACGTGGTTTGCTATTTTCAAACCAGGCTGTACCTTAATTAAGGCCACGGCCGCTTCCTTCCAATGCCTAGTCATTTCCTATCCCATCGTCGTCATAAGATCTATCTGTGTCGGTGTGGCGTAGAGCAAACGGTTAAGTTACACACTAGATTTAGAAATATGTTATAGTTTATTTTGGTAGCAGTGATAATGTACTATCTAGTGGCTACATTTACTCCACCACTTCAGTTACATGCTTGCATTAGTATGAGATCTGTGGTTAAAACTAGCACTTATCTTACACTGTCTTTGTATGGTTGTAGGAAAACGTAAATATAAGATAAAACCTACATAGAAATTTTCTAAGAAACCTGTCAATTTTACATCAACATCTGAAATTCATTCGCAGTCAGACTCCTTACCTAATAGTCAGCCCTTAAGACATTGGCTCAGAAGGCCCTGCGTTCGACTCCTAGTTGTGTCAAGTATTTTAGGCATGTATGGTTAATTCATCTAAGTAGGGGACTAAATGTTTATCCCATACGCACAACCCACACTACTAACCAATAGTGAAAGTATTCCACCACAATGGGTTGAAATTAGGGCCAAGCCCATTAGTGCAGCTCACTTCACACGCACAACTTCTCAAAATTGTAGGGATACGCGGTGGAAGGATAATAATAATAATAATAATAATAAGAAGAAGAAGAAGAAGAAGAAGAAGAAGAAGAAGAAGAAATGAAGGTCTTGGAGAGAGACGAGAATAATTTTGATAGGAGGAGGCAAAATCAAAAACGAGTAACTGACAGTGGATTGCCAAATTATTAGGGACACTGAGCTTCATAAACATTCTCCTTCAGTCAAAGCCTGTAACTCACAAGTAACAATCAATTCGTAAATTCTGTTCATTTCTTGGAATTTAGTAAATTGCTTTTCGGGTCCATGGCTAAATAGTTAGCGAGATGATCTCTGTTCCAGACGGTTCCTGGTTCGATTCCTGGCCGGGGGGGGTGGGGTGGGAGGATTTTAACCTCCATTCGTTAATTCCGATGCCACGGGGACAGGATGTATGTGCATTTATCAAAATTATAATTCTTCATAAGTATGGTGCCATCCTTATACGCGTAAAGGTCCCCTATACGGCGTCAGCTCGAAATTTCTGCACTAGGCTTCTTCGGAGGTGACACGCCATTATTGTCATAGAAACAGCAATACTACAAACACAAATAAACAGCAGTTTATTTAAGAAATGAGGAGGATGTCAGGAATCATTGCAGATGAAAGAAATGGCGAGGAAATTAATGCATCCCAAATTGCCTATAATTTGTAATTAAAAGGGAATTTTCTCGATAACTGCATGTTTTATGGCGTATTTGTTTTTCCATCCTAATTGAATACAATCAATACAATACTGCTTATTTACGAAGTTAAACAATTTACTTCATTCATGTTCACAGAAAACTCATAATATCAGCAATATCGAATTGACCCTATAAATTTTGCAACCAGGTGTACACGAATGAAGTGATCGACCGGAAGCTACTGAATTCTTTATGCATAACCTACCGGCTATCCAACTAGAATACCTTCTGATCCATTCACTAACCAAGTAGCTTCGCACAATATTTTCTTCACGCTAGAAATTTACACTCAACTACAGAAAATTTCAGAATATCAGAAGTTGATTGTGTGTCCTTTATACCTTTCTATTTTATATGAACTAGTACTGTGTTGCAACCTGTCGTGTTGAAGCATAATTCATTTTTGGAAACGGTAATTCATTCCCGTTAAACAGGAAACAATAAAAGGAATTAAGGAAGCAAAGAAGGGAGGAAGGAACGAAGGAAGGCTTAGATAATTCTGATAAAATTATCAAGGTTGTTCGAAGTTCTGTTCCCCAACCGTTCGACCGCTATTGAATATTGGAAGTCTCATGGGTATCGAGTTTTCTAATGTATGCGAATTTGTTTATCGTGAGTTAACTAATACATTTTATTTATAATATGCCATATACATGCCTTTCCTTGTAGGACCTAGTGTTTACAGTGCACTATGTCTTCTGGTACGGGCTAGAGCAACTTTCTTACTTTCATTGATCTGTCTCAGTCTTATTCGTGGCTATGACAATTTGAAAGTGACTGAGGTATGAGCGATACTAGTAACGCCATTCCTTCTACAGCCGGTCCCTGCTATGAATGGTGTGAAAATGTTGCTCATAGGGTCGGATGATGCATGCATTTCAGTGGGGTTGGCAGACTGATACGTAATAGCAACATCTGGGTCGGTGAGGAAAGCAACGGGAAACTACCTCACTCCTCATTTCCCTAGTATGCTTCTTCAGTGATGCGTAGGCCATCTATGACAGCTGATGGCAGAGCTGTTGAGGATCCAACCAGCCTTAGGGCTGAAGACTAAACATACATACATACATGCCATATACATTTTTATTGGATGAAAATATCATGGAATTTGGGGAAGATTTTGAAACGTATGATCTTCGCCTAGATAGACATTATAATCTTAAATGAGTTGACCTATACGGTCTGACACCGTGCTTAGACGGTTCGGGTACGGTTCACGATCAAAATGCTGGCCTGCAGGGTAGGCGAAGTAAATGTTTTCTAATCACTTGATTGGGTGAAAAAAGTCTTGTTAAAATTCCAAACATCTCCGCCGTGTTCGTACAGAGTAAGGGCATATGGCGCAGTTTGATGGTGATTCATCTGTCGGATGGGGAATTTAAGCCATGAGCAGACCCTGTTGTGCTATACGACAGGGGTAGGCTGTGTACTGACACCGGATTTCATCATTATCATCATCTCATACATAGACGACCGGGCGAGTTGGCCGTGAGGTTAGGAGCGCGCAGCTGTGAGCTTGCATCCGGGAGATAGTGGATTCCAATCTAACTGTCGGCAGCCCTAAAGGTGGTTTCCGTGGTTTCCTATTTTCACACCAGGCAAATGCTGGGGCTGTACGTTATAAGGCCACTGCCGCTTCCTTCCCGTTCCTAGGCCTTTTCGATCCCATCGTCGCCATAAGACCTATCTGTGTAGGTGCGACATAAAACAAATAGGAAAAAAATACATAGACGCGCAGGTCACTCATGGCGTCAAATAGAAAGACCTGCACCAGGCGAGTCAAATACTTCCTCGGACACTCCACGCACTAAAGGCTGTACGCTAAATAAATTAATTAAAATTGGCAAGGAAGTATATCGCCAAAGAAAAAAAAAAATGAGCGCATGGTATTGTCAAAATATAACTCAACTCACATTCCTTACAGGCACAAAGAATTTAAATATGCACAACAAACATGATATCTGTAGGTTAAATTGTTTCTGACGGCGGTATACTTGCGAGGAACTTTCACAGTATCATTTTACTTTTGAGTGACTGTACATATCAGCAATTTCTTGAAAGACTAAGCACCAAGAGATATTCCATGGGTAAAAATAAAGAGTGCGACAGATTTATAATAATTGGAAAAATTACTATTCATAACCATGAAGCCTATAATAAGATGAAAATAGACCGGGAAAATGTAATGCGAATCTTTAAGGAAGAAGTTAGGAAGCAGAGATGAAGCCAAGTGTAAAGTCTCCATAAAAAGTAAACAAGGACAGCATGAAAGAGGATTAAGAAAATGAAATACAAACGAAATATTTTAAATAAAAAAGCACAGAAGAAAATTAAAACTTAAAGAGGAAAGGTATAAGATGGCTCGGGAAATGTTAAATATGTATGACGGGGGAAGTAGGTTGGCATATACATTACTAGGAAGGAAAGGATTAAGTAACAACACAGAACCGGAGTAATGGGTGAAGCACAGGAGGTACGACGTTTCTTTCAGAAGTTAGGAGAAAACCAAAACTTGCAATAATATCATATCGGCATGCTCTTAGTGCGATGGTTGCAGCGGGCGGATGTTCGTACGATCGTATGTGGTACGAATATGTTTGGTATGTTATAAAAATGACTTGGAGAGAAGTATATCCATTCATTCATTCATTGATATTGTCATGCTAGATACTAAGACAAAGGCTACTCTATCGTGGGATTCATTACAATCTGAGAGTTGGTGAAGTACAATATTGATGGTACAGAAAGCTATATTCTTTGTTTCATACCATCCGACCGAAAGCTCATTGGTTCCTCAAAATAAAAAAAACATTATTAGTTTTACGTCTTGCTACCTACTTATAAGGTTTCTGGAGACACCCAGGTGTCTCAGTTTTATCCCGCAGGAGTTATGTTACCTGCTGGCAATTCTACCGACAAGGGGCCACCTGGCTGTGCCTGGATCGAACCCGGTAAATTGGGCTCAGAAAGCTAGCGCTCCACCATCTGAACTACTCAACCTGGCTATAGGATAAGTTGTTTTATATATTTCTTCTCCCTCCTCTGTTGAATGGTCTTAGGACCAGTGGGCCTCGGATTCGATTCCATGCGGAGCTGAGGATTGTAATTGCGTATGGTTAATTCCTCCGGCTCGAGTACTAGGTGTTTGTGTACCTCTTTAATACAATCCTCTTCTTGTACATACAACACATTAGACCACACTACCAACCTCGACAAAAACACGCAATATTAAGCACAATCCTCTACAGAAATTTGGTGTCGGGAAGGGCAGCCAGCCACAAAACTGGGCGGATGTTTTTAACTACAAAAATATATTTCCCTGCGTTTTTTGGAAAATAATATTACATGCAATACCGCTGAAATTATGTGGGTGTCTATGTGCTCCTGTGATCACATACAAGAAATGCTTCTGAATGTACAAAATGAGTCTCTCCTGTATATGAAAGTGACTGGGGCGATGATGAGGAGAGTAAGCCAAGAAATATGTTCCAAAACACAACTAGCGTTTATTAATTACAGTTTATCAAAGTTGGAGGAGAAAGGGAATCATATTGCGTTGCCCCAAGCAAACGTCGCAGGTCTACTCAACAGTAAGTATTCTGAAGGTACCACTGCGTTGTTTCTCACCCAGCCCACTGTGCACCCTGTTACACGAGACGGAATCATCAACAGACTGCCCACTGATTGCCGTACTACACACCCACAATTCACATTTAAGCTTATATTGTGCATGTTAAGACTGTTACGAAGAAGTGACACTTGCTGAAGCGACATCAGATGCAGGCCTGTCTCAGCACCATAGAGTTGTAGAACAAAACCTGTAGTGAACTGGACTATACCAATATCCTTGCTTTTTTCCTGTCACCCCATGTTGTTTTCCTGCGATAGAGGAAAGAATCACCCCGTAAGAGTAAAGCAACGGGAATCTACCTCTATCATCCTTTACATATTACTCCTTTTTAGTGATGTATTATATCCAGATTTCTTCATATGGCTATGATGGTATTTAGGGGTTGTAGTAATAATACGTATAATACGGGAGACCTTGCAACCCTAGGTATTGTGCGAGTCTTCAGTGGAGAGGTGGAGTTTGAGTGGTGTCTTTAAAAGAAGAAATGATCACAGTATGAAGATAAAGTTGAAATTCAGGAGGACAAATCGGGGGAAAGAAAATCATTTATGGGAAGATGAGTTAGTGATTGGAATGGTTTACCAAGGGAGATGTTCGATAAATATTCTAATTCTTTGAAATCATCTACGAAATGACTAGGTAAACAACAGATACAGTATCTGCCACCTAAGCAACAGCCCTAAATGTAGATCACAGGTTATTGATTGATGACTGATGGAAATTATCTGTTACATCTGATAGTACAGACAGATGTAAGCTACGCAACTGTCCTTCGGACTGAGGATCAACAAACACGAACGTACAGCATAAGAATCGGTTTAGAATGATCTCGTCTCTATTAAGCCAACATTCCACGTCACCTCACCTCATTATGCTCCACATAATAAGCTACGTCCAGAAATTACAAAGTCGGTCTGAGACGGGTCGGGTTGGTCCTCTCCCGCAGCGAGCACTGCTCCCCTGCTGGGACTAGTTACAAACTCGGAGAGCCAAGTTCAAGTGTGGCCTACCCCCCACGTACTGGTCACCAGAGAGGCATATTGTGTGGTCTAGCCCTCTCACAAAATATAATTAATATCCTATTTATATATCCAAATGCTTGCGTCGCTTGACCTTTAAAATAACTTCCCTTTCCCCGTTAAAAATGATGATCAGAATTGGACACTTATCATTCTGTTTTGACATAAAAAGGGTTGAATTCAAAATATCTAATAGGATGGAACTGTACAGTGAGCTACCTTCCGATAAGTAAGACCATTCCACAACGTACTCTGTGGGTTCAGGCTGTATAATGAAACGCACTCAACCACATGAAATCCAAAAAAGTAACACGCTATTAGTGAAATAACGGCCTCATTAAAGATTTTAATATTTAAATCAAATACTGTAGAGAGAGTATTTGCGACAGTGAAAGGGACACTTTCCATGAGAATCCAGGAGTCTTATTATTTGAGTGCCATCATCTATCAAATGTTGCCAACAATAAATAAATAAATAAATAAATAAATAAATAAATAAATAAATAAATAAATAAATAAATAAATAAAGCAAACAAACACTCAAACACACAGTCACCACTGATGTGTATCTTACGCTGTCGCCCAGGTGGTAGATTCGCTATCAATTTATCTACTGTCCAAAAAGGTTTCTCTACAGCTTAACCTAGCATTTCGACGTTATGACCAAAATCTTCCTATGACTTTTTCTTGAATTCAACACTTATTTGCCGGGCTGAGTAGCTCAGACGGTTAAGGCGCTGGCCTTCTAACCCCAACTTGGCAGGTTCGATCCTGGCTCAGTCCGGTGGTATTTGAAGGTGCTCAAATACGACAGCCCCGTGTCGGTAGATTTACTGGCACGTAAAAGAACTCCTGCGGGACTAAATTCCGGCACCTCGGCGTCTCCGAAGACCTTAAAAAGTAGTTAGTGGGACGTAAAGCAAATAACATTATTATTAACACTTATTTGTTTCGCTCTGTTTCTTTCATCTAAATTTCTGCGTCAGTCCTTGTTTGGAGCCATTTCTGATACGTCTTCTTTTCACGTTTACAAGTTGCTCTCACTTCATCATTCCACCAAGATGTTCGCCTTTTCCCATCTTTACACACAGTTGTTCTTAGGCCTTCCCTAGTTGTTTCTACCACAGTATCCCTGCATGTAACTCATTCTCCTCCTATACCCTGAACCAGTTTACTGACTACTGTCTGGAACTTTTAGATAACATTGTCCATGTACTTCTAATTTCTCGTCCTGGAGGTTTTATACGTTTATTCGTGTGCAGACAGATTTCACTTTATCTATTCTAGACCTACAGATACTTAGTTCACTACATACAGTATAAGATATTGTCTGTATCATCAACATTTCACTTTCTCTATCCTAGACCTACAGATACTTAATTCACTTCAGATCAGATATTGTCTGTATCATCAAAATTTTCCCTGCACATTTCTAACAGATTTCCTGAATTCAAAGTCAGTTATTATATAGTAATTTATCCCTTGTTTAATAATGTGCTTTTTACAGGTATATTGTGGTATAATGTTTATATTCAGCATACTGAAGAGATCTTAAGTTACACTAGCAAATGTATCCGTGCTTCGCTAAAGTATTCTAACATGTACACGTATTACTTCGTAAATTACTGTAGGACTACGCGCAGTAAGATATATTACATTACAACCGGGCAGAGTGGCTCAGACGGTAGAGGCGCTGGCCTTCTGACACCAACTTGGCAGGTTCGACACTGGTTCAGTCCGGTGGTATTTGAAGGGGCTCAAATACGTCTGACTCGTATCCTTAGATTTACTGGCACGTAAAGCCAACACATTAATTATTATTATATTAAATTACATATGTCTTAGGGCTATCCGAGAAACAAAACAAAACAGGGAGGACACTATACGTTGTTGTTGTTGTTGTGGTGGCTGTTTCCGATGTAAGGTGGCATTGGGGAAGTTTTGATAAAAATGGCAGGCCACATTTCCTACTGCCATTCACAATCGAGTTCGGGAGGTCGTACTATAACGACAGGCCCACTTGCCATTTGTCATTCACAGTAGAGATGGAAAGTCTTCATTATAAATAAAGGGCCTTTTTCCTAATGACAATCACAATCGAGTTGGAGAGATTTGATTATAATCGAGAAATGCAGCGCTATCTAACGCATAAAGAATCGAGATACGACAAAATGTCACAGGCCCGAAGTTGAAGATCTCTAACAATTGAGCGGTGATTGTGTTAATTGTTCTGTGATACGACTTACCGTTTAGCCTGCAGTTGCCCAAGAACGAAGGTCTTCAAAAGTCATGAAAGTTGCCTCCACATTTCAATATTTTCCACGGCCAAGAAGTACCCGTAAATTTCTTCCTTAAATTACTGTTGAGCAGTAAGATATATTAAATTACATGTGCCTTAAGGCTATCCGAGAAACAAAATAGGGAGGTCACCATACGTTGGTATTGTTGTTGTTGTTTCCGATGTAAGGTGGGCATTTGGGAAGCTTTGATTAAAATGGCAGGCCACAGCTTGGAATTTTCTCAAAGGAAAGAGTATCCAGGTTTCAGGATTAGCACTCGCATAAATACGGAGTAATTAAGGAAGAACGTTGAAAATAATAGAATATAGGATTATAACTGAGAACAGCCGGATAGGACAAATATGTAAATAACAAGTGGATGTAATGGAAAATGAAATGTCCGTCACTAAATTGTGAAGATATGAGTTACGGAGATAAGAAGGCGATAACAGAGGAGAAATTTAGGCACAGAGATTTTTAGGTAAACATATGAGAAGAACACCGACGGTGTTATTACTTAAGCCTAAAGAGGCAAGGAAAAGGCAAGAAATTAAAGCTGAAAATAGAAGTAGGAGAGAAATACAGTAATAATTATAGCAAATACCAGAAAACACTTCAAGGTGTGAAATAATGGGCTACACTCCGCGGTACTCTTAAGATATAAACAGCCCCCCTTAACGCTTTTTCGAGGACGATTGTTAACTCCAACGGTATTCCGAAAATATCCGCGGAATGGCCGATTAATGTCTCTCTTGCTTTCTACCCAAGGAACAACCACAAGTTTACAGGAATGATTACAAAAATGGCAATATGTTACTTCCCTGCTGGGAAGCAGTCAGAGACGTTGCCATGGTAACCTATAGGTTCGTTGTCGGTCTGTTGCTCACTCAATGTAGATCGTGAGAGCCACAGGGAATAGTAATTGTCTCCGTCAATTGAAGAGTAAGCGAAATTATGTACATAACAGAAGTTGTTTTTAATGAAGGTATGTTTCACATATAGTCCAGGGATTTTAGAGAAAAATCAACAGTATAAGAGACCCACGGTCTATTCAGAGATTCTTAAGTAATTTTCATACCAAAACCTTTCCCGGGATGAGTATACTTCAAATATGAATTTTGATCGAGATCTATCCAGCCGTTTCGCCGTGATGTTGAAACAAACAGACACGAAAAATAAAAACAACTGGCACAGTCTTGAAGTGACCGAAATGGATAAATATCTGAAAAAGTGGCAAAGAAAAAACGAAATTACAGACAGCGGACTCCTTACAACTGTATATATAATTTATTATGTAGGCCTATCTGGTGTTCCTACCTTCCCATGTGTAGCCATAATGCTTGAAGTATGTATACGTAATTGTTTATCATATACACTGACTGACAGAGCAAATGCAACACCAAGAAGGAGTGGTTCGAAAGGGATGAAAGTTGGGGAAAAAACAGAGACGGCACGGATGAATAATTGATGTTTATTTCAAACCGATATGCAGGTTACACAATGCGCACGGCATCGATTCAGTAGGATGTAGGACCACCGCGAGCGGCGATGCACGCAGAAACACGTCGAGGTACAGAGTCAATAAGAGTGCGGATGGTGTCCTGAGGGATGGTTCTCCATTCTCTGTCAACCATTTGACACAGTTGGTCGTCCGTACGAGGCTGGGGCAGAGTTTGCAAACGGCGTCCAATGAGATCCCACACGTGTTCGATTGGTGAGAGGTCCAGAGAGTACGCTGGCCACGGAAGCATCTGTACACCTCGTAGAGCCTGTTGGGAGATGCGAGCAGTGTGTGGGCGGGCATTATCCTGCTGAAACAGAGCATTGGGCAGCCCCTGAAGGTACGGGAGTGCCACCGGTCGCAGCACATGCTGCACGTAGCGGTGGGCATTTAACGTGCCTTGAATACGCACTAGAGGTGACGTGGAATCATACGCAATAGCGCCCCAAACCATGATGCCGCGTTGTCTAGCGGTAGGGCGCTCCACAGTTACTGCCGGATTTGACCTTTCTCCACGCCGACGCCACACTCGTCTGCGGTGACTGTCACTGACAGAACAGAAGCGTGACTCATCGGAGAACACGACGTTCCGCCATTCCCTCATCCAAGTCGCTCTAGCCCGGCACCATGCCAGGCGTGCACGTCTATGCTGTGGAGTCAATGGTAGTCTTCTGAGCGGACGCCGGGAGTGCAGGCCTCCTTCAACCAATCGACGGGAAATTGTTCTGGTCGTTATTGGAACAGCCAGGGTGTCTTGCACATGCTGAAGAATGGCGGTTGACGTGGCGTGCGGGGCTGCCACCGCTTGGTGGCGGATGCGCCGATCCTCGCGTGCTGACGTCACTCGGGCTGCGCCTGGACCCCTCGCACGTACCACATGTCCCTGCGCCAACCATCTTCGCCACAGGCGCTGCACCGTGGACACATCCCTATGGGTATCGGCTGTGATTTGACGAAGCGACCAACCTGCCCTTCTCAGCCCGATCACCATACCCCTCGTAAAGTCGTCTGTCTGCTGGAAATGCCTCCGTTGACGGCGGCCTGGCATTCTTAGCTCTACACGTGTCCTGTGGCACACGACAAGACGTTCTACAATGACTGTCGGCTGAGAAATCACGGTACGAAGTGGGCCATTCGTCAACGCCGTGTCCCATTTATCGTTCGCTAGGTGCGCAGCACAGCGGCGCATTTCACATTATGAGCATACCTCAGTGACGTCAGTCTACCCTGCAATTGTCATAAAGTTCTGACCACTCCTTCTTGGTGTTGCATTTGCTCTGTCAGTCAGTGTATTAACAAAGAAGTCCAGCAGATGCTTCCCATTCCTGTTAGCTTCCATATCTTCCTCACATTTACCCATCACCTGAACATATCCTTCAGTTCTATTTCCAACGCTCTGATTGAAATATGCCATCAGCACTCAATGATAATAATAATAACAACAATAATAATGCGGCAATATCCCATCAAAAAATACTAGTTTTATTTTAATAGCTTATATGTACAGTTGACGACACGGAAAGTGAGCATCCCCGTAACACGTACAGATGGAAGTATAGGACATGCAACATGGCCTTGCCGTGTGACGTTCTATTTCGATGTCCACATAGGACCTTAAGATATGGCCTGACGTCTCTCGGCCTGGGACATATATCCGTCCAGCAGCTGCAGTTCTCGTATTTGTGTTTCCGCTGGTGGTGTTATAATTTTGTGGAGTGCCTCCGAACATGCAGTCTCTGTCAGTCAAGGTGACAGCCGTGCGTGCTAAATCGTGAGTTCTGTTGTCTAGAGTTCGAACCTCGACAAGGCAAGATATTTGTAGGCCATGTTTATATTTTCTCCGCTGACTTACACGGTGAATCACTTACCTTCCTTCGTTTTACCATGCCATTATCGATAGTGAGCTGACTTATTTGCGACTTTCAAAACGGCCGTTGTGTGGAACTCTCAAAAAGAGGACCATGCACGCCGTTGTGCAGGACCTCTTCAAGGCGTGTGGCCATTGAATCGGTTAGGGTAGAAGCATACGCATTGTCGTCATCTTCCACCTATTCCCACAGAGTGCGTCTTTTCGTATTTAGCGTGGGATCAGGCTAGGTTTAAACCATTGCTGTATTCGTCTCTCCGCACACATTTTCGATGGGATCCATGTGTGACCCAAAAGGAGACCAGACGATAAGATCCACCTGACCTTGCCTAGCAAACAATTCCTGAACTAACCGGGACGTGTAGCTGGGAGGCAAGCCATGCTGAATTTGTATAATAGTGATGGGATGAAGCACCCATATGGGAGGGACCATAATATTGTCTAAATATTTTTCGACTCCGTGCAACATTCCTAACCGACGAAATATCATTCAACCGCAACAAGCAGCAGATACAGCGCCAGAGTGCCAATGGTCAGCCACATATGCTCGATTGCATCGGGCGCTCAAAAGGTGAAACATCCGTACTGGCCCATCATTCGCCAAGGAAATCGTGCTCTCGTCGAAGAATGTGACATTTGACTAATCTTGAGCATGCTGTCCTCGGGAAATGCTCGTCGGGTGCGCTGTTGTTTCCTAGCCGCTCGCCTGCATTGTAACCCTGCCTGATTCAGGCTGTTCAAGTCTTGGCAATCTTGACAAGAAATTGGAATTGAATCAACTTCAACTATCGCTCAGCTTATTCTACATTTAAACAAACAATTTTAGGGACGAAATCATATTTTTATTATTCAGAGGGCTCAATGAAACCCTCCACCTACAACATGTCCAGACCCAAGATACATATTAGGATTTCAGTTCATCAATGAAAATGTTAATGATAGACTTCAAGGCAGAAAATGATATTTAAAAACAGAACACGTTTAATTTCGAAATACAAAATTGTAAATAAATGAGCATAATGCATATACAATGAAAATTATTTCCTTTTAAGTTGTACCATCAGTTCATTGCTGTATTTTAAAGTTAAATGACGTATATTTAATAAGTTAGTAAGACGTTAGTAGATATTACTTATCTAATATTAGTATTGTTTGTATATTATAATAATATACTGTAGGATATTATTAGTATTAACACAATGTAATAGTATTTTTACTCTGTGGGTGATAAACGTGTCGGCCTTCGGATCTTGAGATCCGTAGGTTCTAACCCCGCAGAGAAAGTCGGATTTTTGAATAGCGGAAAAACACGTCAATTAGGTACTCCATGTAATAGGATGTAGACATATTTGATGAATCAAAACACAGCCATAGTTTGCTAAACAAGCATCATATAGGCCTATACATCTACAACCTTCTAGAGTAAAACGGAACGTCGAAATTGACTCGCAAGCAGCCTGAATGGCACTAAATATGTCTGACCACAATAGAAATATTCAGGGGAGAAGTTGGAAGTAGCATGAAGAGACCGAGGATGGCTGCTGTGGTGACCCTCACTTTGGGGGTCACGTTTCCGGAGTATCCGACGGACTTCATGGCATGTCAAAGGAGTATTTGTCCGATTGTCTTTTATTTTATTTTAGTCTCATTTTATTTCATTTTGCTGGTTTTTATTTTATGTCGTTTACTGGATTCTAATGCACTGTCTTTTTGCATCCTGTAACTGGCTTAGGCAATTCCAAATTTGAACCATGTATTAGGTGGAAACCTGTGAGGTTCAATAAACTACTACCACTAAATATGTCTGACCATGTGACAACCAGAGAAGCCTGGTGCAGGTCTTTTGATTTGACTCCCGTAGACGACTTGCGCGTTGCGATGAGAATGAAATTATGATGAAGACGACACATGCACCCACTCCCCGTGCGAGGGAAATTATGGTTAAGATTCCTAAACCTGCCGGGAATCGAACCCGGGACCCCTGTGACCATAGGCCATCACGCCTAACCATTTATCCATGGAGCCGGACACCATGTTAGACGAGGCCACACGGTTATCAAGCAGCCAAGCAAATAATAAGTTCGTGTGGGTATTTCTAGCCGAGTGCAGGCCTTGTAAGGCAGACCCTCCGATGAGGGTGGGAGGCATCTACCATGTGTAGGTAACTGCATGTTATTGTGGTGGAGGATAGTGTCATGCGTGGTGTGTGAGTTGCAGGGATGTTGGGGACAGCACAAACACCTCGCCTCCGAGCCATTGGAATTAACCAATGACGGTTAAAATCCTAAAAACGACCGGGAATCGAACTCGGGACACTCTGAACCGAAGGTCAGTACGCTGACCATTCAGCCAACGAGTCGGACACCAAGAATATAAGCTTGTAGTTTTACCTTATTGTCGGTATCGTGATCATAGCCATAGCACCTTTAGTCTTCCTTGAAATCCGAACAACTGGGTAGAGGTGAGTTTTCTCATTTCAGAATTTGATCGACTTCAACTGCGCTTCAAACCACGGCCACTTTGGTGTGAAGCCAGTGACAATGCCTCTCGTCTATCACGCCCCTCTCAACTATACGATTATTATTATTATTATTATTATTATTATTATTATTAGGTCAAATAAGAGCAACACACACAATAAGTATGGCAAAGAATGTCTGCTGCCTGCAATAAATAAATAAATAAATAAATAAATAAATAAATAAATAAATAAATAAATAAATAAATAAGGATATTTCGGATAAACTTACCTCCTGAAATCACTGAAGGCTGAAAGGTGAAATGATTAGTTCTATATCTAGCACGTTGAGCGTGTTTCACTACCAGCGTAAATATAATGCAACACATATTGATAGTAAAATCAAAAAACTGTGGTGAATTAAATAGATTATGAGGAACTTATATGTAAAACATTGCACTATCTGATAGTTATAAAGCAACTAAACCTAGTTTAATGGCATCTGAATCTTTGTTCTGAGAGTCACAAACTTATTATCGGTACAAAATTCTGCATCGTCGGGAGTTTAATGGAGATCTCTATATTCAGAGGCAAGAGTGAATTTGGAATATGTCAGTAATTTAGCTGGACTAAATTTCTATATAGTCTTTCCTCAAAAACTCGACAAGGAACCACTGAATAATATAAAAATAACGTAGGAAAAATAATATTTCCCTCCTTTCACTGATAAATATTTAAATCATCTGAGGAATTCCTGTAATACAACTCGGAAGATATTAAAAAGAAAGGTTCAGAAAGTGTCAATAAAATGAATTATTTAATGCATAGCATATGACTGCAAGGGAGGTATACGTATAACTCGGGAAGAGCATTTCAGCCCTCTGCATAACAGGAATCTTAAAAAAGGGAAGGGATGAGCAGGCAGGCGTCGCATATCGCCACATTGAGCGTCATTTCTTCCATTACCTCAACGCTGGACAGGACAGAACCGGGCAGGACGGCCCATTATCTGGCGCATGTTCTGCAATTATACAAGAGCGAGCACTGATCGGCCAGGAACAATGGGAGGGGTGAGAGGATGGTTTATTAAATTCCTCACGCAAAGCCTGGTCATAAGGGACACATCAAAAATATAAAAATATCAAAACTCATTTTAAGAATGTCACGTATAATTTAAATTGGAGGACAGCGAGGGATAGCCGAGTAGAGGGGAAGGTAATATTTCATGGCTGTGGATGAGTAAAGTAAGATGAATAGAAATGTAAAATAAAACTGTACAGCATCATTGAGGGACTTGTCGTTGCTATGAGTAACTACAGTAGGCCGTTTAACGTAAAATAGTTTCCAAATAATTCTTATAAAACAAGACAATATCATTGGAAAACGCAAGTGTCTTTGCTAATGCACTTTCTATTCATTGTAGTAAGACTTTTTAGTTTGAAAATCGAAGAACGAGGATGGATTAGTTTCAACCAGTTGATCAAGTTCGGTCTCTCGAATAAATGGTCGGCGAAGTTGTCTTGAGCTCAGAGGGCTCAGGGTTCGATTTTCAGGCGGGTCGGGATTTTAGATACACGTGTTAACTACTCTACTTCAAGGGCTCTTTTTTATGATACATCACCACTATCAACGACCACAGAAGCACGCAATAGTGAATATATTCCCGTACGCAGGGTTGAAATCAGGAAGACCAGGCGAGTTGGCCGTGCGGTTAGGTGCGCGCAGCTGTAAGCTCGCCTCCGGGAGATAGTGGGTTCGAACCCCACTGTTGGCAGCCCTGAAGATGGTTTTCCGTGGTTTCCCATTTTCACACCAGGCAAATGCTGGGGCTGTACCTTAATTAAGGCCACGGCCGCTTCCTTCCCATTCCTAGGCCTTTCCTGTCCCATCGTCGCCATAAGACCTATCTGTGTCGGTGCGACGTAAAGCAACTAGCAAAAAAAAAAAAATCAAGAAGGGCATCCGAGGGTATTGGCATAATCCTTGTACAGTATTAAGAATCCAAAAATTTTCCGTGATAATGTACTCCTCTTTTTTTTTTTTTTTTTTTTTTTGTCGTGCTAGTACTAATTCCCTAACGCGCACTATACGATCATGCAATATCTTCAGCGTAATCCTTCCCTTCATACAACCAGAATCTACAGTAAATCACTCACCATTATCGGAGCTCGACAATGAAGTATCCTACCATTGGACGCCAGAGGAAAGTCTACAACTAGCAATTCAGCTTTTAAACGAGCCTGTGCAGAAATGTTCGGAAAATATACCGTAAACAACTCACCTAGTTAGGATCTTAAAATTTCTCGTCATCATCACATTTCTCTTTTCCTTTCATGGATCATGTTTTCCTCCTCTTATCACGTTTCCCTCTCATCGCCTGAATATTGAAGGCGATATTCCCGTATCGTGTTGAGAAGTGTATCTTTTTCTAATCTTCTTTTAATTCGTACATTTACTTCTGTCAGATTCAATCATTATAGCATTACTACCATGTATACACTATTGACTCTAATTTGATATGGTCCCATGGCCTCTTAACTTGGGAGCGTAGGTTGACGACCTAGAGGCCCTTAGCTGAGTCCTCACCCCTCACTTCCATCTATCCTATCAATCAATAGATCAATCACTTCCTATCTCCCATGTGACAGATTCCCTATAACTGGTATACCTACTAATTCCCTAAATTATTTCAGAGGGTAGAAAATTTATCGAACATCTCCCGGCATGAATTATTCTAATAACCACATTCTTCTTCTCTTAAACGAATGTTATGTCCCAATTTTTCCTCTAGAATTCACAAACTAATAATGTTATAATTTTCTTTTTAGAAATTACTTTACGTCACACCGACACATACATTTTATGACGACGAAGAAAGGGTTAGGGGAGGCAAGGAAGTGGCCGAGCCCTTAATAAAGGTACAGACCCAGTGTTTGCTTGGTGTGAAAATGGGAAACCACTGAAAACCCTTTTGAGAGCTACTGACAATTGGGTTCGAACTCACTATCTCCCGAATTAAAGCTCGCAGCTGCGCGACGCCAACTGCACGACCACTTGCTCGGTAATCTTGGGATCTTTCCTAAAATTCCATTCAAGCTTAACTTATTCGTCTAGTAATGTCATTCCATGCCATCTCACCACTGACAGTTTGGAGCATAACGCGTAGTTGATCAGCTCGCCACTTTACACACAAGTCTTAAAAGCTGAAACAACATTTCGTCGCTGCCGAGACAAAACCTCCTATGTGAAATAATTTAGCTTAGAACTTTGGCCGGTAAGGTTCTGTCATCGAAAGGTGCAATATTGTGAGAATATTGTCGAGGCATTCTCGCTCTTCATAATGCATGTGCTGCGGGTCAGTATATCTCCAAAAATATTACCACATCGGAGGTTTTGTCCCGACAACGACGATTTTCATAACACTATTGTTTTGTCGGAAATCTCCCAGAGCAAATCGCGCTGTTTTCTGTTCAATCTTTTCCAGTTCTCGAATGAAGTAATACTGGTGTGGGTCCCATACACTGGAAAAATACTATATATATTTTTTTGCTAGTTGTTTTACGTCGCACCGTCACAGACAGGTCTTACGGCGACGATGGGACAGGAAAGGGCTAGGAGTGGGAAGGAAGCGGCCGTGGCCTTAATTAAGGTACAGCCCCAGCATTTGCCTGGTGTGGAAATAGGAAACCACGGAAAAACAATACTATAACCGAGATGTTACCAGTGATTATTCGCCCTCTCCTTTACATTCTTACTACAACCCTTCAATACCCTCAGAATCGTATGAAGAGTTCTGTTAACCGTAATTACGTACTCAATTTGATTATCCTTATATTAACACCAAGGTAATATTTACAGTGACCTCCATGAGGTACGTTCAGTCTCTACTCATAACTGTAAAAATGAACATGATACGGATATATAGGTACAGAAATGTACGTTCTTCTTATTGTGATGTAGCCCGACTCCGTGGCTAAATGGTTGGTGTGTTGGCCTTTCGTTCCGGGGTCCCGGGTTCGATTTCCGGCAGGGTCGGTAATTTTAACCTAAATGCGGCCAGTATCCAGTATTCGGGAGATAGTAGGTTCGAACTCCACTGGCGGCAGCCCTGAAGATGGTTTTCCGTGGTTTCCCATTTCCACACCAGGCAAATTCTGGGGCTGTTCCTTAATTAAGGCCACGGCCGCTTCCTTCCCAGTCATAGCCCTTTCCTATCCTATCGTCGCCATAAGACATATCTGTGTCGGTGCGACGTCCCTGAAGATGGTTTTCCGTGGTTTCCCATTTCCACACCAGGCAAATTCTGGGGCTGTTCCTTAATTAAGGCCACGGCCGCTTCCTTCCCAGTCATAGCCCTTTCCTATCCTATCGTCGCCATAAGACATATCTGTGTCGGTGCGACGTAAAGCCAATAGCAAAAAAAAAAAAAAACAATTTAACCTTCATTGGTTAATTTCCCTGGTACGGAGGCTGGGTGTATGTGTTGTCTTCATCATCATTGCATCCTCATCACAGCGCGCAGGTCGCCTACGGGAGACAAATCGAAAGACCTGCACCTGGCGAACCGAACCCGTCCTAGGATCTCTCGGCACAAAAGCCATACGCCATTTCATTTTTCACTGTGATGTAGGAACAAACATCTCTCGAATATACCACTGAATGGAAGGTTTTCCATGTTGTGGAATTCACTTCTCAATATTACTCATATATATCATTCTACTGGCACAACCTACGCCGCATAGCATTATATCAATTTTCATAAATGTAAAAGTATAGGAACATTCCTGGTTGTATGGAGTATACATATCATACAATACGCAACAAAAGCTGGTAGGAACTTAAATAGTACGTGGAAGTAAAATGACACAGTACTCACACATATTGCTGAGAGAAGACTTTACAAAAAAAAAAAAAAAAAAAAAAAATCCTTAGCTCGAAAGCGTTATTCTATTGATTACTGAAGTTCAGAAAAGAACTCCTCTGGCTAGGAAATTAACTGTTTGAGACAAATGGGCCAAGCTGCAACACCAGTGACTCATCCGTAGGCAGACGCGAAGGGGAAAGGGGTGAGAGAGAGAGAGAGAGAGAGAGAGAGAGAGAGCAAGAAAACGAAAGAGAGGGAGCTAATTAGAAGAGGAAAGAATGCTGGAAGAGCTGTTGGAATTGTTTTCATTCCTCCTACGAGTTAGAGAACTGACTTTGTGTGTGGTTGCTTGTCAATGGAATAGAAGGGGGTTGTGGATACTTCTCTCAGCAAAGTATCTATCAAGCAGTTGTTCTGTCCGCCGACCAATTCCGTCAAGAGGAGAGAAAAAAAAGTTGCCTTTGTTACAAAATTCTCTCTGCTCTCTCCGTGCTTACTGAAGTGCACATAGAGGAACGCTTTCTAATGATAAGTTTTAAATCCCAGTGTCTTTTCTGGCACTAGTGGTGAGTGATGCAATTCAATTCTACACTGAACTGGTACAAGTTACTGTAAAAAAAAAAAAAAAAAAAAAGAACTTCGGCTACAAAGACTCTGATAATGATTTCACACAGAGAACTCCGAGTTTTGCATTAATTTTTAAGATAATATTACATTCGTGCTTTATCGTGCGGGTAGGGTCACGCAGGTGTGAACTTGCATTCGGGAGATGGTGGGTTCAAACCCCACTATCGGCAGCCCTGAAGATGGTTTTCCGTGGTCTCCCATTTTCACACCACGCAAATGCTGTGGCTGTAGTTTGATTAAGGCCACGGCCGCTTCCTTCCTACTCCTAGCTCTTTTCTATCCCATCGTCGCCATAAATCTTATCCGTGTCGGTGCGACGTAAAGCAAATTGTATATTTTTTAATGTAAAGAAAAACAAACCCCCATATCTTTCGAGCCCTGATGGATCACTGCTCAGCCCGAAGACCTGCACATTACTTAGCAACTCATTTTTAATTTGACAAATTTTTGTCAAGTTATTCCTGACTTACTTGACTTACTTACTGACCGATAGACAACTCCTGAAATAATTGTTTTCACGTACGCTGCGCGGACCTCTAACCAGTCTTCGAATCCAGGTAAAAATTCCTGACCCTACTGAAAATCGAATTTGAAAATAGTCATTTTAAAATAGTCTGGGGATTATAGCGAAAAGGCAAAGCAAAAGGAAGCAGAACCACCGCCGTACAAGTTATGAAAAGTTATGGACGAGTGGACAGTAAAGGCTTCCAGTATCCGTCCCAGCACAAATTAGGAAAGAGTGATTTACTCCATACCCGGTTGCCTTACTCTAGCAATTAACTGGGTACTCATTTCCAGTGTAGGCTGCGTGACTCTCAGTTCAATGTGCCTAAATATACGGTACCTAAATTTCCAACAAATTTTGGGAATCAAACCTTCGACCTTCCGAGTGAGACTAGTACACGTGTACCATCTCGCCTAGGCAGGATCTGTACGAGTAAAATACAAATATTTTAATATATTAAAATTAAACTTATTTGTAACCTCACTTTTTGCTGTACAGATTTTCAGAATGTAATGTAAGCCTTGTAGGTTTTGTCTCTTTGTCTCTTTTGAGTATCAACAATGAAAGTCTCTCTCTCAAGCATGAACAATGAATGTGACATACGATGTTACGGAGATTAAATGCTGGACGAACACAGATACACGTGTACAAATAAAGAGATGTCCCCTATAGTTTGTCATTTACGGGAAGCAACCTCAACTCAACACCCTATAACATCTTATTGACTATGCAAATAAAAACAGTTCATTAATAAACCCGAATAAAATTCAAGTTATTACCGGTAGCAGTAAAAACCTATATTCCCTCAAACAACAGGCCATCTCTCCATTGATTTTAAACAATCAAATCGTATCCTATTTTACTTCAGTGCCTAACTCTGCATCTGAGAGTCAAACCAACGTAAGTCACATTTTATGAAACTTAGAGCCATATAAAGGTTAAGTCCACTGTCATTTTATTTTTATGGCAATAAAATAATAACTAACCATTTTAAGTGTAAATTATATTAATGCATGAGTTCAGTGATCAAAATTAAACAAGGCATATCAAGAGCAATAATGAAAATTTATTATTATTCTTCTTGTTTTCGAATAGGTCTACTATGGACCACGTTAAGCATCATTCATTTACGGTTCTTCCTCTTTCGATCGGCCCAGTACTTCTTCATCCTTTCGGAGTGGGCTTCTTTACGTTCTCGTGACCAGTTGTTGCCGGTCCGTTTTTTGCTACTTTGATCTTGGAATCCCTTAATTTTGTTGATGATTTTTCTGTATTCCTGTCTGTTGTATACTGCCTGCTGTGATATATTATTTTCCTCCATATCCTCCTTGACCCCTTTAAGCCAGCTAGTTTGTGTCTTCCTGTTCTCCATGTATTCCAGAATTCGCTTGGCTGTTCTCTCTGGTGGCATTCTTTTAATGTGTCCGTAGAAGCAGAGTCTTCTCTTCTTGAAGGATGTTGTGATTTTTTCGGTCCTTTTGTATAGTTCCTCATTTGGTCGCAGTCTAAATTCTTGACCCACTTTCCTGGGCCCTAGTATCTTCCTCAAGATCTTCCTTTCTGTCTTTTCAATGTTTTCTAGTAAGCCCTTCCTGTTCAGTGGAATACATTCGATCGCATATAGACTTTCTGGTTTGATGACAGTGTTGTAATGTCTGATTTTTGCAGTGAATGAAACTGATTTTTTATTGTTATTATTATTATTATTATTATTCTTTTTTTGCTAGGGCCTTTACGTCGCACCGACACAGATAGGTCTTATGGCGACGATGGGATAGGAAAGGCCTAGGAGTTGGAAGGAAGCGGCCGTGGCCTTAATTAAGGTACAGCCCCAGCATTTGCCTGGTGTGAAAATGGGAAACCACGGAAAACCATTTTCAGGGCTGCCGATAGTGGGATTCGAACCTACTATCTCCCGGATGCAAGCTCACAGCCGCGCGCCTCTACGCGCACGGCCAACTCGCCCGGTTATTATTATTATTATTATTATTATTATTATTATTATTATTATTATTATTATTATTATTATTATTATTATTATTATTATTATTATTATTATTACTGTTGAAGTAGAAAATAAATACATGTACAGATCTGGTGAGAATATTGAACGGTCACCGAATAAATCATTCACAAAATTAGCACAACAAATAAGAGTTTCGGTTTCTTATGCACACAGAGCTACAAAGCTGTTACCGTACAGGTTTACACGGGCCCATTGTTCAACACCTGGCGATCCATCCACAAGAGTGAGACATTGTGAGTGGAATCTTGCATTATTGAATGATCGTTTATTCGACCCACAGCACGTGTTCTTTCCGGATGAGGTCTGGTTTCGTCTTAACGGTCGTGTGAACAGTCATAACTCTCGCTACTGGTGTGAAGAAAATAACTAGTAGTGTCTATGAAGTCCTCATTATGAAGGATGACACTTCCAGCATATTTTATAAAGCGAGATTTCTTGTGTTGTTTGAGTCATAAGTCCATAGACTGGTTTGATGCAGCTTTCCATGCCACCCTATCCTGTGCTAACCTTTTCATTTCTACGTAACTATTGCATCCTACATCTGCTCTAATCTGTTTGTCATATTCATACCTTGGTCTACCCCTACCGTTCTTGCCACCTACACTTCCTTCAAAAACCAACCGAACAAGTCCTGGGTGTCTTAAGCTGTGTCCTATCATTCTCTCTTCTTCTCGTCAAATTTAGCCAAATCGCTCTCCTCTCACCAATTCGATTCAGTATCTCTTCATTCGTGATTCGATCTATCCATCTCACCTTCAGCATTCTTCTATAACACCACATTTCAAAAGCTTCTATTCTCTTTCTTTCTGAGCTAGTTATCGTCCATGTTTCACTTCCATACAATGCCACGCTCCACACAAAAGTCTTCAAAAACATCTTTCTAATTCCGATATCAATGTTTGAAGTGAGCAAATTTCTTTTCTTAAGAAAGCTCTTCCTTGCTTGTGCTAGTCTGCATTTTATGTCCTTCTTACTTCTGCCATCGTTGGTTATTTTACTACCCAAGTAACAATATTCATCTACTTCCTTTAAGATTTCGTTTCCTAATCTAATATTTCCTACATCACCTGCCTTCGTTCGACTGCACTCCATTACTTTTGTTTTGGACTTATTTATTTTCATCTTGTACTCCTTACCTAAGACTTCATCCATACCATTCAGCAACTTCTCGAGATCTTCTGCAGTCTCAGATAAAATAACAATATCATCGGCAAATCTCAAGGTTTTGATTTCCTCTCCTTGGACTGTGATTCCCTTTCCAAATTTCTCTTTGATTTCCTTTACTGCCTGTTCTATGTAAACATTGAAAAGGAGAGGGGACAAACTGCAGCCTTGCCTCACTCCTTTCTGGATTGCTGCTTCTTTTTCAAAGCCCTCGATTATTATCACTGCAGACTGATTTTTATACAGGTTGTAGATAATTCTTCGTTCTCGGTATTTGATCCCTATCATCTTCAGAATCATAAACAGCCTGGTCCAACCAACATTATCGAATGCCTTTTCTAGATCTACGAATGCCATGTACGTGGGCTTGTCCTTCTTGATTCGATCCTCTAAGATCAGACGTAAAGTCAGGATTGCTTCACGTGTTCCTACATTTCTTCTGAAGCCAAATTGATCTTGTATACACGCTTAAGGCAGGGCGGCCGCGCGCGACGTCAGTTGGGCTGAGGCAGTTGCTTTAGCGCGGAGTACAAAAACAGTGCGTTCGGTCTGGATTTATATGAGAGACCCTGTATCTATCTATCTATCTATCTATCTATCTATCTATCTATATATCTATCTGGAAGTGTCCTTCCGTCGAATATTCTGGAAAGGGTGCTCTGCTGACGATAAACTTAACACTGCCACGTCGTTGCATTTGAGACTGTCATTCATACTTCAGCCTATTAATCTAATGCAAACGTTATATTTAATACACCGTTGGTTAATTTCAAAACTTCCCTCTTTGAATAAATTTAATGCATCCCATGTTGTTTTTCGTTCTTTTTCAGTAAAACAACGTAAATTTAGGGGTGATAAATAAAATTCAATCAGCAGTGGTTTTGAACTTCCCTCGAAAACTAAGATGACGTGCTTTTTCATTCAATTTAAGAACCTATGTAAGAACCATTAAATATATTCAAGGTGGGGAGGTTTGAAATGAACGCACGAAATATTAGAGGCATATAATATTGATTGGTATCTGAATATTTTAATATCAACAAAAATAACTTAAATAACAATAAACATAATATTTTTGTTTATACGTCCCAGTAACTACTTCACGGTTTTTGGGGACGTGGTGCTGGACTTGCGTCCGGCAGGAGTTAGTTTACGTGCCAGTAAATCTACCGAAAAGAGGCTGAAGTTTAGAGTACCTGCACACACAAACGGACAGAGCCACGATCGAACCTTTGAGGTCGGTCTCAGAAGGCGACCGCTCTACACTCTGAGCTACTCATCCTGACCTGAAATGAATACATTTTCATTAATTATCAAATAAATCTCTAGAAGGCTTATTAACACTTAGCCTGTCTTCCGTAGATTATGTACATGTACAAAAGTCACACTTGATATGTTTTATTAGCATCGCTTGCGGAATTTACATCACTTTTGGCTGTATCAAAAGCAAATGAACATTAACTTCCGTGTTAATAATTGTTTGCATGAGCTTCCGTGAATTTTAGAATGTCAAATGTGATAAAATTGAGATTAAAAAAACAGCTTTGGCAAAACTTACATGTCTGAGTATGAAAAATTAGCTTGGGAATGAAGAATGCGTCCGAAAAACGCTAAGAAAAGTGAAGCTTAATCCCCTTGAAGCGGCAGAAATGTGGATATATGGAAAGATGACAAAGACAAACTGGATCGGAAGAAAAACGAATGAGCAAGTATTTCCAGAAGCTGAAGAGGATGGGAAGGTAAAATAAGAGAAAGAAAAGTGAGGAAAATGAAATTCATAGGATATATCCTGAGAGGTAACACCACGATCAAAAATATAGTAGAGGGTAAGGTACTAGGGAAGAAGGAAAGAAGAGTGGGAAGTAACAACTTCACCTCATTAAAGAGGACAGTTGACAATAGACATGAATGGGTGTATCGATAAGGTGTTGTGAGTTACCTTACTGTCTGACTAACTTTACAACATATGTAAATCAGCATTTAACTTGAAAATCTGAATATCTGCATTTAACATGAAAATTAATATTCATTAAATAAAATACACACTCATCGAACCTAGTACTCACACTTACTTGTTACCTGCTTACTTACACATACGTTATTTGAAGGGCGCCAGCTGTCACTCAGTACAGCAATAATAGAATGAGACTCTTGACTATCTCTAGGGTGTGGGGTAATAAGCTTACTTTTGACAACATACCATATAAGTTCTGGGAAAAGGAGATTGGCGTTCGGTTTCCCCACTAATTTGGAGGTTAAAATATTTTACTGTCAATGAAATGAAACTATGAATTCGTTTGATAGAACAATATATATTCTTTAAATAATATATCAAAAAATAGTGAGTCTTGTTGCGATAAACCAGATGAGAATATGAAATTATGACATTGCAACTGAAAGAAACTAGGCATGAATTGGAATTCTTCTTGACCGGACATTTAACAATTTATACGAAATATTTCCCTCACTGATTCACTTGACTGTACCTTCAACACTTTGAGTGTAATTACGACGTATTCCTTTGATCTGGTGTTTACTGTAGATGTGTCACGCCTAACTTGGTGATACATCCTTGTGACTGCTTCTTCTCCATATCATCTGACTTCTTTGTAAGTCAATATGGTATGACCTCTTGGCAGGTCCAGGGTTGCCCTCTCTGACTTCATGGTAAGCCCTTGCGTCCGTGTCTTCCACTAAGTGACGGACCAACCATTTGGTCTCACTCTCTCAATGACCAATAATTAATGGCTCACTGAGTCTTCACCATCTCTCGTTCACACTCGTTCTCTGACCAACTAAGGCATCTTGATCTAGTAGACTTCTTCACTGTACTGCATCCGTATAACTAATGACTGACGCTACAATATGCATCCACCTTATATAGACGTTGGTTGACACCGCTACGTAATCTCCAGAAATAACCATGACATACTCCCACAACGCGGCAAATATTACATACAGTGGTGAAATAGCCCGCAGGCGGCTAACTCCGTGAGCGCATATTCTAAATAAATACGATGACATAGCCATGGCGCGGCGATGACTTGGCAGAATCGCCACTAATATTGCACAATGCCCCAACGTCACATCCAATCTCTGATATATACAACAATTCTCACTGTACAGGTATTGAGGGTTATTCTACACATACGTATATATGCATACATCTAAGTACAATCTTGCAAGCAACAGGCAATTGCAAAATCGAATTAAATAAGACTGATAATTACAATAATAGTAACAATATCACAGATAACATAATAATAATACTGGCATAATAATAATAATAATACAGATGAAATCATACAATAATAAAATACAAATATCATCTTGTAACGGGATTTGAACCGTTACAGTGTAGCCTTTGGAACATGGTGAGGAAAGAAAATAATTTCTTTTCTATTATTACACCAATAAGACATTAATAATTATATGATACGTTGTTCGAACATGGGCTTCTCACTCCTTGAGAGGAAGGGGTGTCTCAGTATACGCTGACCTACCCAAAGCCAACTTTTGGTTGAATAATCGTAGTGGATTATTTTCTTCGGAGTGGACAAACGCCCTTAAAATGTCGTTCAACATCTCGAAGATTCGAGCAGTCCCTGGAAGGTGCACAAGTACAACCCGCTGCCGTCATCCTGACTGTGGCGAGACTGAAACTTTAGAAGACGACGTTGAAGACACTTTATACGGTATAAGACTTTGTCTCTTTTGGCGAGTCTGAAGTGTAACAGAAGATTTTCTTCCAAGGATTTTTTGAAATATATTGTGGGCGCTTGGAGAGATGTTGCTCAAGATAAAAGGAAAAACAAATAATTCTTTGCACTTATTTTGTGGAACATACAGTATATTTCCGGAGGAATTTATAACATTCACACGAAGAATCTCAAAGCAATAAAAACAGTTTCTAATAAAGAAATAAATGTCTTTTTGAAACATCCCTTTTTCAACATGGAATGTGATTATTAGCGTCTTATGAACGTAATACTAACAAAGAAATAACTGCGATCACAAAGCAATTCTTGTTGCAATGTAGTCTGTAAGCTTCAGCAAAGACCAGGAGCTCAACAACAAAAGATGTATTCCATCTCTGTAAGACAAGATCCGGCGTACGTGACCTGGGTTAAAGACAATACAATGGTGTAGAAGCTATCAAAAGGAATCCAAAACTGTACTAAAAGTGACTGGAAGACGCTCAAGGAGATCATAAAACAAGATGGAACAAGCCAAGATTCGAGAGGGATTTCCGCGTTTATGGACTTCCCACTATATCTATAGCATTATCACACGTACCGAGTGGCAATACAGATTTCGGAACTATACAAACGTCAGCTAAAATAATGATTTTTGTTTTAAGGGGAAATGGAATCGCCTATATTCACCCAACAGATGTCGATAATAATAATAATAATAATAATAATAATAATAATAATAATAATAATAATAATAATAATAATAATAATAATAATAATAATAATATACCTTTGAAATCAACACATTCTTTCTAATTTAAGTATTCGTTTTCATATGGACTGCTGTGTTAGGTATGAATGGCTCCGCAAGTTGCAGAGTGCATTAAACCAATTTGAAGTCTTGAAATACATGACATATGGAGCTTGCATAAGTTGCTCAATTTGTTTCACATTCCAAGAGCCTTCAAAGAGTGATGCAAACAGTAAGGAAGCAACGACACTCCTCATGAGGATAACCGATGTGCCAATCAAAATTAATGCAGGCGGTCACTGTACGATTCATCAAAAAGAAAAGTCCATATGGAAGTCTAAGGAATTGCTTAGAAATGTGATCGTAGAAAATATAAAGTAAATGATGAATACCGGTACCAAGATGATTTGTTTTAAGGGGAAATGGGATCGCCTATATTCACAAATATTTTCTCGTAAACCACTGAAGCTACAAAAATATAAATTCTTGACATTGCTTCGGAACATACATGTTGTCTGTACAGAAACAATAGTTTTTATGAGTGCTATTGCTGAGGGATATTAACTTTTCCGTGGATACGATTTTTACAACACTTTGTGAACATTACCTCCCCCCCCTCCGTTAAAACTCCCATTATGGTATATATTGAAATAAAACTGTACAGTACAACTAGAGTACTGTAATGGACTTGTTCTGAAAATTTCAGAAGAATAGATTCAGTAGAATCTGAAAAATGTTCCTTGAATATGACAGTTTCAAATTTACGGAAAACTGAGCTAAAACTTAAAACATCCATGCTGCGTGATTTCCAATGGCATCGTCCATGCTTTTCTTTGGCACTTCTTAGCAAAAGTAAGTCTTGCTTTCCTGCCTAAAACTTTGATTGCAATGTCTGCATTTCTGAGTCTGAGCTTATCTGAAGCAAGAATAACATCAACTCTCTGAGAACCAGCTTGCAAGCCTAACTTTTCAAGAACCTAACACTTGGTAATAGTCCTTGGTTCGTATGTTGCCACTGCCTTAACAATTGATTTTCTTTCTCATCTTTCTCACACACACACACACACACACACACACACACACACACACACACACACACACACACACACACACACACACACACACACACACACACACACACACACACACACACACACACAGTGAGATAGATCACTAAACTACTGGTACCACCGCAACGCAAATTTGAAACAATCACAATGTTTACACACACACCAACGATAAGAAAATCCAAGGAATATATATAACAAAACATGGGCACATCAGATGAACGGTACCAACAATTGAAATCTAGTACCACATATTAACACCCCATTGAAATGAAGTGGCGTATGGCTTTTATTGCCGGGAGTGTCCAAGGAACATGTTCGGCTCGCCAGATGCACGTCTTTTGATTTGACTCCCGCAGGCAACCTGCGCGTCGTGATGAGGATGAAATGGTGATGAAAACGACACATACACCCAGCCCGCGTGCAAGAGAAAATTAACCAATTAGGGTTAAAATTCCCGACCCTGCAGGGAATCGAACCCGGGACCCCTGTGACCAAAGGCCAGCACGCTAACCATTTAGCCATGGAGCCGGACACATCCCATTAAAAAAAGGAGCTTTGAGGGCACGAATGAAATTTGACTGCTATGGAGTCAGCCATGATGCCACGCCCCCATCTCAGATAAGTGGAGAAATAAAATTGTTACAATTACTCTAAATTCATATTCAAGGTGTCATTTTAAGGAGAGAGGTTTAGAGAACAAGTTGAGAGAAAGAACGACAAGTGTATTTTTCACCCATAATTCGATTCCATTTCCCCTTAAATAATCAGGCCATGGACTGCTCTGATGCAGTACTCTGATCCATCTCACCGTCTTCTATCCTACCTCACTCTTCTAAATATTAACCGTGCGGCCCTCCAGATTCAGGCTGTCAGGGTCTCGTAGTGAACCAGGAAAGCTCTCCGTACCCACGTATCAGGCATGTCACTTCACACGATTTAGATATCATAAACACTAATGCGTATGTCTAATATACATAGGCCATCACTTCCCGGCCTTCTCAGGGGATACGATGAACAGATATTGTCCACTTTGCCTGGTTTCATGCAGTTCTATTCACTAACCTACCCTAGGCCAATCTCTCATCGCTACAGAACTAGCACATCATACGTCCATTTCCATACATTAGTTATTGTGATCCTCTGGTCTCCCTCGGCCAATTTCATCCCAAATGCCTTCCTCCAAAATTTGCTTTACTTCGTACCGACACAGATAGTTATTTTGGAGACAAAGGGATAGGAAAGGGCTAGGAGTGGGAAGAAAGTGTACGTGGCCTTAATTAAGGTCAGCATCTGCTTGGTATGAAAATGGGAAACCACAGAAAACTATCTCCAAGTCTGCCGACATTGGGGTTGGTACCCACTATCCCTCTAATGCAAACTGACAGTTGCGCGCCTCTAATCGCACGGCCAACTGACTCAATAAAATCCAAACTCAAACGTGACCAACCAACCTATCTCTCCGAATCAAATATCGCCAGTTCCTTATCTTCACTCTTAATCAAATCCCCTTCCAATTTTTATCCTATTGACCCTACTCACATTAAAGCATTCTTCTATAGTATCACTTTTAGAAGACCAGGAAGACAAACAACCAATAAAATGTAAATTAAAAATGAAAGTTAAATATCTCAAGTCGTGTCTGATGATTCGGGAATTCGATACTTTACCTCTCCCAGTATCGCCTGCTCGCTGACCAATGCTACGATTCTCCGAGTTAAAATATTCTTTGCTATTCGCTCAGGTGACACCGGTTCAAGCACATAATTTCATTCAAAATGTGGTATGGCTAAAGAGATAGCGCACTGACCTTTGGTCCAAGGGATCCCGGGTTCGATTCCCGGCGGGTCAGCGGTTTTAACCTTAATTAATTCCGATGGTACGGTGGCTGGATGTTTGCGTCGTGTTCAGCAATAGAATTCATCATAGGCAGGGCGCCATTCCCACAGACGCGCAAGGCACCTGCCACTTGAAAGACCTGCGCCAGGCATTTCCGGAAACAAACACCGTTATTATTATTATTATTATTATTATTATTATTATTATTATTATTATTATTATTATTATTATTATTATTATTTAACATGCTGTACATCTAACTGAACTTTCATCTCTTTGGTAGGAATGCTGTCCCGTCATTGTTCCATCTGCTTGTACCAGTAATGGTTCTTCCTACTTTAATTTCCTTTCCACTTCGCATTAGCATTAGATGCCCCAACACCACATTGTATTCATTTCATTATAATGCAGCTGAACCTGTTTAGCGCGACATCGCTTTTAACGGCATGTTGGATATAACGAGAAAATCTAACGGTCCATCTAAATCCTATTTAAACACTGTATTTTAAAAGTCTACGGCATTGCTTATTACGGCATATCGTGTCCGGCTCCATGGCTGAGCGGTTAGTGTGATGGCCTTTGGTCACAGGGGTGTCGGGTTCGATTCCCGGCAGGGTCGGGTATTTTAAGCACAACTGGTTAATTTCGCTGGCAGAGAGGCTTAGGTGTGTGTGTCGTCTTCATCATCGTTTCATCCTCATCACCACGCGCAGGTCGCCTACGGGACTCAGATCAAAAGACCTGCATCTGGTGAGCCGAAGTTGTCCTTGGACACTCCCGGCACTAAAAGCCATACGAAATTTCAGTTTTTTCATGAAATATCGAATAAAACGGCGAATTGTGGTCACATTTTCTGATAAATACGTGAGCCTCCGTGGCTCAGGCGGCAGCGCGGCGGTCTCTCACCTCTGGGTTCCATGGTTCAAATCATGGTCAGTCCATGTGAGCTTTGTGCTGGACAAAGCGGAGGGGAGACAGATTTATCTCCGGATACTCCTGTTTTTTCCTGTCATCCTTCATTCCAGCAACACTCTCCAATATAATGCCTGTCATTAACCATAACCCCAGAAGAGTGCGAAAGGCTTCGGCAGCCGGCACAATACCTATCCTCGCCGCTAGATTGGGGCTTCATTCATTCCATTCCTGACCCGGTCAAATGACTGAAACAGGGTATGGATTTTCATTTTTCATTTCTGAGAAATATATCAACTATAATGTCCAATGTTGATTCTGATTTGTTACGCGCTTGGGGATTGTTGACAGCAATGTAAAGCTCATTTTGAAACTCTTGTTTTCAATATATTTCAAATCAAGGCAAGGATCGCTGTGAAGACGGCGCTAAGGAAAGAGAAAGTGTTCAATATTAAGTAAAGTTTACCGGGTGAGTTGGCTGGACGGTTACGGTCGTGCAGCTGTGAGCTTGCACCCGGGAGATAGTGGGTTCGAACCCCACTGGCGTCAGCCCTAAAGATGGTTTTCCGTGGTTCCCCATTTTCACACCAGGCAAATACTGGGACTGTACCTTAATTAAGGCCACGATCACTTTCTTCCCACTCCTAGGCCTTTCCTGTCCCATCGTCGCCATAAGACCCCTCTGTGTTTGTGCCATGTAAAGCAAAGAAGTAAAGTTACACATCGGGGAATCAATCGTCAGCATTGCCAAGGATATGGGTGCACCACACTCAGCTATTTCTACAATTTGGAAGACCGTCTCATTTATTAGCCAAGACCGTGTGCCACATTATTGATCAATTTGCATTGTTGCTACTTCTTTCTTCACATATTACTTTATATTTTGCCGATATATTATTGATGTACATACTGTGTAAACATTAGGAGAAAAATTCCTCTCAATACCACTCCACAAATACTGTATTGCATTATTGAAGTTTTAACTTTATTCTGATAATTAACCATGCAAGTGTGCAGCTTAGAACTTACCGGTGACATTTTTAGAAACAAAAAAAAAAAAACCGGTTTGTGCGTCAATCGTCGTTAACGACCGTTAATTGGTGGTCCCTTCGAAGTAGTTATAACCGGTTTCGACTGTAAAAGGGACGTGAAAACACCGTCATGTGAATATAATTTCAAGTGCAGTAATTAATTTAATTATCTTAATTGAAATTAATGTAAAAAATTGCTTTGTCGGCAATGATGTGTTTTCTCCTCCACAACTCTTGACTTCCATCGAAGAGGAAGCTGCCGCTACTAAACACATAGCTTGAAGTGTAACCCACAGCACAGCCGCAGTTGACCACAGGTGAATTAGTTAGGTCCACTGCCTTTGGTCAGATACGCGTGTGTGAATTAGCGGGATTTGTGACTACTGCAAATTACATTATTGGTGTGCTTAAAGGGTCGTCACATATGGAAATGCTTGAGTATTTAACTGTATATCCAGGCATATATAATAATAATAATAATAATAATAATAATAATAATAATAATAATAATAATAATAATAATAATAAAGAAGTAACAGACGTGAGAATAGCGAGAATGGTTGCTAGTAAAAACAAGTGGGAACTATGGCAGGAGGGTACTCGGAATGAGAAGATAAGGGGGAATTTAGGAATGAATGAAATCGATGGATGAAGCTGTACGCATAAATCGGCTTCGGTGGTCGGGTCATGTGAGGCGAATGGAGGAGGATTGGTTACCTAGGAAAATAATGGACTCTGTTATGGAAGGTAAGAGAAGTAGTGGTAGACCAAGACGACATTGGTTAGACTCAGTTTTTAACGATTTAAAGATAAGAGTTATATAACTAAATGAGACCACAAAACTAGTTGCAATAGAGGATTGAGGCGACGTTTAGTAAATTCATAGAGGCTTGCAGACTGAACGCTGAAAGGCATAACAGTCTATAATTTATTATTATTATTATTATTATTATTATTATTATTTTTGCTAGTTGCTTTACGTCGCACCGACACAGATAGGTCTTATGGCGACGATGGGACAGGAAAGGGCTAGGAGTGGGAAGGAAGCGGCCGTGGCCTTAATAAAGGTACAGCTCCAGCATTTGCCTGGTGTGAAAATGGGAAACCACGGAAAACCATTTTCAGGGCTGCCGACAGTGGGGTTCGAACCTACTATCTCCCGAATACTGGATACTGGCCGCACTTAAGCGACTGCAGCTATCGAGCTCGGTAACAGTCTATAATGATAATGGATGTATGTATTATAATAATAATTGCTACCATGTTTTCGTGGTTGCCAGAGGTGTAAGAAGGTGCGGGCGTGAATGGGTGGACAGAGAAGAAACGTGAGCATAATTTAATACATTAAATTCTAACATTTTATTTCTTTCCTTTTTTTCTGACTGTAAATTTTGATAAATAATCTGAATGAACAACAGCAAACAACAGTTAAATTGAATAACGACGAGCTCATCAGCTCGTATAACAACAATGATTTAAAGTCATAAAACAATCAGGTACCATAGAGAAAATAGTTGAAAAATAAGTTCAAAGAGATGAGGTTTGTAGCTGTAAAGTACACTATTTGAAAGATCAGATATGCTCCACTCAGTTACCCTTTAGGTGAATGAGCTCCAAAATTCACTACCGTCCAGCCTCTCAAAGGCGCAAGTTTCTTATCCAAATTGTACACGAGATAAACCTTGAAAACAGAGTTCACTGTAATTTCAGCTCAACAGTCTATTACACTCTCATCCTTGATTAATGACACTTGAAACAGAGGCAATAAGTGCCCGTTCTAAATGGCCTTATTGTACAAAGAAAGGTTTAAGAAATCGGCCATGAACGAAAATGGTAGGATGCGAAACATTTGCACTCCTTTTGACATACACTTTATTCACAGAGGTTAAGCCTATACTACAGAGGGTGACTACCTGGCGAAAATATTAAGTTCCAAAAAGTTTTGAAGAATTTGGAGTTTTAGGATATCATATTCACCGCCATAAAAAGTTGAATGGGAATTTATAGAGGGTAAACACTCTTTACTCCTTAGGTTACATATTGAATATTGAATTGTGTCCTTAGACTTGCCTGAAAATTTACATTTAAAAAGAGATGATAAACCTTAGAAATTTACATTAAGAAGAAATTTTGAAACCTTCTCCCCGAGTTCACTTTCTGGAGCTATCACGTTCTTAAAAATGTCTGCCATTAGCTTGAGCTGGTGGGTCTTCCGACAACTGCCCCTGCCTCCACTAACACCGTATGCACTCTAGACTGGAGCGATGAAGTAGAGAAAATGGCCAAAAAGCGCGCAGCTTATATACAGAGGGGAAAGTTCCAGAAATCTCTAGGCAGAATGCTTGTACGCACCCCCAATTCTAATTAGCTACAAGAATATATACAAAAATTGCTGATTGGCTAATAATTTAAGGAAGAAGGAAGCCAAGTAGTGCTGACAACTTTAGCACAAAGAAAACGATCTACAAACACTTCAAGTGTACAAACATGCAGAATAGAATTTTCCCTTGAAAGTTAATTGTCCGTCCTACCACCAGAGGGGCCACATAAGTCGATAATAGCGACATCTGAAGATTAAAGGTAGAAACTTCTTCCAATAGATAGTTTCAGATTGATAACACAGATGGCCTTCTAATAGGCGCTCAGTTTAAATGCACGGAGCAGGTGTACCTGCGGTACAACAAAATAATAATAATAATAATAATAATAATAATAATAATAATAATAATAATAATAATAATACCTTAAACGCCATCTTGACTGACAGAATGCGGCGCGTAACAGACCAAATATTACTGTATGGGACCATACTGATTTTGGTGGTCGATTTATCAGTGCTGTACGGTTCAGCTATGCACGTAACAAATCATATGAAGATTCTGTTATCGTATAACTATTTTGATATTTATTTTAATAATGATTTGTCTAATTAGGCATTAGGTTTAATTCATTCAAAAATATGTAACAGTGTTTTCAGTATGCGTTGTCCTATCATTCTATCACTTTTCTCGTCAAATTTCACCAAATCGATTCAGTATCCATTCATTTGTGATTCGATCTATCCATCTCACCTTCAGCATTCTTCTGTAACACCACACACCAAAAGCTTCTATTATCTTTCTTTATGAACTAATTATCCTCCATGTTTCACTTCCACACAATGCCCTGCTTCAGATGGAAGTCTTCAGAAACATCTTTCCAATTCCTATAGCAAATGAGAAAATGTCTTCATTCGAAAGACCTCCTTTACTTGTGCTAGTCTGCATTTTGTGTCCTCCTTCCTTCTGCCATCGTTAGTTATATTACTACCCAAGTAACAATACTCATCTACTTCCTATAAGACTTCATTTCCTAATTAATATTTCCTGCATCGCCCGACATAATTCGACTGTACTCCATTACTTTGGTGTAGGTAAGGGTTATTCTGCCCGAAGGCAGGTCCGAACCACCGCAGAGGTGCTCCTTAGCCGGAGTTTACGTGCGGCAGGGTGGCCAGTTCCTTTCCGCTCCTCCATTCCCTTACCCCCCACCAACAGCGCGTGGCAACCCATCCAACTCCTGACCACGCCCAATGTTGCATAACTTCGGAGATCTCACGGGATCCGGTGTTTCAACACGGCTATGGCCGTTGGCATTACATTGGTGTGGATGTATTTGTTTTCATCTTGTACTCCTCCAAGCCTGTATACGTACCGTACAATTCAGCAATTTCTTCTCAAATCCAAAGTAAAGTATTATAGGATGGAGGAAAAGCACTCTCAGTGTAAAATTTCAATTGAAAATTCATTTCATTATGTTCCGATAGAATGACTGCATTATTTTACAAAGTATTTTTGTTAAAACTTCTACAGTTTAAGAATTATTTAAAGAAGTATGGATTTGGCACTTTTGGAACTGAACCTCCATCTGAAAGGTATAAATTGAACTGCAGCCATAATGAAACTGACGTTTTTTTAATATACTGTGCCCTTGCAAAGGCACCAAATGCGGTGATCTTCTTTCTTCCTCTGTGCTCCGGCTGCTCCTGTAAATAATGACATTTAAATGATACTCACCGCTGCATGTAGACTCTTCTTCCTCAGTCGTGGTGCGTCCGAAAATATCCCACGGGTTGATAGGCCACACGTCAGTCGGGGAATGAGGAGATGAAAAGATGGGGTAAACTAAACTATAAATGACGGGACCCAAAGACTGAATTAAAATTTAAATAAATAAACTGATTTATTGAACAAAGTGCAAAGTGCCAAAAATTGAAAAATAAACTAGTGAAAAATAAACAAAGTGAAATGAAATAGAAGTTAAAAAAACATAGAAAATCTACCTTACAATAACTCAATTATCAGCCTAATAAATTGACTGAAGGTCGATCAAATTTAAATTATTCCAGATTACGTCGACACTGTCTCCATGACGATGACGCGAATAAATTTAAAACTCTGGTCAGAAAATACCATCTCATTTGAAATACTGGATTGTAGTACATTGAAAATGTCTATCAAAATAAACTAGTGTACTTAATTAATTAATTGGTTAAGTCATCAAATCAACACTGACTCAGAGGTGTTTATCAAATATTTAACACATGTGACTCAGTTGGGAAACACCCAACTCTAAAATACTTATGGACTGCACTAACCATGTGTAACAAATAAGAGAAAGAATTTAAAGAAAACAACCATGAACATTGCACTTCATCTACTACATAACCATTAGCCACATTTTAAACTACTCGTGGTTGAAAAACAAGAAAATTATAATTATTGACACATGAACCTGAGTGTTACAATCACTCATTTAATTATTTAAACCTCACTTGCATGTGATAGCCTGGACTTCTTAAATATAAAATTAATTAGGCCAAGTGCCTCATGTTTACATCTCAAATGAAAGCGATCCCTTTACATTATTAATTTTACTCAATTTGCTGCTGTCTGCATTTTCATTACGAACTCATTATTTGTGGTGCCACCACTAGATGGAGGCAGATCCCATCTCATTTACCTAATTCATTTGCGGCACTTATATTACAATTGTTTCTTAAAGATCGCTTCGTTTTCCTAATTGAAACGTAGTGGATTTCTAAGGCTTGGTAATTACTGAATGTCTGGTATGAGCATACCACTACTATGATCTCTTATCCTAACACATGAAATCTTATTTACATAAATGAACCTGTTAATGGAGAAACACTGCTCCAACAAAAAAATTACTGAAATCAAAACTAACCTAACTACACTTACTTATTTACATCAATCAAATACAAATAATTCACTTATGATCAGATTCTAAAATAACACGGTGATAAAAGATACACAAAGAAAGGATATCAACAAAAATCTAGATCCCAAACATCGCTGCCTGCTGAAAATAAAAAAAGTAAATAAAATGCGCAAATATCGGAGCCTAAAGAAATTTACCCAGCTACAAGTAACAAAATTATTGTGAATTTGATGGCAATCTTCTAACCTCAGAAGAAACATGTCTGGCCTTGACACTATTCAGCCTTTATGGACAATAGTTACTGGTATTACATGTCATCCATGATTCTACATGACTGTCAAAATACACATTGATTCGCCGCTCCGCTCACATATTACCTCGTGCTTTAACTCGCATATTTGCCGAGCATCTACTTTCCCTGGAAACTATTTGAAACAATACAGGCTCCTGCCTACAATCATAATCCATGTCGTTACATATTTAACGCTCTTGGTTAAATTATTCATCTCTCAATTCTATTTACTCATCATTATTCTCGACGCAGTAACTCATAATACGGCCTCGCTCATATCCGGCGGGCGAAATAACTGTCGTTCACATCTCTATTTCTTACGACACTGTTCATGACATGGTCCAAATATCACATTTCCATTATCAACGCAGATCATCAGGGATATTATTCACTTAGCTCGATCCTTAGATCATTCTCTGCTTCACATCTCACAAAATTTCAGAGCTGACTTATCAATGGCTTCCTGTCACTAACTGTTTACTAAAATGACGAGATTGCCTCTCAAAAACACGGCTATTGACAAATGTGTAACCGCAATTACACACAGAAATAAATATTCGCGTGTCCACCAAATCGTCGCAAAAATACACGGTATAAGAGCTACCGGAAACGGTCATCTGAATGATGATTACACAACATAAAACAAACTGAATGCGCTAGTAGCAAAAATAAACATCAAAAATCAACATGGCGGCATGTACAAAATCATAACTTCAACAGAAATATCGCTCATAACTAACGTTATAATAACATAATATTATTATTATTATTATTATTATTATTATTATTATTATTATTATTATTATTATTATTATTATTATTACGTGAATTATTTACAATCCTATCTAATAGTCTAAGCTACATTTGATCATCGATTGGTTCATAGTCCTACATATTTATTTATACATTTTTGTTGCTCATTACCTTGGTGCTGGAGGCAGGTTGGATCACCCTCCGGGCTCTGTCATGATGAATTAGAATTCCATCTTGAAGCTGATGTGGTATTCCGAATTATCACACACGCATACTTGATACATTTTTATAAAGGCGTTACACCCATTCACATTTACATAAACACTCGCACTTTCTAGCACTTCAATGAAGATTATACAATAACACTGCATAAACACCTGACGTGAAGTCGAAAGTTTTCTCTCCGCTACCTGCCTGGCGTCGTGCTGTGGCTCACACACCCCTCTCAGTTTGTTTAAGGCTTACCGGTTGTTCACTTTTTCGGAACATAACAGTGTAGTCAAGGTCTTAACACCGCGGCCTTCCATTAATGAAACAAAGTCATTCTCCTCCCTGTAACTGCTTTAACTAATTTCTCCCCCGTAACATCTCGCTTGCCATAACAGTTCATTGAAAGTGATGAAAACAAGCTAACAGTACAGTTTCCAATAATGTGTGAAGAAATTTTATATTAATCGTCCTCCAAAATAAAAGAATAAAATGGCCTTTCAACAAATATCCAAACTACACGTGGATTAGAAAAATTTTATGCAGTTACGTGTTGCGACATGTTCCATTGTCCCTCTCGGTTGGTTGTGTAAGTTCATTTAAGGCAAGTGTTGAAAAGTGTAGCTATTGCCTGATTATCTCTGCATAAATTCAAATAAAAATAAAAGTTTGTTTAAGTGTTCATTTCTCCTGAAATATTACTCTCACAAGTGAATACATGGCTCACTCGGATGCCACCAAGTGTCTCTGATCACGTTCCTATTAGACTCAGAATTCACAAAAGAAAACGTTCTCACAAGACTGAACTCACTCCGTACAAGACTGAATTAGACATCAACACGTCTGGATTAAACACCAACTAACTAAAGATTCACCACTCTGCTCGTTGGTTTTGTAAACAGTTCTCCCCCACTTCGAAAATAATTCTGTGGAAGGGATGTGGCGTAGTAATATTGCACTTGGGACCGCTTTATCATACGTCCGTAGGTTAAAGCTTCAAAAAAATATGTACAAATCTTCCTAATTTCGGTCTGACTTACTTGTTATATTGCGCCGTGGGAAATGATCACAGGGTAATCCATACGATGGCGCGCGTTACCGGCGTTATTTTCTTCCTGCGAATGGTCTCTTCCCGCCATGATGGTTCAGTTCCTGGGCGATACTACTCTTCCGTGTAAAGTTAAAATTTTCTTAATTAACCACTAATTAATCACATATTTGCACCAATAAATTTTCAAATATTATTAGGAAGTCAGGACACTGTTTTTTCACAACTACTCCGGGCTCCAAATAGCGAAATACTGGCTGTAGATTCCCGCTATGACAAGACATTTAAATTTGCAATTTTGTGATTGGCTGAGACGTTCGCGCTCTCCACAGCATGGATGCTTCCATTTTCTGCCAAGGGTTGACGGGTATTATCGTTTTCTCTCTTGCACTTCTAAGTAGGTCAGGTCTCAACGCGTGATTTTCCCGTGAGAACCGAGTAGAAAGTTCCCACTCCTTGTCGGCACCGTAAACTTTATTGGATGTACCACTTAGGCCAGGTATATGCTGTTCGTGCCATGAGAAAAGTTTTGCGGATCTCCTTGCCGTCTGACCGGCGCCAGAATGTTGCTTTGTGACTGCCAGCTTTCACAGCCTACTGTTGTATTCCAATATGAGAATTATTCAACTTTTAATTCATACATTAATTACGCAATTTCGCTTATGGGTGCAATACAATGATTACAATTAAATTATGTACAGTGAAGGTGCTGATCGGTTAAATCATATTGAATGGAATCATCGAAAACAACAATGTAAATTAAGCAAAATGTTCAGTTGCTGCTGCCGGTCCAGAGGTAGCGTGCCTGCTTCTCACACGGAAGCCCCGGGTTTGATTCCCGGCCAGGTCAGGTATTTTTACCTGAACTTTAGGGTTGGTTCGAGGTCCACTCAGACTACCTGATTAAAATTGAGGAACCACCTGACGGTGAGATGTTGGCCCCGGTTAAGAAAAAAAGAAACACGACTGAGAGGATTCGCCGCAATGACCATGCGTCATCTTATCATCTGCAAGCCTTCGGGTTGAGCAGCAGTCGCGTGGTAGACCAATATTCTTCAGGGCTGTAGTGCCATGGGTTCGTTTTTTGTTCTGTTGCTGACGGTCATATGCCCCGGAAATAGTTCCTCATTGGCTGCATGGATACGTAATGTTTTGGCCAATTTACCGCCTGGAATTTGGTACTTTTTGCCATCAAGTGTGATTTTAAACGCCCTGTTGGACATGTATTTGGGCCGTTTTGATTATTTATTTTTCTTTCAAATTATGGAGCTTCCTATAACATTTTCCGTCATCATCTCAGTTTTGAGTTTTTCGGAATTGGTGCGTTTTGGTAATAAGTTTCTCTGGTCTTCGGTTCAGAGGGTCCCGGGTTCGATTCCCGGCCGGGTCGGGGATTTTAACCTTAATTGGTTAATTCCAATGGCACGGGGGCTGGGTGTATGTGTTGTCTTCATCATCATTTCATCGTCATCACGACGCGCAGGTCGCCTACGGGAGTCAAATAGAAAGACCTGCACTTGGCGAGCCGAACCCGTCCTGAGATATCCCGGCACTAAAAGCCATACGACATTTCATTTCATTTCAATTGAGGAGCTGTTTGGTGGTGAAATAGCGGCCCCGGTCTAGAAGGTCAACAATATCGGCGTGAGAGGATTCGGCATGCTAATCCCGAGTCACTCGTAGTGTGAAGCCTTTAGAGGTGAGCAGCTGAGATTGGTAGGTCAAGGGCCACAAGGGCTTTAGTGCCATGGGTTTGTTATAGTTTGGTTTGGTTTCGGCACTCTCAGTAAAAATTGTTAATTAAGTAACTCAATATTCTACAGAAGACTAAATAGACCTCATAGAGAACTGTTCCAAAGGCAGCCAACACCGACGGGGCAGTTCCAACCAATGACTACACTAACGCAACCTTCGGCTCTTTCGATTGAAACTAAACTACAAAAATCATTAAAGTACTGGTAACCTGCTTACCTCTCACAATGATGGTTCGAAGATAAAAAAAAATTGTTGAGGTAATAAGCTGTAAATTAGAGTACCTGATTCAGGTGTACGAGTTTTTAATTGTTGAATTTCAATAACATTTTAACAACACGCGATAATAAAATTACACTTTTCTCTTGTTCAATATTGCCCATAATGTAAATATGTAACGAACTTCATTAATAATGCTGCAAAAAAGTGTAATTCAACAATAATGAACGATGCCACAATTGGTTTGGCAAACAAATTACTTCCAAACAGCAAACAAACATAGAGAAAGAGGAAATAAAAGGCATATAAAACAATATTTTCACGAGTTAAATTCAAATTATTGAAAGTGTTGCTTTCCTTGTCGACATATTTTATGTGAATGCCCGTACATCATAGCGATGTTCTGGAATAATTATATTAATATAAGTATTGAATGGTAGAGTGGCAAGGAAATATCAGCATGTACGTTTTGCTGACGATACTGATGTATTTCAGTGGCGTATACCGAGGGCTACCAAGGCTATCGGTTAAGCCCAAGCCTCAAATGAGAACGATGGAAATCCAAAGCACATTATAATGTAAGGAATTGAACCCGTGACACCTGTGATCAAAAGCCAACACGCTAACCATTTAGCCATGGAGCCAGACACATTGTTCCATTTACAAAACGTGAAAGTAATGAGAAGAAACGTCGCACGAATTTCTGAGAGCAAGACACTGGAGACTGATATCTGCTGCCCAGGCTCTGCATGCCTCTCCCATCGACACCCCTCGCACGCCTTGCTGAAAACGTCCTAATGGTGCGGGGATCGGGGGCAATAGGTGTGCTAGACTTCGCTCCATCAGATCTCTACTGCTAACTAACATCCATGCGTTTCTCATCGTATAAGTTATACTTCCCCACGTCATACTTCTTAATTATATAGATAACAGAGTTCTGGTATTCCACCCCCGCTTAATTCTGCATCCTTGTAGGAAGACACTGCAGGGCTGCTGTTTTAGGAGTAATACAGTTTTCGTTTTATAGGTAGATCTGCTAAAATGAAATGCAATCTTTCATGTTTAGCGTTTACTTTTGTTGGTCGGAATCAAAAACATGATCATGGGTTGTACATCACCACTGATCTCTTTCGGAAGCTAAAAATAACAGTGAGCGATTGGTACGACCGCTGGTAATGCTGTAAAATTCAACATTTTAATTTAATAATAATAATAATAATAATAATAATAATAATAATAATAATAATAATAATAATGCATGGCATCTGCATAGGCTTGGTGGTGACCTAATTAAAAATGAAATGAATGGACAAGACGCCATAAACCCTGTCCCTAAGCCAGGGGAATTAAGTTTTCGAGGAGGTGGATTCTGAGAATTGAATCGGGGCCATCTGACTAAAAGCAAGCATTCTGTCCATTTCGCCACAAAGTCAGACTTTAATTTGGTAAAACATAGGCTACCATCTCCACTGATCAGGTGTTGATTATTGATGAAAGCAGAAGGCAGAGCAGTAGCTTGTGAAGCAGCCTTGACAACACAGCAGGCCTCTCCTTTGGTTACTGGCTGCAGCTCAAAACGCTTAAGGATCGACGTTCACTAAACCATCGGAAAGGAATAACCTAAGTTTAGTGGTAGCCCACGTCTTGATCCCAGCATACGCCACTGTTCTATTTGTAAGCACTAAAGACGAACTTGCAGAATTGTCGCAGCGGATAGAAAGCGGAAGTCTTCAACTTGGATTGGAAGTGAGCCGCAACAAAACCAAGGTGATGGTTGTTGATAGAGGAATGAAGGTTCAGTTCAGGGACATCCATAAGACCCAGATGTCATTAATGAATTTGTTTATTTTGGCTTCTTCCTGAACAATCCTCGCAGCTGCGATAAAGAGATCAGAGGAATATCCGTTCCTCGAAAAGCTGCTGCGGACAAGTTCCGAACCATTTGGCTTACTGAGCAACCAGAAAAAACACAAACAAACGTCTAGTGTGTATCTTGGTATTTTCAGTCATCTATGGTTGAATCATGCACGGTGAGGATCAAGGACAAAAATTATTACATTTTCTTTAGGGAAAATCAAACGATCATAAATATGTCTTTCAAAAAATTGTGTGATGGGTAACGTTACCTAACAACCGTGAAGGCCCTGATGTTAAGTATTGATGGATGGCCATGACATACAGATCCACGACCTGTGCAGCTCTCTTAGTACAAATTCAAGGCGTGTACAGCTCTCAAGGTATTGTTACCAGGTGACATCGCGCCACACATTTTACATGACACTGCTTCCATAGCTCTAAGACATATTTATGCAAAATAGCTCATCGATGTATTTTAAGTGTGGTGTTGGCGGAAGATGTTGCTGAAACCTCTAACTCCTCCCAAATCAAGGATTTTGATATCCCAATTAGAGGCTCGGCTCTTGCTATAAAGATAACCCTGCAGATCTTTGGACAAATAAGGAGAGGAAGTAGCCTTGAAAAAGTAGTTGTCGAAGGTAAAGTAAACGGGATCAGTCCCCGTGGAAGGTCTGGAACGGGTCACTCTACCACAAGTAAAATTCACCTCAGGATGTCTGATCAGTGGCACTCGGCCTAGTTAGGGTCTCTAACACGCTAAAGTCCAGATTTGGATACAGCACTTGGATTTGATTTCTTACTATCGTGTTCAACATTTAAGCCTCTGAAATCGCCTCAAAGCACAAGTTAATAGTCCAAAGAATTTATTTCAGTAAACTGACATAAATTTTGCCGATCCTGCGGTGTAGGGTTAGCGTGCCTGTCTCTTATCCGGACGCCCCGGGTTCGATTATCGGCGAGGCTAGGAATTTTATTCTGAACTTGAGGGCTTCTTCAAGGTCCACTCAGACTACGTGATTACAATTGAGGAGCTATCTGACGTTGAGATAATGACTCCGGTCCAAACTGCCGAGGAAAACGGCCGACCACTCGACACCTCGTAATCTTCAGCGGTCGCCTGATAGGCCATACCTCTTTGTGGCTGTTGTGCTATGGGGTTTGGCTTTGTTTGGATATAAAATATGTCAAGAAGATGCATTTGCCGAAACATTGTTATAACTCCAACTGTTATCTTATTACACATGGATCAATAAAAAACGGAGAAAGAGAAAGAATGGAAGTGACACTGAAAGTCATCCAGATGTAAGGTTTGGTATTCCTTCGGCAGATTTTACACTGTTCATCACAGTCAACATGAATGTTTTCTTATAAGAATCTTGTGACAAGAAGTTAACGATGCTAAATCATTTGAAGATCTTTGAAATGTTGACGGTCTTATCTTTGAACCATTTAGAGAAGCTTGCTATTATCGCGGAATGCAAGAAAATGTCATTGGAATTCCACTTTAGGAGAAGTTTCCACATAACAATCTCCAAATCGAATTATACATTTACTTTTTGTTCTGATAAAAGCCTGTGATGTTGGAAACACTTCACAGTTATGGAGTGAATAAAAGTTCACTTTTCAGTCGATTTTATACATCAAGTGCAACTTGCCAATACAAATACTGATGTTGTCTAGACCGATTAAAAATTACAACAGTGCCTTAATTAACACAGAAGATAAATTAATGTCCATGGAAGTACCACAGTTGGTACTATTTGGCCTCCCTATAAGGAATAGGACAGAAAATTGTACTTCAAGAAATTATAAGAGAAATGTCATATGAAATCGATCAAAATCAGTATATACAAGAAAATGAGTCAAGATGTTACAACATACGATAATTGTTTATTCAACAAAATGACTAGAATTTCTCAGCAAAATTTTACGTGCCAGCCCTGTGGTAGCCCTTTTCGGGGCTTCCTAGAAGGAGATAGTGATTTAGACGACCAGGGAGCTTGTAGGGAGGAGCCCGCCATTCCATGTATTGTTCTCATCGGCTGGTTTACCGATGAGTTTCTGGGAGAAATGTCCGTCTCTAGCTTGTCGCGAATTTTCTGGCACACATACCCCGAGCTACAAAAAGGGAGGCTAGCCGTGGACAGCCAGGCAGTGTTGGTGCTCGAATCAGAGTCGCTGTGGGACTCTGCTGGAGTCAGTGTGAGACTCCTTGTGTTGGGGTTCGGTGGCTGGGATGAGGGCGACGGAGGTGTTAGCTGTCGCTAGTGTTCCACGCAGGTCTGAGTGAGGTGTCGTGGTTTTGGTGACGGAATGCAGGGAACGTAACACTGTGTACTAGCTGAGAATACTGAGTGTGTATTTCTGTGTAGTGAAAATTGTCGTGAGTCAGCGAGGGAAGCAGCTATCGTGAGTGCAATTGGAACAACGCTTATGGTCGTTTTGTAAGTACTGTCCTGCTGTTTAGCAGTATTGAGTTGTTGCTGTTCAGTTTTTCACTACATGTGTCTGTGTAAATCTCCGGAGTCGAACCAAAGAACAGTCATCGCATATTGTGTATCCAGTAGCACTGTGCTCCCAGGAGATACATGCTGATATGGAGAGTATCGGCATTAGTCACGAAGGCATCCAAAACAGGAACCACTTTCGACAATTAGCTTCAGCCTTCAGAGGCTTCGGAGGAGAAGGAAAAAACTCTTCAAAAAAGAACTTTTTAGAAGCAAGAGAGAAGCAGATAAGCAAACGAATGAAGCTATATTGACAGAAGATCAAATCCAGGGGAGGGAAAAGATGATCTAGGATACCGTAGTTGTACTCTGTGGTCCATAGTGGCCAAAATTGAACAGAAGAAGATGATGAAGAAGAAGCACTGTGTTCAAACCCAGTGGTCTAAACGCAGCTGCTGTATGGGCTGAGGGAACTTGGAGAAGATAAAGGAAGTATTATAGCCTTCCCCAGGTAATACCAACCGATTGGACCTCCGACTGTGTAGAAAGAAGGGAGACTTGTAAATACACCGTAATTGGTAAGTGTGGTCGTTCATAGCTGAATAGAATTGTGTGTGTATTTGTACACCTATTGGGCCATCCTGAAATAAGTTAGAGTAATGAAACAGACGATGTTCTATTCGTAACAATACTTATAGAAATTACAAGCGGAACGTCATATGATATCGATTAAACTCAGTATATACAAGAAAATGAGTCAAAGTTATTACAACATCAGATAACTGTTTATTCAACAGTAATGTCTAGCATTTCTCAACAAAATGGAAGCATATACTTTCTTGACGCTCCTGGTGGCACAGAGAAACCTTGTATTACAATTTTGTTACTGGCTAATGTTTTAAAATAAAGTAACGGTTCACTAGGTGTAGCTTTTTCTGGTATAGCTGCTACCTTGTTACGCGGAGGTCGAATAACTCATGCTGCATTCAAGCTTCCTTCGGATTTACCTATTAAAGATAAGCTGTTTGTAAAATTGCTAAAAATTCTGGAATGGTAGAAGTACTAAAAATATGTTTGAGATGAATATACCATTCACGAGCATTGGAAGCAATGGACAGAATTCTTCAAGTTATAAAAAAGATTTATAGAAGGTACAACTGTCGCATTATCAAGAGATTTTCGTCAGACCCTGCCTGTAATGCCTAAAGAAACTGAAGTTGAAGAAATTCGATTATACATTAAGTCATCCAACTTGTGGCACAATGTTATAACCTCCAAGTTACGTAACTACTGACGTGTAAGTAAAGGCTTCTGGCAACATCAATTCCAGATTATTTGATCAGAACATATAACAACTTGGTGAAAGAAATTCCTACGTTGATTGTAATAAAGTGTTCATGTCTGCATTCAGAATAACGATGATGATGATGCTTGTTGTTTGAAGGGGCCCAACATCTAGGTCATCGGCCCCTAATGGTACGGAATGAGACGAAATGTAATGGCAAATTAAATGTCCGAAATCCTCTACTGACCAGAATTCAAAACGCGAGGAAGAAGAATGAATGGATGGATATGAATTTAAAACAATCAGTGGATTCGACCCGCAGTGCCTCACATTCACAGAAACTGACGTAAAACAATAGTATTACTGACCAAGGGACTGCTTCTAATGCACAATACTGAATCGATGATGCTTGCAGTCTAATGACGTCCAAAATACAGTTCATCGGCCCCTCATAATGGCACTTATCGCTAGGAAAGTGGAACCATGGCAATTGTCATGTTGCGGTACTAATCTGAAGTAACGTAGACTAACGGTATTCCACACCTTATGGTACTACTCACAGGTAATTAAATTCGCACATGGAATAGAGACCTATGGTGTTTCGCACATTGCGACGCTATTTACAGGCAATGCAAACCTATGGTGCTCATCACATACATGTACTAACCACAGGGACTCGTACTATCCCGTGGTGTTCCTTGTACAGTGGGTACTAATCATAGGCAAGCATGAACCATGGTGTCGCTCATACAGTGGTACTAATCACAGGTACTGTAAAAACCGGCAACGCACTCTGTTGTTACTAATCACAAACCTGTTTTGTACCTAATATAGTGGTACTACGCGCAAGTAAAAGCGACCCATGGTGTTCCCCGCGTGGTGGCACTAATCACAAGTAGTTTCATGGTTCTAATAAAATAACCCCTTGGACGCCCCTTTTAGTCGCCTCTTACGAGAGGCAGGTGATGCCGTGCGTGTATCTTCGTCTGCGTCCCCCACCCACAGGGAGTATCAGAATAACGGTTCAGAGAGTTACTGAAATTGGGATATTCATTGACATCGGAAAAAAAAAATACAGATATTTTTCCAATAGAGATTCTCAGTTTCTCAGTGGTTCAAGTATTTCCTCCTCATCAACTACAATTAAAGGTTGGAGCTCCTATAATACTTCTATGAAATTTAGATCAACCCAAGCTTTTCAATTTCATTAGACTAATACTAAAAGCACTGCATCCTCATGTTATTGAAACACAAATACCACTAATAACTTCGGAGATGAAAATCCAATTTAAACACTTCAAGTTTCGATTGATAAAACTAAGAATTTGAGATATTTGAAGCCATTTCATTTGTCTCGACTCGGTTAATTTATAATTGTTAGCTTCTTCAGTATGCCGAAACTAATTTGTGAATAAATACTTTTAGAAAATATTTGAAAAAGGAAACATTCGATAAAAGACTTGTTTTAATTAAGTTATTTCTTTTTCAGCTATATGCTGCAATTTGCTTAACGTCGCACTGTCACAGATAGGTCTTATGGCGACGATGGAATAGGAAAGGGCTAGGAGAGAGGAGGAAGCGGCCGTGGCCTTAATTAAAGTACAGCCTGGTGTGAAAATGGGAAACCATGGGAAACCATCTTCAAGGCTGCCGATATTGAGGTTTGAATCCACCGTATCCCAGATCCAAGCTCACAACCGCGCGCCCCGAACCACACGGCCAACTCGCCCGGATTTTTAAATTTTATTGTTAAGGTAGTTTATATAAATAGTTTTTCATAAATAAGTTTCGGCAGGTTGAAGAACCTAACAGTTAAAAATATAAAAAATAAAAAGCAGGGAATGTTGTATATAATGAAGTACTGAAACTCTGTGAAAATTACAAGTCCAACAAATGTATATTTGATGAAAATCTTTGTGTAAAAATAACAGTGCACACACAGGCCTTTTCAGCCCTGTAATTCACCATGATAGACATATTCACCTACTAGTACATTTTGATCATGAAATACAGCGTGAGATTGGAGAGAATGTTTCAATACTTCATGAGTGTTGTGAATAGTATTCTAGATTGGAAGAGGATGAAGAGTTTCGTAAATTAGCACCAGAGACCAAAAGTAGAGCTGCAACATATGACAAACGAAATATTCCGTGAAACGCCGGCAACGTCAGCTAGTAATTCGTAATTTTAAACATAAGATAGTTTTCTGCAGTATTAAATCAAATTTATTGACAAATTTCCGAAAACAAGCAATTCACATATGTAAATGCCCTCAGAGCATTCTACGTTTCCTGTATCTTACCGATTGTTGAATACACCTCTCCAGTCTGGTCAATTTATTCTTCTTATTCTTCCTATTCTTCCAATCTCAACCACCTTGCCCATGTACGACCATTCTGCTGTGCAATCGTCAGAGTCAGGGCTCCTGTCTGTAGAACTTGAGGGCAAACAAAGTGTTTGGGAAAATAAACCCCAAAACTCTCTCTTCTCAGAGGAAAGTAGCGGACCTACAGCTCCTATACAAATCAGATAATAGTTTATTTAGGTCAATAGAATTATGTTTCCTTATTCCCCACCAACGACCTATCCCGTAGTACCAGAATGAAGACCTTCTTCCATATTTCTTACTCCCGGATTTCTCTTACCCAGAGGTCCTTCTTTATACGTATTCCACTCATATCTCATACTTTATCCATCAACAAGAACCTGGATATCTTTCTATCGTACCCTTCCTTCTGTCAAGAAATTTCTCACTTAACTTAATTTTCTTTTTTTTTTCTTTTTTCTCGTTTCTTCTCTTGTATTTAAGAGTATTTTCCTTTGCTTATGTCGTTGTTTATGTAAATATGTAAACTATAGGATTGTACAGTTTTGTGTGTATTTCTGTCCTTTGTGAATGTTTGTATAGTTTTCATTTTAGATTAATAACTATAGTACATATATTCGGCGTTATACTGTTGCAGATAATAAATAAATAAATAAATAAATAAATAAATAAAAAAATAAAAAAAAATAAATAAATAAATAAATAAATAAATAAATAAATAAATAAATAAATAAATAAATAAATAAATAAATAAACATTTAACGTTTAAAATTAATATGAATTTCTGTATTAATCGGCAATCTACAAATGGTCGTCATTTTTTCTTTATAAGAAACCACTGCCGGTACATCATAACCTTTGTATATAATTGGAAGGCAGTCCTATAGTATAGGTACAGCTGTTGGTAACACACGATAAGTGTGCACAACTTTGACGTTAAGGGTGATTATCGATTAGTCGATAGGTGAAGTTGTTGTTATGTACACTCTTGTTGTGCCCTTTCAACGTGTCTCCCATTAGCCTGTAATATAAATAATATTCGAAGGTCGAGGTGTGTATACTTTCTAAAGTTTTTAAGCAGGAGTAAATCAGAGTGACATTTATTGCAGACTAGCACTTACCGGCATCGTCCGCAATATATCACGTTGTTTATGTCACAAACTTCCGAGGTAATGGAATAATACGCATGATCTGTTGTGGTAATAGAATATAATATTATATCAACAAACACTTGGAAATATATCAGAAATAAAAATAGAAATTCATTTGTTTCTCTGCAGTTTGGTAACGTTTGAAATTATTGCGAATTATTGATATCGATTTGTAACTTTACACATTTTCTTTTAACCGTGGAATAATTAGTTACTGCTGTGGGATAAAGAACATTACGTGTCACACTATTGGGAGAGTAAATAAATAAATTCATTGGAGTTCCAACCATGAAGCAAGCTACATATAATTGACCACGAAAGAAACACGCAAGTTTAAAATTAATCCCTGTTACGGTTTCTCGTATTGATGGAGCTGAGGCGAAAGCTTCAGAGCAGACTTTCCAATTTCTGCTGTAGTAAATATATTATCAAGAGGAAATTATAGTAGGACTGTCTTGAATATGACACACGTGTTTCGAATTCAATTTTGATAGTAATCTGGTTGCAGTCAGTTGATTTATTAACTTGCAAATGATTTAACTTACGAAAGTATGATGCGCATCCAAAGAATAAATCGCCAGATTGTATCATAGATATGCCTTGCTATTTTGTGTGCCTTGTGCTATCCTAGAGTAAAATCCGCCACCTCTAAGCAAATATTTGATAATAATTTATGACATAGGTTAATTTTCCACAGAATAAAACGCTAGATTGTATCATAGATACTCCTTGCTATTTTAAATTCGTTGATATTTGTTTGTCCAGTCTATTCGTTACGAGTTTTGGTATCAAATCAACACACGAAACCTTCTGTCGGTATATCACACATTATGATCAGTTTTATGAATCTTTTGACCATCCGACTCATTTATAGGATTAAGGTTAATTGTGTCATGGAGAAAAATGCAGGGGTACCAACGAAGAGTTTGGTCCAGTACCTCTATATGAGGTTTGACAACATTCCTTGTGATTCGAATTTCCATGCTTTTCATGTGCCCAGCGTATTATTCCTTGCTGTGTGATCTTTGTGCGCCATAACTTCCTCTACGAGCTGTCCGAGTGCCTTATGAGCTTTTGTGCAAATCTTGATACTTATCAGTGGAGGCGTCTAGATGTGTATAACTAACAAACTAACAAACAAGCAAACAAACAAACAAACAAACAAACAAAACAAAACAAAAACCAACCAACCAAAAAAACAAAACGTTATTTTGATTTTATAGATATAGATTATACCCTATGATACAGGGTAAAGCAGATGTTGTCGAAGGACACTGCACACGGACGGTTGTAATAATAATAATAATAATAATAATAATAATAATAATAATAATAATAATAATAATGATAATGATAATAATAATAATAATAATAATAATAATAATAATAATAATAATAATAATAATAATAATAATAATAATAATAATAATAATAATAATAATAATTGTACCGGGCGGTACACCTCCACTCCGTTAATTTAAAATGTGCGCCTGTTGGAACTCCTCTGCTGGAGGAGGGCTGAACTTTATCTACGCTGTTAATTCTTTACTTTCTCAAAAGAGGTCACCATGTGGAAAAATTTGAGTTTTTGAACTGTGTCATTTTTGATGTGTTTTTGTTTCGCTTGAAGTAAGAAGTGTGAACTTTCTCTTCTAGAGGACACTACTGAAGATCTACAATAGTGCAACCTAGTGCGGAGTCAAAGAACTATTTTGTTGGAGAAAATTTAATTTCAAGAGTTTGTTCTTTGTTAAATTTCTTTCTATCATTGTTTAAGTTGGCAATATTTACCCCTTTCTTCCCCTTGTTATGAATGTATCCAATCCCGAATTTCTTCAATTAATTTCTATCCAATCAGATGTATCTTCCCCCAACTTGAATCTGTTGCGGGGTCCTATCCAATAAAAACGTTGTGGGCGGGTGTTTTCTTTCCCCTAACGCCTAGAACCTTCCACGAGAGGTTATAAACTGCTGATTTTTGGGTCTCCGGGCCACTTCTGTTCCATCTTTCAGTGTGTTAAGTACATAGCAGGGGGCGGGTAGCGCCTCTTTCTTCGGCAGCGGTCAACAACAAGGTAATGGCCGATTAATAACTTCTTTCTTTGCTAGCTCAGCAGTTTAACTTTCGGGGCGGGTTCTAAGCGTTCTACCATGTAACCTTTTCCTAAATGTAACTACTCTTTTATATATTCTCTTTTAAAGCTTCATATTGGGATAGAGAGTGCTAACCCTCTCGAGCTCCCACTCATATTGTTGTGAGGTGAACTTAGTTTTCTCAACCTATTCTTCGATAACGTAAAACAAGTGTTCTCTTCTTAAGTCACCTCTTTAGTATGGGATTAGCCCTTGTGTTAACGGCCTAGTGCCAAGTAGGTCTTAATCAAAGTGTACTAGGAGTGCAAGTTTGCCTCCTCCCAAATTGTTATTTTAGAGGTCATTTTATTAACCTTCTTTTTCATTTAATAGACCTCAGTAGGTTGGGTATTTTACCCCTGTGTATATGTCCTTAGAGGACAGCTTGAAGGTGAAGTTTGGTGTGGCCTGTGATTGGCTTACACTTTGAGAGCAGATTGCGCTTTTGGAATTCAATTTTTGTATGCCTCGGGGAGGCTTTACTGTGTAATTTGGAGCAAGTGCTCCAGGGTTTGATTGGGGTCTTCTGCCCCTTGGTTAAAATTTTGTATATCGGAAAGTTGGGCTAGTTGCTCAAGAATTGTGAACTCAGGGCTCGAAGCCCAAATTCTGTAATCTCTGTAATTGTACATTTCAAATTGTGTTTCGGCTACTAAGTACCTGTTCTTTGTTATTACTTAATTTTGAAAAGAAAATATAACCTTGTTAAATTTTATAGTAACTTTGATTCCGTAGTTTGAGACTCATTCACGCCCGCACCTTCTTTCACCTCTACCTACCACCAAAACACGGTAACAATAATAATAATAAATAACAACAAGAAGAAGGGCTGATACGATACAGTTTAAATTTGGAGGATCAATGTAGGTTATTAAACAGCAGTTGTGTAGTATGTTGCCACATGTGGAAAAGTATGTGAGCATTTAAACATTCAAACCCGCTATCTCCCGAATGCAAGCTCACAGCTGCGCGCCCCCGACCGCACGGCCAAATCGCTCGGTGTATGTAGTCCGTCAAAGTGCTTTTCCAAATACGCCAGTATATTCATATATTGATCAAATTTTGACCTCAGCTTCAATTATTGGGACCCACTCATATTATGACAGAAAATTTTCGTTTACTTTTTCTCACTTAAAGAATATTTAATTTCCATTGTTTCCATCTCCCCTTCAGCCTCCAGTTCCTACGATAATGAACAAGACAGCGAACAAGTCATCGATCAAGGGTACCGCTCAGAATTAGAATGGACAAAGCCGAGCAAGAGCATATTGCAACAGCCTATATTGAAAGTTCGGCGATAAATATCACGCACATTTTCGTGATGAATTTTCTCTCTGACCATAAAGACTTCTATTTGTTCACTAATGGAACGAGCGGTAAAATACAGTAAACTTATATGGGAAACTGTATGATGCCAACTTTCTCAATCAGCCTTAACGACATAAGTTCACTCACAAAGCACATAAGTTCTATGATCATGGATTGACTATGTGTAAGGTAGCCATTAGAGATCAGTTAGGTCAGACTCATTTCTAGTGATACACGTTGTTTATGCTACACTGCAGTCTGACACACTCGCACGGAGCGACATTTCAAGGAGACAGAATTTTAGTGACTCTTGCACAGAAAATTATATGAAATCTGAAACCATCTCTTTTCAGTTACGACACAATTAATTTTTAACTGTTAGGTTCTCAGTCTGCGGAAACTAATTTTGAGTAATAAATATGTAAAGTTTCTGCAAAATATATATGATTACAGAATTATACATGGAAAAGAAAAACTTAATTACACAAAATTAATTTCGGCAGACTGAAGAATTTAACGTCTTCTTCTTCTGCTTCTCCTCCTCCTCCTCCTCCTCCTCCTCCTCCTCCTCTTTGGCGTCTGTACCCACCTGGTGGCAAGGTCCGCTGTGTGGAATCATTGTCTCCGTTTCATTCGGACCCGGGCCATATCTCTAGTGATGGGTAGAGCCTTGCGCGGATATAGAAAGCATTATCCGCATCCGCAACTTCCTTCATCCGCATCAGCGTATGGTTATCCGCGGACATTTTATGTATAACTATATTATACCGAAAATACTGAAATGTATAGAACTGTTTAACATAATACAACAGCATAATTCCTGGCACCAAACGCCCTACAGTCACAGGTTTATGAGGGATTTTCTCTTGTGACAACTACTGACGTATTGAGTGGTCCTCTTCCGGAACATTATCTCCTTCTTTCCACTAATTGCGGGCAGGCGCCAGTTAGGCTTATATCAGGTTTACGGCTTCATGGTTTCAAGGCTCTTTACATATCACCATTTTCCCATATCAGTGTCAGGGTCGCCTAACTACAAACGAAGTTAAGAGTATACCTGAGTGAAAATCAATAAAATTAATTATTTAGAAATTACCACCAAAATTAACAGCACCGCCGTACACTTTGCATCCGCAAAGACACAAACTTCACGGATATCCACATCCGTGCAGGGCTCTAGTGATGACTGACGGGTAGTTCATGAATGAGTCGTTCAATATGAACTTCTCACTACTATGAAGTGTGAACTAACCATTCAATTCCAATGAACTGGTGGTTCAAACACTTCACAGTTAGTGATGGATAGCTCGTGAATGAGTCGTTCAAAATGAACGTCTCACTACTATGAAGTGTGAACTAAATAACCACTCAATTTCAATGAAATGGCAGTTTAAACACTATACAGATAGTGATGGGTGCTCTGGAATGAGTCGTTCAAATTGAACGTCTCACTACTATGAAGATTGAACTGACCATTCAATTTCAATGAACTGGTAGTTTAAATACTTGACAGTTCTCACACTTCATAACATTCACAATTCATTCCATTCATCTGTCGCTCGCTCCCTCGCTTTCATCCCCCTTCCACTACCTGCGTCATTCATTACCCCTTCATCCCAGGCCTACCTACCTGTCAACTGTGTTCTTACATGTATTTCCTTCGTTATGTGAGACATGCTTCTCTGTTTATCTTTTCCTTGTCCCTATCAACCATCATCCAGATTCCGTAAGCTAATTACATAGCTTACGTTGGCAGCACTTATGATGCAATGTGTGTGCTTGTGGTGTGGCAAGCGATGTGATAGATATCATGTCTGTCATTGTCAGAAAATAAATATCTCCTTGACTGAATTAAGTAAGGAATAATTAATTTGTATATACACTAAAACGCATGGGAATACAGCTCATATCATTAACCTCATACGGAACTTATACTCTGACCAAGAAGCTACAGTGAGAACCGAATATGGAGCAACTACATGGGTCAAGATTCAGAAAGGAGTACGGCAAGGCTGTATATTGTCACCTTACCTTTTCAATCTGTATGCGGAACACATTATGAGGAATGTGGGGTTAGATGAAGAAGAAAGAGGAATCAAAATAGCTGGGTTAAATATAAAGAACCTGGGATATGCAGATGATACTATCCTGATGGCAGAAAATGAAGAAGACTTAAAAACCCTCTTACTGAAAATGAAAGAAGAAAGTTCAAAGGCTGGACTAATGTTAAATGTCAAGAAAACAAATATTATGGCAACTACACCTGTCAATTCATGGCATGTAGGAGGAGAAAAATGGAGGTAGTCTCCGTTTTCAACTATCTTGGCTCACAGATTTCTGCTGATGGTGACTGTAGCCATGAAATCAAAAGATGATTGCTACTTGGTAGAAAGACAATGACGAATCTTGACAATATCTTAAGGAGTAGAGACATAATATTAACAACAAAGATCCGTATAGTAAGGGCTATGGTTTTTCCAGTTGTGATGTACGGATGTGAGACCTGCACCACAAGAAAAGCTGAACTCCGTAGAATAGACTCCTTTGAAATGTGGTGTTGGAGGAAAATACTTAGAGTCCCATGGACTGCGAAGAGAACAAATAGGTCAGTTTTACAGCAAATTAAACCAGAGTGTTCCTTGGATGGCCTAATCCTGAAACAAAAACTAAGCTACTTTGGACATATCATGACAAGACACAATTCATTAGAAAATACCTTAATGCTGGGGAAGATCGAAGGCACAAGGAGAAGAGGGCGGCAAAGAATGATAAGGATTGATGGCATCACAGACGTACTAAATTCCAGCTTGGAAAATATTCGGGAGGCAGTGCACGACGGAAGAAATTGGCGTATTTTAGTTCACGGGGTCACGGAGAGTCGCAATCGACTAAACGAATAGAGAGAGAGAGAGAGAGAGAGAGAGAGAGAGAGAGAGAGAGAGAGATACACTGTAATTACTTTTGGCCATTCAACCGCATTAAACATTACTATTACAATTGCATAGCTCTGCCATCTGTTGGTAATATTATTAAGTATTGACTTTATTGAGTGGGACACTGTGAAGGAAGTCGCTGCTGAATGACCTAGTGAGTAGTTTCGTCAGATTTCATTACGTCATGAACGAACTACTTCATTTGAACGATTCACAGTAAAGAGTGTGAAGGACTGAAATTGTTCATAGGAATGATCTCTTTCGATCCATCGCTACATGTCTGGATGTAGTCTTACCGCTTTCAAGTTGTTTTGCACTGTACCGGTCCATCGCTGTCTTGGTAGTACCTTGCGCCTGATTCCAGCGACTTCCAATGTATACGTTGACTTTGTCAATTTATTGTCCTCTGCACGCGACACATGCCAAACTAGCGCAGATGGCTTTCCTGCATTTTCTTCTGGATCGGAGCAACGCCAAAACGTTTCGTAATGTAATAGTTTGAAATGTGATCCATCCTAGTGATGCCACCTGTCCACCTAAGCATCTTCGTCTCCATGACGCCTAGTCGGCGTTCTAACTGCTTTGTAGCTGGCCAACACTCTGTGCCGTATAGGGCGACAGGACGGATAACAGTTCATTAGATCTTAGATTTTAGATGGTCCTTCATCCGACGGTCGCAGGTGACGCACGTTGTCGTTCGCCAACAGTTATAAACAATGAAAAATTAAAAACTTGCACAGAATGGCCATTGTAGTGAGAAATGCGATGTTTGAATGATTAAGACAGGGACTGTTACATGAGAGTAAATAAGGACGGGGGCAGGGTTACTCCTGTTTGGGTTCGCGATAATGGGAAAAATCCTTTCGACTATGGGAAATGCGAAACAGAAGGGAAAGGGTAGAAAAAAATTACACTTAATATTACTGTTTGCTCACTGTTACATAACATTATCTAATTAAAACTGTAAAAATGTCCGCCACTCTGATATAGTGGTTAGTGTGATTAGCTGCCACCCCCGGAGGCCCGTGTTCGATTCCCGGCTCTGCTACGAAATTTGAAACCTGGTACGAGGACTGGAATTGAGTCCACTCAGCCTCAGGAGATCAACTGAGTAGAGGGGGTTTCGATTCCGACCTCAGCCATCCTCGAAATAGTTTTCCGTGGTTTCCCACTTCTCCCCCATGCAAATGCCGAGATGGTAAATACCTTACGGTCACGGCCACTTCCTTTCCTCTTCCTTGTCTATCCCTTCCAATCTTCTCATCCCCCACAAGGCCCCTTTCCAGCACAGCAGGTGAGACCGCCTGGGCGAGGTACTGGCCCTTCTCCTCTACTGTATCACTCGGCCCAAAATCTCACGCTCCAGAACTTTGTCCTTGAGGCGGTAGAGGTGGGATCCCTCGCTGATTCCGAGGGAAAATCTAACCCTGGAGGGTAAACAGATTAAGAAAAAAAGAAAAAAGAAAGAAAGAAAGAAAGAAAGGAAGAAAGAATACAGGGAAAGTTACACAAGAGTAAATATGGAGGGGGAGCGGTCACTCTGGCTTGGGTTCAAGTTAATGGGAAACTCCTTTCGACTGTGACAATTGCGAAAGAGAAGGGTAAGGGTAGATAGAAATTGCACATAATATTACTGTTTTCTCACTGTTATCTAATATTATCTAATTTTGATAACTCGTTGGACCAAGTGAGGGCTAAATAATATCCACTATTATATTTTACCCATATGGTTGTTTTTACAATTTTTGAAAAAGTATTAGTTCTTTTATTAAGTGAATTAATTAATACATATTGTATAATAAATAAATACATAATTTAAATGTATATTTTAAATTAATTTAACGTTAATACTTGAACAAATTCTTACACATCATTCACATCTTCATTCAGATTCATCTACCTCACTCACCTCATTCAAATGGGTTTTACGAGGCTGTGTTGTCTTTTGACTGTGTTTTCCACAAATATACAAACTGCATTTTCGACAAACAATGGTCGTTTTTGCTAATTTGTTTAGTTTTCACTCTTGGTGCGACACTCTTTGCTACATGTATGGCACCTCCCTTTCCCTGATGCATGCCGTTGATTCTGCGTTGTTTTTGGGGATTTCTTCTTGACGACTGTTTCCATTGACATGATGATATTGTTTGGCAATACAAATATGTTTTCGGCACTACGTTCCACATTTGGTTGTGACATACGTTTAAAACTTAAAATTAAAAAAAAGTCGTGTTATAAGTTGGACGAAGGGAGGGCTATGTTGTGGCCACTTTTAAATTTAGTCCATATAATTTGGTTTTCCACCAAAATAACTTCATCGACTTTATTGAATTAACTTTATACTACTTCTGCCACAAAATGAGAACACCATTGTCTGAACATGTTCTATACTTCACTAGTGTCCAAAAGTTAAGCATAATCACTCAACGAGGCCATACCGCCTGACCGGAATATCAGACGGATTGCTGAACAAACGGAAGCTGAATCACACACCATATGTCACACAACTTGTCCAGAAAACAATGTCAGAGAGGTTCTGATAGCTAAAGCAAACCTTTGACAACAACTAACAAAACTTGGCAATGTCTTCCACAACAAAATATGTTGTTAATAAGGTGTATGGTTACCCCTAACGGCCACACATGCTTCGCAGCGACGTGGTATGGTCTCTATCGGATGGTCCAAGAGCTCTTGCGGCAGTCGATCCCATTCCTCCGAAAGGGCAATGCGAAGGTCTTGGAGGGTCGTTGGTGGTGGCAGACGGGATGCAATTCTCCTCTCCAATGCACCCCAGGCATGTTCTATAGGATTCAGATTCGCAGACCTCGCTGGCCAATCCATGCGATGAATGTCTTCCCCAGACAGAAATTCATCCACCAGAGCAGTGCGGTGCGGTCGGGAAATAACGTCCATTAAGAGGAAGACTGGACTAACCGCACCTCTGAAAAGTCGAACACGTGGTATCACTACCTCAACCCAGTATCTCATAGCATTAATAGTGTTCCTCGGACCACTCATGAAGATGTGCATGTCCGTACGGACATTCAACATGATGCCGCCCCACACCATGATGCCACCACCACCACCATACTGGTCCCGTTCCACGATGTTGCTGTGGTTGTATCGACTAGCCGGTTCTCTCCAGATTAATGTGGGACGGGAATCGTTCTGCAAACTGAAGCGAGATTCATCTGTGAAGAGCACATTCATTCATGGTCCAGTTTCGATGTTGACGGCTCAACAGTAAACGGGCACGTCTCCGTGCTGGAGTGAGCGGGACGCACACCGCTGGACGTTGGTGAAACAGCCCTGCTGTTCTGAGCCTTCGGTACACAGTTTGCCGGGAAACGGCAACCCCTGAGACAGCTGCAACCTCCGCCGACAATTGTCTTGCAGGTGCACTCCGATTTCGTCGGGCCGTTAAGGCCAGATATCGGTCCTGCTGTGGGATGGTTACCCTTGGTCGACCTGGTACTGGCCTACGACTAACAACTCTTTTATCTCTAAATCGTCTCCAAAACCTGGAAATGGCACTTTGCGGCACATTCAAGGATACGGCGACTTCGGTCTGTGTCTGGCCTGCTTCCAAGCGGCCGAGTAGTCTACCCTGCAAAACGGGGTCGAAATTGCGTCGTTGTGCCATTTTGATGTCACGTTCACCACGAGGCTACACTCCACACACTATAACGAGACAAACACAACTGAGGGAATATGGGGTGCAGCCACTGGTTGTGTTTACCTTGCGTTTACCCCGCTAGTCAAAGCAGTTAACACTCCTTTTCTATACAGAGCGAACACGTGAGGTTGGTAGGTGCATATGTCATGCGATCTGCGGTCTATTTCCTGTTGCCCTGCTTACTCGTAACTTATGCTTATCCTTTGGACACTAGTGTGTAATAGTAATAGGTATAAAATGGCGTGGACATAAATTGACCCTCTCTTGGTCCACGTAGGTAGACAAAGGCGCGAGATATCGATTCCTTTTAATTATTTATTAGTATGAAGTACCCTGTAATGCTCATATAGCCGGTTCACTTTGTTTCCGACCACGATGTGCATCTTGAATTTTGTGAGATAGAAACTGCATTACATAATTCAATAATTAGCCTTCATTTATGAGTACAATGTAGTAAATCAAGATAATTTCAAAACACAAAGGCAAGCAATAAATTCAAAGATAGGCGCAGGAGGATTCCACTGTCTGTGTCATAACAAACGTGTTGGGGAGAGAAAGTGTGAGAGGGGCAGGGATATTAAGAGATATAAGTTCGTAGCTGTGTGTATTTAATGTGTTGTTATGGAGGAGACGAAACTTTACCTTATGCAGCAGTTATGTTGATTAATTAGTAGAGATTTGCCACCGTAACTTGTTTAAAAAAAGAACAACGTTTCATAATGTGATGAAAATTCTCTATGTGCTGCTGGGACTTAAATATCTCAGTGGTTGAGGCATTTATAACTGCAATAGGAGTGCCGTGCAGGAAAGTAGAAGGAAACCTCTCCATAAGTTGACAGCAAGTGGAAATAGTTTTGTTTTAAACAACCGTGCCGGAAACTTAAAAATAAATCGAAATGGACTCAAGAAAACATTCTAAATTTTCTCAATTATGGAAGTTACAATACAGAGCGACATACACAACACGATTAGCATCGTCATTCACTACCTTCTCAACAAGGCGACCGAGGTTCCAATCCCGGTTAATGCATGCGGAATTTTTAACGTGAGAAGCAAGCTCTTGAGGTTCGTATTTCACTAATTAGTGGTCCCTCAGCTGTGATCGCGGTATCAGCAGTCACTCAAAACAACACGCTTGCGTGTTATTATAATACTGAACAGAGGTTGAAGGGATGTCAAAACAATGAAACTTGTAATAATAATAATAATATTAATAATAATAATAATAATAATAATAATAATAATAATAATAATAATAATAATAATAATAATAATAATAATAATTGTTACGGAGTTATCCGTGGAAGTCAGAGGTGAAAGAAGGTGCGGGCTGGAATGGGTCTAAGTCCGAAAGATGAATTTAAAATTTAAATAAAGGTTATATTTTCAACAGACAACAATATTTAACAACTTTTCACTAGGTGAAATAACAATGAAAATTCAGGTACAATAATTCTTTTACAAACGAAAACAAGAGTTTCTGGTATTAACAAGTTCTGGGCTTCGTGCCCCAAATTACAATTTCTGAGCCCTCAGCTCACAACCACAAATTACCAAAGGGCAGAAAACCCATAATTACATGGAGCCTTTGCTCCCACCACGTAATATCAAGCCTCCTAGAGGCACCTTTTAAAATACCAGAAAGAGCTGACCCGCTCTCAATAGTTCAAGCCTATCAGAAGGCCATAAACAAACTTTGCACTTGACTGCCCTTAAGGAATACTTAAAAATACACAGGGGTAACTAGTACCCAACCTACGAGGCCTGAATAGCAAATTAAAGGTTAATTAAATGGCCCAAACACAAAGATTAATGGAGGCAAGAATTTGCACTCCTACACTAAAGCTTGTTAAAACCTATGTGGCGCTAGGTCGATAATACAGGGACTAATCCCAATCTATGGAGGTGACTAGTCTGCAAAATAAATTTAACACTAAGAAGGAAGAGAAAAACGGTTACGAAAACGTAGTCACCTCAAATTCCAAAAATGAAGGGGAGCTCGAGAGGGTAAAACACTCTCTATCCCCGAATTAAAGTTCAAGAAAAATGAAGTTTACCAGGAAAAGGGTTTACATGTTTTATAGTTTACATATTAAAGGTTTCGAACATTCCCCGCGAGTTAAACTGCTGAGCTAGCGAGAAAACATGTTAAAGGGCCATTACCTAGTTGAAGAGCTGCTGCTTGAAGAAAGAGGCGCTTCCCGCCCCCTGCTACATATTCACACACTGAGTTAGATGTTATACGAGTGGCCCGGAGACAAGAAAATCAGCAGTTTTATACCCTCGTGGAAAATTCGAGACCTTTCAGGAATGAGTAGACACACCCACTCAATTTTTATTGATTGACTAACAGTTACACATGGAAATTCGAAGAAGAAAGCTATGATTGGAGGAAAATTAATTACAGAAGTTACTGATTGGCTAAATTCAAAACAGGCGGAAGGAAAGGATTAATATTGCCAACCCACAAACCACAGAACAAAATTAACAATAATAATAATAATAATAATAATAATAATAATAATAATAATAATAATAATAATGATTTTAACGCCCAACCAAGTACTTTCAACGGTATTCGTAGACGCCGAGTTGTCGGACGTGTGTCCCGCGGGAGTTCTTTTTACGCGCCAGTTAATCTACTTACATGTGGTTACGTATTTGAGAACTTTCAAATAACACCGGACTGAGCCAGAATCGAACCTGCCAAGTTGGGGTCAGAAGGCCGGCGCGATATGTAGTATGCAACCCGTAACACAAAAAGACGAAACGGCGGTACACAAGGAAACTTAGCAGGCATTGCAAGCGAGAAACTTTTATAGGAGTTCATCACACTATTCCATCAATTTCACTCAAATTTCCAGACGTTAACTGTGAATGGATGTTATAGAACAAGTAGCAGAGTGTAACATTCATAGGGCACGTAAATGGTGGTAAGTACGAGTGTTGTCGTGAGTTTATATTTGCCTATCTCAGGAGTACAGTTTGAAAAAAGAATTGACAAAATGACTCTTTAATGTACGATAGGGACGTTTCCTCCCTCTGTTACGGAATTAGTGGAGACTACGCATAGTGTACATGTAAAAGATGAGCTTCACAACTTTCAGGCAGACTTTCTTGAGTTTTAGTTACTTCACAGGTCATCGTCTCAAAGATAAGTATCCTGAGCCTTTAAACACTCAGTTATTTAAAAACAGATCTCAGTCTTCCATCAGAACGGAGGTCAACCGTTGTAAGTAATTCTCCTTTTCAGACTAAGAATAACTGTTACCTCCAAGGATGTTGCAAAAGTGTAATGTAACTGTTTCAAACAGTTACTTTGAACAGTTTTAGCACATGCAACTTTCCGTATTGATTTACGCCTGTCAGAATTGGTCAATAACAGTCAAGCAAAAGACAGCGATAGAAGTATGTGAAAGTAAAATGGAAAGGAAAATAGTGGGTAAACAAGAGACTCCAAGAAATTACGTCTCCAGAGAACGTCGCGCAACCAGGCCGCAAGTGCAAAGTGGAAATGGGCAGGACACTTGGCGAAGTTACATCAGGACAGAGATGGGCAGACGACTTCATGCAGTTACTAGGACGACACTGGAGCAGGAAAGCGCGATCAAGAACTGATGAATATTCATAGAACACCTAAATGGCGGTGAGTACGAGTGTCACCGTGTGCAAAAAGTGACGGAGCAAAAGTAGTGAATGCGAAAGGTGGAAAATTTGAAATCAATTTATAGACAGAAAACTTGCACGAATGGATTGAATAGTGTTTATATAAGTACTAAATATGGAATTATAGACGAAAATCTCACAGAAGGGAAGGTGATAAATGTAGATATTAGCTACGCGAGAGGAAAAAGAATGTCAAAATGACATAAACAACCATCTCATGTGACTAGCTCACCACACGAGATCAATCGAACCGAGCTCCCTCTTTACCCTTCGTGGGACACCACAGGGTCATTCATTCATTCATTCATTCATTCATTCATTCATTCATTCATTCATTCATTCATTCATTAATTCATTCATTCGTGCATGGTAATAAAAAACGTTAAGTTACGTTATGCACTATGGATGCAAGGATAAGGTTTATTTTAATAGAAGGTTGTTCCGAAGCTACTGAAAGAACCGGAGGTAAAACTCCGAAGTTCATAACTTGGAAACCGAATGAATAAAAGGCATGCGTACAATGTTACTTTCTACCACCTTTAAGACCATGAAGCTTCATTAAATGTAGCAGGCGATAGCTCCAGGCGTATGCGTCTTTCTAGTTAGCAAAAACGTTATTAGAAATCGAAGACGCGCTCTGCGGGATGTGAGTGTTCTTCCTTTCTGGAGACTGCATTTTCTGTTCTTATTTCACCTTATTCCATTGAGAAAAATAATAATCGTACCACCGAAAGAACAACAAACTTCTTTCATTTACAAGACAGAAGAAACAAACTTTCCCATCTAGACATTATGAGCTGTAAATATCATATTCAGTACTCCGTGACCCACATTCCTTATCGATATACGAGGCAGACATTGCATACCAATGAGGCGCTGAGGAACTCGATGTGTTCCAGAATACAATGTCATGTATCTGAAACGATAAGTATGGTTTTATAAGTCATTGGACAAACTTGAAAAGTTTTCTTTCGGACACTTTCACTTTCATATAGTCACAATTGGAGTTTACACATGCTTCTGCCTGACTCTAAATAGTTGTTCAATACATATAACATAGGACAGAGTCTGTAACGAAAATATGTTATATGGGCATGAGTCGGGAAACTCTTTATTTCCATCTTATAACTCATTTTTTACAATTATACACACATTAGCCATATGGGCAGTTGAACAAAACGAACCAACATACCATATGAAACTCTTCCATACGTGAAATGTACAACCTGTGACAATAAAGTTCGGTGAATAGTCCTGTACTATCAACCTAGATGAACAATGCACGACAGTGACCTTACTGTCCTTCGAAATAGTCCCCTCCCACAACTATGCACTGCTGAGATTGGCGATACATTTCCTGGAAACTTTGCAAGAAGGCTTCATTTGGGATGGTAACCAAAAGCCTCGTCATGTTTCGTTGGATGGTAGGAATATCGTCAAATCTCTTTCCTTTCAAAGCGACTTTGATGCGTGACTTTTCGGCTTTGACCTATTTCCAACGAGGGGATCCCGGAGAACGTCATTGCATACTTTGCCGTTCCGTTTCAGGGTCGTACCTGAGACACCAGGTTTCATCCTCAGTGACAATACAGTTCAAGAAATTTGGTGTCCCATCCGCCGTTACGACAAAATCCTGTGAAGCCTCTAAACGTGCCCGCTTATGATCGTCAGTTAAGTGATGTGGCACAAGATCCCTAAATTCTGGGTAACGATTTGTCGCACGGATTCACGGTTAATCTGCAGTTCATCCGCTATCATGCGCACAGTTAATCGCCGATCGTTCGTGATTAACGTCCTCACCTCCTCAATGTTTTCGTCACTGACAGCGGTCGCCGGTCTTCGGCTACGGGGGTTGTCAGAAACACTTTCGTGGCCTCCTCGAAAACGGGCGAACCACTGGTACACACACTTCAAGGACAGTGATTGATCTCCATAAACACGTACCAGCATCGCATGGGTTTCTTTCGGTGTCTTGCCAAACTTAAAACAAAACTGTACATTAATCATTTGGTCGTTAATTTTTCTGTTCGCAGTTCAGAACCAACGCACTAAACACGAACTGTGTCAAACAGGTTTTACACGGCACACACACGATACTCAAAGGAACGACGTTGGGAGCAGGTGGTCAAAACCTGCTGCTACACAGGTGAAACGTTGTGTGTCGCCAGTGTTGTCGGATCGACCGTTCCGACTTCTATCACCGAACTTCATTGTAACAGGTTGCATAAAATACCCTCCGTACCCGTATTGTGGAAGGCTGCGAAACCACACGCAGTACTCCAGGTATACATCAGTGAATCTCAGATACAATGCGACGGGAGTTTGGCACATGTATCTGTTCTAACGGAAGAAATATGAAGACACTGTCCGAGATGTATTTACCGTTACAACAGATGTCGGAAATGACCACTATCATCTTGTACACACAGAAATATATTTCGCTGCAACATTTCCTTGTTGTTCGTCGTCCATTTCTATGCTCTTTATTATTGATAAGTGCGGCCAGTATCCAGTAATCGGGAGATAGTGGGTTCGAACCCCACTGTCGGCAGCCCTAAAGATGGTTTTCCGTGGTTTCCCATTTTCACACCAGGCAAATGCTGGGGCTGTGCCTTAATTAAGGCCACGGTCGCTTCCTTCCCATTCCTAGGTCTTTCCCATCCCATCGTTGCTATAAGACCTGTCTGTGTCGTTGCGACGTAAAGCAAATAGCAAAAAAAAAAAAAAAAAAAAAATATTGATATAACAACACAGAAAATGGCCCGGGGTCGATAAGTCCGGATATCTTGACAACCAGATGTCGTTAGAGATTGCTCTGTTCTCAAACAAGCTGCTGATCAGTGCGAGAGTCTCAGTTGACAAGTGGCAGTCACGGTGTCTTGGCGAAAATAACTCTGAAATCGCTCAATGTCGTCTAGTTGCTCGACAATTTGTAGGAAAATATCCTTGAACCAATCTCTAGTCATCGTATCCGAAAAGAAGAATTGATCCACTTTTCGGTTTACCAAGTGTGCACACCATGCTCCTACCTGCTGTGGGTGCAGGTGTCTTTCGTGAATACCGTATGGGTTACGTGTGGTCCAAATGAGAATATACTGATAATTCACATAACCAGTCAGATGGAACGAGACGTCATCTCTGAACCACGTGATGTTCAGAGTTCCCGATTACCATACAGTAAAATCCAAGAACTATGTGCGGCAATGAACTCCTTTTTCCGTATCCGTCTCTTGCAACTCGTGAGCTCCAGTCACTTTGTATGACCGGACTTTCTTTACCTTGATCACTCTTTGACATATGGAGCAAGAATACTCCGGCTCCTGAGACAAACGACGTAACGCTTCCCTAGGACGGGGCCTCTCAAACGCCCAAAATCTCACGCGTGCAAACAGCAGCGCAGAGTTCCTGTGCACAGTGCATCAGTCCCGCTCGGCTAGGCTCGGACCAACTCAGCTCGGATTTGGAGCGCTACGGAGCAAGTGAGGAAAAGGATGACAGGGGGAGCGAGCGAGGCAGGCGTGGGAAAGGAGAGAGACAGCGCTATTGCTCCAAATCGAGGAATGGGGGTCTGCACTCGGGTCAACCAACCAAAGTCGTCTTTTGCACCGTGCACAGTGCATGAACCCTGAGAGCCCCTAGTCTAGGAGATCGAAGCAAACGAGTCTGATCATTATCTTCCAAACCAGATGCGGGATCGTTGCCAGTATCGCTCAACAAACACCGAGCATTTCTCAAATTTCTCACTACAGCCAGTATCGTGTTTCGTATAAGGATACGCAGTTCATACTATCCAATAAATTTTCATTCAAACACGCCCTGAAACAGTGTGTACTGCGTCATGAACGAATGTCCGAGCATCTAATTCTTCGTAACACAATATCTCGTGGTCTGAGGGACAGCGTCACCATCCAAGAGGCCCGCTTCCACCTTCAGGGGAGAAATTAGAACAATTTAGTAGAAATAGTAGTAGAATTTAACTAACAATAATAGTATTTCGATGCTATTCTGCTAAATGTCAGCTTATATAGCCAATTTTAAGTACCGGTACAGTATCAGAGTTAAATACTCTGTTTACATTTCAAGTGGGACCTTAATTTTTTCATCTATCATGGATTCGGCTCGGATTATTAATAACGTAGGATTTTAGGTGTTTATAGTAACGGAATCGAAAATGAAAATCCACAGCCTGTTTCCAGGCATTCGACCGGGTCAGGATTTGAATGGATGATGCCCTCATCTAGCGACGAGGAGAATTTTGCCGGCTGCTGAAGCCTGTGTCGCACTCTTCTGATTACCGGAATTACAATGTATATTTTAGAAGTCGTTATTGTCATCGATTTGCACCATGAGCTTGGATTACCTTTGACACTTTCCTGCAATACATGTGGAGATAGAGAAACACCTGGATAATTTGATTCTTACCTCTGAATAGTTTGGCTTTTCGATTGTATAGAGTGAAGTAGTACCATAGATGTTGTACCATATGCAGCAATGGTATGGTTCATCATATTGCAATTACGATGCCTTTCTGAGTTCGAGCTTTCAATCCTTCTCGTCAAGATACTGTCAAGATTAGAGATAACACGAATATTGCCTGCGGAGGTGTGGAGGAAGCTAAGTATGAATAATTGAGGAGGATCATGTGATGTGAAGTGTCTTGAACTAGAGGTGCTATAATGTAAATGAGATTACGAGACCTGATATCCTGGCAAAGTCTCCTGAACAGCTGTTCATGCTTTACTTTGATCAGTAGCGTAGCCAGGATCGGCCAATGGGGGGGGGGGGGGTTACAGTTAAAAAATTAAGATATAACATAATGAAAGTGCTTGTGCTTGTGCGTGTTTGGTACGCGCATGCATGACTGTCATAAGATACTGATACAAGAGTGAATTACTGTATGTGATATGCAGATTGCAATACACTACAAAATTCTTACTTTAAAATACAGAACAAGAACAATATGATCGAGGTCAGCAGTTTTATCTCAAACGGTATGTTCAGTTTACAATCTAAAATCTAATTTTCGAGGCTTCCTAGAAAATAAATTTAACACATCTGTTGGTTTTACAACTATGTCTCTGTGAATGTTCAAGGGAGCCAACCCGTTGAGTCGACTTTCACTTGTGGTATTTCTGAGGTAGGTTTTAAGGCGTCTTAATGTTGAAAATGATCTCTCACTGGCTGCAGTGGTGACAGGTAGGGTGGCAAACACTCTCAACAAGCAGTAGATTGCAGGGAGTTTATCTTGATCACATAAAAGAAATTTATTGTTTACTGTCAGTTTCTCTTTATTTTCTTTTTGTGAAAGTTCAATGGGGGGGGGGGGGTCCAACCCCCAGTAACCACCCTCTGGCTACGCCCCTGACTTTGATCAAAGAAGTATACCACAACAAATTTTACAGAGAACACACCAGTTATGCCAGGGAGAAAACAATGTATTATGCGTTACGTATTATCTGTCTTACTTTCTGGTGCAGAAAATTGGACCCTAACAGAGAACACCGCCAAAAATCTTCGAACTTTTGAGATGTGGTGCTATCGGCGTCTGCTCAGAATATCATGGGTTCACAGAATATGTAACACTGAAGTACTCCAACACCAGAACAAAGAGCTAGAAGTCATGCACAATATCAGAGAGGAGAAACTTGAGTAGTTCGGCCACATAATTCGAAAGGATAAATATAGACTCCTCAGCTAATCTTACATGGTAAAACTGAAGAAAGGATAAGTAGGGAAGGAAGGAGAATACCGCCTCAATACCCTCACTCTCTTCAGAGTTGCTAAGATCAAGAACCAGATCGTCCTGATGACAGCCGACATCCAATGAGGATATGGTACAAGAAGGACAAAACCGCGAGGACTTGCAGGGCCAAGAATTATAATTCACAAACATTATAAATAATATTTTATAAACATATATCTCGGGGTTGCAATATTATTTAATTTACTTTCGTATCGAGCGAAGTGACCGCGCAAGGTAGCACGCTACGACTACAGAGACGAGCGCTGCATTCGGGAAGTGAGTGGGTTCGGACACGACCGCAGACATCTGAGAATGATTTTCTGTGGTTTACCATTTTCACTTCCAGGAAAATGCCAGGATAGCTCCCATTCATAGGCCACAGTCTATTCCTTTCACCTCATTACCCAATTTCATTCACAATCAATAATTTAATCTTAATGAACTCCTCAACTGGGATTGGCGTCACGAAGGGCATTGGACCATAAAAACATGCCGAAAGTACAATCTCGCCTCATCTTCGACCCCGTGTCAGGAAACGGGAATACATAGGCTAACAACTACACGGCCCAGCAGTATTGTTTTGCGGAAAGGTTTATATAAACTACAGAGTTACAAGTCTCAACATTTATGCAAATTATCGTATGAATCTGCCCTGCTACCAACTGACAAGAAATAATTCAATGAGATAGTAACTTAACATTTTCAGCTTTAAAATTCCTTATGAAATGACGATTTGATTGGTTTCGAATTGGGGGACTTTCTGAAAATATATTCATCTCAACCTCCAGCACCAAGATACAAGGGTAAAATCAAGGAATTCAGACGATATTTTAGTTCAAATTCAGAGCAAACTTTACCACTGAACTCAACTTACGCACTTTAGAATAGTCTGCATAAAATAACACTAAAAACAATAAGTCAATATATACGAGTCAATTAATTACGATATACCTACATAATCTATATAAAGTTGTAGGGGCTCCGCTGTCTGTAATGTCGTTTATTTTGCCAATTAAAAAAACATTTATCCCTTTTGGGGTCAACTCAAGGCCGTGTCAGTGGTTTTTAGTTTTCGTGTGTGTTTGTTCCACCATCACGGCGAAACGGCTAGGTAGATCTCGACCAAACTTCATATCAGATCAAAGATCAAGTTTTAATATGCAATCATTTCTCAATCGAAGAAAGTACTGGGGGTTTATAGGGAGATCAAACAAGTTATTTGATATCTTCTCATACTCTTTTGATTTTCTATTAAATCTGTAGACTATATGTGAAACGTCCCATCATTTTAGTTATCTGCATAATCTCGTTTACTCTTCAAATGACGGAGAAAATTACTATTTTCTGCGAGTTTCGTGCTCTGCGTCGAGTGATTGACACTCTCGCAGACCTACAAGGAACTTACCGTCAACGTCTCTTGTTGCTTTCTAGGAAGGAAGTAACGTATTGCTAAATAAACTATAATTTGATTCATACTATTCACATTTTGCCCCATGCTTTTCTTTTTTTATATCTCGGGTTAGGTATACAAAACTGAAATCTACATTTTCTTCAGTTTTTCGTATACGTCTCACTGACACAGACTGGTCTTATAGCGACGACTGAATAGGGCAGGGCTGGGATTGGGATGGTATTAATTAGGATACACCCCTTTATTGTTTGGTTTGAAATTGGACGTCAAAGTAAAAGAATCGTCCAGGCTGCCGACAGTGGGGATGAATATCCGCCTTCTCCAGTATGTAAACGCTCAGTCGACTCGTTATCTATGTGTCCGGTATTTAAGTTTAGGAATTGCCAGGTTGAGTTCCAGGTTATGTATTATATGATTAGTATAATGCCACAGAGTAATAATAAGGGGGGCAAATAGGAAACGACAATTTTTTTCCTGGTAGATTGACTTGCATCGAAGCGTTGCATAGGATGAAAATTGTGAAAAATATAATGTTCAATCATTTGATGATTTGTACGTTCATGATTGTTTAATCTTTTAAAAGCATTTATTTTTCTCTAGATATTATTAGCTCTTTTGAAAGAGTGTCCTCTTCTTCTGTTTCAACTGCAATCTCCTCTCAAGAGGTCGGCTACCATCACAGAAATGCTTTAAGCACGAAGCTGCTCAATAGTGGAACAGGACCGATGACCTTCGATGTTAGGCCCCTTAAAACAACAAGCATCATTATCAATAGTGGAACAGTTGAACCAAGTTTTCAGATTATCAAACCAAGAAATTAATCATCTTCTCCGTCTTCATTTGCCTGTCTCTTCCCGCAAAACGACCAGCTGCAGTAGATGTGATTTCTGTCCTCGCGTCACATGGCTGAGTTACAGCAACTATATGGTTATAGTATTTAAAATTACATTTCTGTTTCCCATTCGCCTCATTACCTGATCGGTTGTGACTTTATCTCTCCAGCTCGATCGCAGTGGCACAGTTCAGATGCTTGTAATCTGTACAATTCCCTTTTCTTTAGGGAATAGGACTCATATCGATAGAACAAGGTAAACAAGTGAAATAGCGTATGTCCGAGGACATGTTCGGCTCTCCAGATGCATGTATTTTGATTTGAGCTCTTTAGGTAACAATAATAATTTCGTGCGGCTATTTCTAGCCGAGTGCAGCCCTTTTAAGGCAGATCCTGGCTCCATGGCTAAATGGTTAGAGTGCTGGCCTTTGGTCACAGGGGTCCCGGGTTCGATTTCCGGCAGGGTCGGGAATTTTAACCATAATTGGTTAATTTCTCTTTCATGGGGCTGGGTGTATGTGTCGTCTCCATCATCATTTCATCCTCATCACGACGCGCAGGTCGCCTACGGGAGTCAAATCAAAAGACCTGCATCTGGCGAGCCGAACTTGTCTTCGGACACTCCCGGCACTAAAAGCCATACGCCATTTCCATTTCATTTCAAGGCAGATCCTCCGATGAGGGTGTGCGTCATCTGCCCTGTGTAGGTAACTGCGTGTTGTTGTGATGGAGGATAGTGTTATGTGTGGTGTGTAAGTTGCAGGGATGTTGGGGACAGCACAGACACCCAGCCCCCTGTCCATTGTAATTAATCAATGAAAGTTAAAAACCCCGCCCCGGCCGGGAATAGAACCTGGGACCCTCTGAACCGAAGGCCAGTACGCTGACCATTCAGCCAACGAGTCGGACACACCTTTAGGTTAGCTGCGCGTCATAACGAGGATGAAATGACGATGAAGACAACACATAGGGGCCTACACCCAGCCCCCGAGCCAGCGGAATTTACCAATGACGGTTTAAATTCCCGACTCAAACCCGGGCCCCCTCTGACCAAAGGCCAGCACGCCTACCATTCAGTCATGGAGCCGGACAGCAAGGTAAAGAAAACGTAGCATTTCGTTCGTATAATTTTTGGATGTAAAATTAGGTCTCTGCTGCAGTTCACCGTCATTCCTAAATACATCTTCCTTGTCACTCTCTGTACTGTTTCTTCATTGATCATAAAAAACAATAGAAAATTACGCATAACATTCACATACATAAGAACACATAGTGGTCCAATAATACTTATCCGTTACAGGATCAGACAATGCTTCATCTACTCTAATTGTCCGAATTCTATTTTCCTGGGAGACAGGTGGATTAGGATCCCCAGTCGGCTATTCTGGAAGTGGGTTTCCATGCTTTTACATTTCAGCACCTAGGATAATGCCGGGAAGGCATTTTTATCAAGGCAACAGCTACTTAGTACCCGTTTCTAGGCCGTACAATTACGCGTACACCCACAGACAACAACGTCGCAAAGAACTTCCTTCAACACTCCCAGCATTAAAAGCAATATATTGAAACAATATTTATAATATCCATTGATTGATTTTACAGAAAAATGGTCTATTGTTTCAAGAGAAAGGGAGAATATATTTAGAAGCCAGTCAATTGTGTTGTCTGTTGCACATGTTAAGGTACCTACCTACAACACTACGAGATTGCAAAACAGTTCTAACGTTCACGGAGATAAGCGTCCGTTACGCGGGTTTATGGGAACACGTCACTCACTACTGATCTGATGCGCCAAATATGCTGCTACTTTCCCTTAAGGGAGTAATACAATTAACATAGCAGCACCCGCTTTAAGAAGAATTCCAGAAAAGGAATTAAAAGTCTATGCAATGTTTTTCACTCTAAAGAAGAAATGGTTGGATTAATTAAAATTTATTGATAACAATTAAACCCGTCCCCCAACAGTAGTTCTTAATTTTACTCAAGGGAACCATATAACTACTTTCTCATTATCGACCAGAATGTTGTGCAAGTTACTAGACTTCCACCCTAGATCTGACTCTGCACCCTTCATGATGAAACTCTTTTATTACACCCCCTGCTATTTCATCCAACCACCTTCCTCTCACCCTTCCCTGTTATAAATTTCTTAGATACCAGGAATGATATTAATTGAAAACCAAATGAAATATCTGGAGTGATATTGCAAACATTTTTTACCAAATCCCCCAAGACACCGACCACCATTAAATTCAATAACAGTCACCGTTTGTGTGATAAAATGCATTTCACTCCCTCCTATTAATCAGATTACTTTGTGTGTAACCCCCGAAAGACTCTCGGTGCGGTGTGATGGAGATAGGGGATGGGGGTCAGGCGATGGGAAGCGTGGAATGAGGTATCCATTCTCTTTCTCTCTCATACTCTCTGCTTCCTTCAGATGTTTCCACAGCATCCCGCGGAGACGCCGGGCTAATAAAAATAATGAACGAACTTTAATTTATGCCAGAAGATGAGAATTTGTGACTTGTCATCACACAGCTCCAAATGGTACAATTAAATTTATAAGACGCTCACCACGGAAAGTAAACATTTGTCTTGCAAGATTCCATTTAGTGAACGATATGCGAGTAGCAATTCTTTTCTCTGGGTCTGGTTTCCTAAAATTGGAAATGTAATTGAATGTCATGACCTACAGTGCAGTTTTCATATTATTTTCGTTTAGAGTTGCTTAACGTCCCGTTATGTGATAATTATAGACCGGATGTTTAGGCATTTATAGGTTAGAATGCAAACTTACTGAAAGGAGTAACAAGTATACTCTAGCTCGGACAACAGTTCTGCTATGAGATTTGCATAAACATTAGGGGTACCGCCAGTTAGAACAGCTAGAAGTTATGTTACTCTCGCTACATTACGGAATAGCGGGCTAGACAACAACTCCTACCAAACAAATTAGTTTACATTCTAACCTAACCCTACCTAAATTTCTAGTCTCTAGTGATAATTCAACTATCACTACTCGGTAGCTTCTGGAAGAGATGTGACAGGCTGGGCAGCGCTGCGTGTGACAACTTCTGCTTCTATTGTCTGTTCCGTACGGCGCCTGTCGTGAATTTTCAGGTAGGTGAAACTAGAACACTTCTATTCTGGCCGCATCCCGAATATACTAGAACTTCACAAACAGGTATACAAAAGCAGGTAGCGGTAGTTAGTTGTGTGTGCAGCTGTTGTGATGAGTGCTGAGTAGTCATTGATTAGTGGTAAGCTGAGAGTTCAGCGTGTGAAGCGGTCACGTGACATGATTTAAATAAATAAATAAATAAATAAATAAATAAATAAATAAATAAATAAATAAATAAATAAATAAATAAATAAATAAATAAATAAATCACACAATCATCAATAATCTGCATATAGGGCTATCGCGCTTGAGGCAGATTTCCTATCAATTGTTTACCTAGCTTTTCCTTAAACGTTTTCACAGAACATGGAAATGGATCGAACCTTTCCCTTGATAATGTATTCCAATCTCTTACTTGTAGTCTTATAAATGAATATTTGTTGTAATTTTTCCTCCTGAATTCCAATTTTATTTTCATATTATGATCTTTCTTACTTTCTAACGCTCCGCCCAAGCTTGTTCGCGGAATGTCCGAGGACAAGTTCTGCTCGCCATTTGCAGGTCTTTCGATTTAACGCCCGTACGCGACCTGCGCGTCGTGATGAGGATGAAATGATGGTGTAGACGACACATACACCCAGGCCCCGTGACAGCGAAATTAACCACTGACGGTTAAAATTCCCGACCTTTGCGGGAATCGAACCGTAACCCTGTGACCAAAGGCCAGCACGCTAACTATATTCCCTCACTGGTGTCATTTCACGCTATCTCTCCACTGATAGCTCGAAACGTACCACATAGTCGAGCATCTCGAGCATCTCGTTACTCCGAAGTCTTCTCAGCCCAATGTTTGCAACATATTGATAATACTGAACGTACTCCTTTGTCGGAAATCACTCAAAACAAATCGTGCTTTCCTTTGGATTTTTTCCAGTTCTCGTAAATAGTAGTCCTGGTGTGGGTCCCGTACACTGGAATTATATTCTTATTGGGGTCTTACCGGAGACTTATAAGCCCTCTCCTTTACATCCTTACTACAATCCCTACGCACTCTCATAACTATGTAAAGAGACCTGTAGCCATTATTAAGAACATCGTTAATATGTTTACCCCAATTGAGATCATTCCTTATGTATTAACACCTAGGTACTTACAATGTTCCACACTTTATCATCCCATCAATACAGTAATTAAAACTGAGAGGACGTTTCCTCTTGAATAAAATAACAGCTTGACTTTTCATGCCATTTACTATCATACCGTTATCCCGAGTTGTGGGTCTTGTCTCTAATAGAGCCAATTTTACCGGCGTCCTTTGTGATAACCAACGCCTAACCTGAATTCTCTTCTTCTTAGGCGTTTTCCTGTCAAAAGTCGAGGTTCGCCATAATTCTACACGGGGCGTTCCACTCCTTCCGGTCAGGTCGTATGCCCACATGCTGCATATCCTCACGTACACAGTCCATCCAGCATTTTCTTGGTATTCTTCTTGGTCTCTGTCAATCAGGGTTAAGTGAGAGAACTTGCCGCGCAAGGATTTTGGTTCAGCTCTAGTGATGTGCCCATACCAGCGAAGCCTTTTTCCTTGCACCTTGTTATGTATCGAGGTGGCTTAATTTCTGACTTTATGAAACAACTTGACTCCCAGCGACCAGCTTAGCATCTCATTTTCATGGTATGAAGCATATGCTCGTGTCTGGTATTCAAGGGCCAACAGTTCGCCCCATAGAGATATACTGGGTGAAATCAACATCATCATCATCATCATCATCATCATTTTCCATTATCCAGCTGTAGCCGGGTAGGGTCAAATATGCTTCCTCTCCACTTTTTTCGACCTTTCCACCACTCCTCCAACACTGTGTCCCAGTCCCGGTTTTATTCTCTAATACTGCGTTGGATTGTGTCCTTTCATCTCAGTCGTGGTCTTCCGCGGCCTCTTCTTCCTTGCATTTGCATTTTCATCACCTTTCTTTGGCATTCTTTCATCACTCATCCGCGTTGTATGTCCAAACCATCTTAGTCGGCTATCCTCTATTCTATCATTCATTTTTCCCACTCCAATTTCTTCTCGGATTATCTCATTGCTTACTTTTTCTCTTTTACTCTTCTCTATCGTACTCCTCAAGAACTTCATTTCGGCTGCCTGTATTCGACTACCATCCTTCTTTGTAACTGTCCAAGTTTCTGCTCCGTAAATTGTTATGGGTACGTAATACATGTTGTAAGTTTCCTTTGCTTCCATTGGCGCATATCTGTCCCATAAAATGTTTCTTACACTATGAGAGAAACAGCTTTCAGCTTGAATCCTCTAACTAATTTTAACATGCAGTCGAGCATTCTCCATTAATTCACTCCCCAGGGAATTGACCGTCTCCCCTACTTCCAGGGGCTTGTCTGCAATCGCGAACAATCGTGCGGTTTATCTTTGATTTCAGACGCAGAGATATTTTCTTGTCACAGATGACGCCTGTAACCTGCCGCCATTTAAGCTACGCAGCGTTTAGTCGAACCTTATTCCACTGAAGTTTTCTTTCTTTCCTACTGGCTTAACGTCACACTAACACATCAAAGGCTTTCCGCGATGGAAAGACGGGAAAGAGGTAGATTTCGGAAGGTAGCGGCCACGACCGTAAATAACGTACAGCCTCAGAATTTTCCTGATGTAAGATTGGGAAGCTACGGAAAACTATCGTCAAGACTGCCAACGTTAAGTTTCGAAGCTACCATCTCCCGAACGCAAACTCACAGCTACGCGGCCCTAACCACCTACATGGAACTACTGTGTGAGGTGATTGTGATGTATGTGCAGTGAAGTGGAAGGTGAGATCTGTCAGTTAAGATCACGAAGAATCGCCCGTTCCTTGTAAAGACTGCCGGATGAAGAGGACAAGGAACTTTGGTAAATAGCAAAGTGCTGTCATTCACTGTGGATCATTTCATGTGCAAATTTCTTGCTGTACCTTTGAGGAGCATCAATGTCACAATATCAGCTTTTACAATTAGCTTTACGTCGAAGGCAAATACCTTGCCATATAGGGATATACTGGGTGGATAATCGTGCGGTGTATCTTCGATTTCAGATGCAGAGATATTTTCTTGTCACAGATGACGCCTGTAACCTGCCGCCATTAAAGCTACACACCGTTTAGTCGAGCCTAATTACATGGAAGAGTTATTTTTTCCTAGTGGTTTAACGTCGTACAAACACATCAAAGGCGACACCAACACCGGTAGGTCGTATGGCGACGATGGGATATGAATAGCCTAGTAGTGGAAGGGAATCGACCGTGGTCTTCATTAAGGTACATCCCCAGCATTTGCCTGGTGTGAAAATGGGAAACCATGGAAAACCATCTTCAGGAATGCCGACAGCGGAGCTTAAACCTACTATCTCCCGGATGAAAGCTCACAGCTGGGCGCCACGAACCGCACGGAAAACTCACCCGGTGGGATATCAGTTAAACCTAGAAATGAAATGTTACCTCGTAATCGCTATGATTGAGACAAAGCACGGCGATGTTGAGATTTCATGCTTCCTGAATGTCGCCAGGAAACTTGTGTGCAAAATTCGTTAGAAGCTTGAAGCATTAGATGGGGATTCGTGACATGTAGCCAATCGCAAAAAGCATTCAGACTATTCGAAGAGAATCAAGACACCACTTTTCGAACATTAGGTGCAGTACGTACATGACGGCCTATCACCAGGTATCAAGAGTGCACAATCCACACCGGGTGGGTGACTATGTTCGATGTAGTTTATTGGCTGAGAGAAAATCGCAGGTTCGTGTCGGCGCACTGACAAGTAAACTTATATGAGATGTTATGACAAATACGTTCCATTCGATAGCACAGTACTGTTTATTGTTTTATAGCGATTTATCGTCGCACTAAATCAGAAAAAGCTTTTAGCGACGATGGGATATGAAAGGTTTAGGAGGCAGAAGGATGTGACCATGGCCTTAATTAAGGCACAGCCCCAGCATTTCCCTGGTTTGAAAATTGGAACGTACGGAAAATCCTTCTCAGGGCTACCCCGCCCACTTTCCATCAACGTGATAAAAGCAGTTATCCAGGAGCTTGTTTAGGAGATTCTTCTACGTCCCTTTTATTCTCCCGAACATTCTCCCTTCCCTCGCACTTATTTCCACCTCTTCTGTTCTACGTCGAACACGCACAGACAAAAATGCTCTTCGAACTAGCAGATTTCTTCAAGCGTGGAAAAATGAAGATTGCCCCAGCATTGGCAGAAAGTCATTGATAATGATGATTACTAGTGACACAAGCGTGCATTATACGAAATGTGCAACAATTAAATGTGTAATAATAGTAACACGTCTTGTCACAGCCAAAACGCTACGGACTAATTCGACAACCTACAATAATAATAATAATATTTCCAGCCGTTACCACGTACACCTCACTGGGGCATTACTGCCTGAGAGGGGTAACATTAGCTGCTTCTGAAGGCTTCACAATTTCTACTTTCTGTCCCTTTGTTCGTCTATACCTCCACTAATTATTCCATACCGATCGTAATAAATACTTTTAAAACTTGCATTCTCATGAGTTATTCCATTATTTTATCCACCCTCAGATTCCAAGCGGGACACAATAGCGCATTATTATGAGAGAAGCAGGAAATGAAACCTTTAAAACGACATGGTGGTAGGCGTCTTTCTAACACAGGGTTCTCCAAATAGAACACAATAGCAATGCCATTATACTCAAGGATCTCTCCCTCCAAGAAATGTTCTGTTATACTGTCTATTGTACCAGCAATATCGTCCTCATATCAAAACAATAGTCCGCCCCCTTTCATCAACTTGGGGTTTGTCTTTAAGCATTGAAGGGATGGAAGGAATTACATTTCCTTTCATCCTCACAAAATTAGTTGTTTCTATGTCCGGGCGACTCATCAGTGATCTGGTCTCTACAGTGGCGAAGCTTGGTTTAGGGGAGAAGAAGTTGTTCGCTCTATTACCGCAGACAGCTGTTCTTTAATGAGAAACTTCATCTTAAGTGAGATGACATTGTAGCTAGTTGTCTATATCAGGTGGCTTAACCAGAATATATCATTTGACCACGCGAGTTGGCCGTGTGGTTAGGGGCGCGCAGCTATCAGCTTGCATTCGGGAGATAGTGGGTTTGAACCCCAATGTCGGTAGCCCTGAAGATTTTTTCCGTGGTTTCCCATTTTCACACTAGGAAAATGCTGAGGATTACCTTAATTAAGGCCACGACTGCTTCCTTTCCACTCCTAAGCCTTTTCAATCCCATTGTCATAAGAACTACCTGTATCGGGGCTACGTAAAGCAAATCGTAAATTTTAAAAATTGAGAAGAAAGAAAAACAATTTGACTGGCTATTAAACACGGCACTATATATTTCAAAATAGTTAATTTCTATTGCATTCTTCTCAAACAAATAATCCCGTGGCACAACACCCTATTAAAGGTTGTGGTCTGCGAAGGCGGCTCCTTCTCAACCAGGTAGTCTAAATAAATTGGAGTGTCACACGATCTATGCGACGAAATCCTGAGCCGTATTTCTTAGCTTTCGAAACTGGGCTGTGTGAACATGTTCCTGAATTGCTGACTAACTTTACAAACATATAAAATTGCATTTAACTTGAAAAATTTGAATATCTGCATTTAAAATGGAAATTATGAAAATTAACATTCATTAAATAAAATACACACTCGTCGGACCTTGTACTCACACTTACTTTTTACCTGCTTACTTACACATACGTTATTTAAAGGGCGCCAGCTGTCACTCAGTACAGCAATAATAGAATGAGACTCTTGACTATCTCTAGGGTGTGGGGTAATAAGCTTACTTTTGACAACATACCATGTAAGTTCTGGGAAAAGGAGATTGGCGTTCGGTTCCCCATTAATTTTGAGGTTAAGATATTTTACTTTCAATGAAATGAAACTATGAATTCGTTTGATAGAACAATATATATTCCTTAAATAATATATCAAAAAATAATGAGTCTTGTTGCGATAAAACAGATCAGAATGTGAAATTATGACATTGCAACTGATAGAAACTAGGCATGAATTTGAATTCTTCTTGACCGGACATTTAACACTTTATACGAAATATTTCCCTCACTTATTCACTTGACTGTACCTTCAACACTTTTAGTGTAATTACGACGTATTCCTTTGATCTGGTGTTTACTGTAGATGTGTCACGCCTAACTTGGTGATACATCCTTGTGACTGCTTCTTCTCCATATCATCTGACTTCTTTGTAAGTCAATATGGTATGACCTCTTGGCAGGTCCAGGGTTGCCCTCTCTGACTCCATGGTAAGCCTTGCGTCCGTGTCTTCAACTAAGTGACCAACTAACTTTTGGCCTCACTCTCTCAATGACCAATAATTAATGGCTCACTGAGTCTTCTCCATCTCTCGTTCACACTCGTTCCCACTCGTTGACTGACCAACTAAGGCCTCTTGATCTAGTAGACTTGTTCACTGTACTGCTTCCGTTTAAATAATGACTGACGCTACAATATGCACCCACCTTTTATAGACGTTGGTTGACACCGCTACGTAATCTCCAGAAATAACCATGACATACTCCCACAACGCGGCAAATATTACATACAGTGGTGAAATAGCCCGGAGGCGGCTGACTCTCTGAGCGCATATTCTAAATAAATACAACGCCGTAGCCATGGCGCGGCGATGACTTGGCAGAATCGCCACTAATCTTGCACAATGTCCCAATGTCACACCCAATCTCTGATATATACAACTATTCTCACTGTACAGGTATTGAGTGTTATACTACACATACGTATATATGCATACATCTAAGTACAATCTTGCAAGCAACAGGCAATTGCAAAATCGAATTGAATAAAACGGATAATTACAATAATAGTAACAATATCAAGGATAACATAATAATACGGACATAGTAATAATAATAATAATAATAATAATAATAATAATAATAATAATAATAATAATAATAATAATAATAACAATAATAATAATAATAATACAGATAAAATAATAAAAATACAGATATCATCTTGTAACGGGATTTGAACCGTTACAGCTGATGTCTCTCATTTTCAGATATCTCCTCAGTTGGTCTCACGAGGCACGAGGCACGAGGCACAGTCAATATTGTTTTAGTTTTCAGCTCTGAACTAAAACATCTGGAAAGATTGGGAATCGAAGAGGCAGAGACGCTACCATGCACCAAGAGAATGGCGAATTCTACAGAGTGCAGAAAAAATTGGTTTGTAAATTAAGGGAGTGATAGATGGTACAAGTAGGCCACTGAAAACTTAGTTGTACAGTTAAAATGCTATCGGCTGTGTGTTTATTTATTACACCCGACACGTTACATTTGCACTCAAGCTGCTTCGTCGCCAGCCTCTGCCCCTTCGCACGGGGTGTGCTGCAATGTTACACACACTCAAGCATTTTGACAATGCTGGATAAATAAAGGACTAGGGCAGGGAAGAAAATACCCGAAACATTTAATTAGGTATAGCTCTAGCACTGTGTGCTGTGAGTAATAATAATAATAATAATAATAATAATAATAATAATAATAATAATAATAATAATAATAATAATAATAATAATAATAATAATAATAATATTTTAATTTCGTGTGGCTATTTCTAGCCGAGTGCAGCCCTTGTAAGGCAGACCCTCCGATGAGAGTGGGCAGCATCTGCCATGTGTAGATAACTGCGTGTTATTGTGGTGGAGGATAGTGTTATGTGTGGTGTGTGAGTTGCAGGTATGTTGGGGACAGCACAAATACCCAGCCCCCGAGCCATTGGAATTAACCAATGAAGGTTAAAATCCCCGACCCGGCCGGGAATCGAACCCGGGACCCTGTGAACCGAAGGCCAGTACGCTGACCATTCAGCCAACGAGTCGGACAATAATAATAATAATAATAATAATAATAATAATAATAATAATAATAATAATAATAATAATAATAATAATAATAATAATACCGGTAATAATAATAATAATAATAATAATAATAATAATAATAATAATAATAATAATAATAATTGTACCGGGAGGTACACCTATACGCCGCACATTTAAATCTTGCGCCTAAAAGAACTCCTCTACAAGAGAAACACTGAACTTGAAACTAGACCTATTTAAACCTTTTCTCAGAAGATATCACTACCGTAATTTTGTTATTGTGAAGTTTTCAGTACTGTGTGAATTTCAACTTGTTTTGTTTTCCGTTCATCAAGAAGTATGGACATTCTCTCATAGATGTCAATGCTAGAAAACTATGATCATGCACCCTGGTGCGGAGTAAAAGAACTTTTTTGAAGAAGTTTTGTATTCATACGGTTTTTTTTACTAATTGATGTTCATTTATTTTTGGGTTGGCAATATTTATCTTTTCTTTCGGCCAGTTTTGAATCCAGCCAATACCTAATTCTTGTAATGAATTTCCAATCAATCCTGTATTTCTTCTTCGATTCTGCGGGCCACTTTTAAATTTGAGCAATAAAATTCTGTGGGTGTGTCTTGATTATTCATGAAAGGTCTCGAACTTTCCCCGAGGGTTCATAAACCGCGGATTTTCACGTCTATTGGCCATTTGACCAACATCTAATTAAGTGTGTGTGTGTCAAGCAGGAGGCGGGAGGCGCCTCTTTCATCAGGCAGCAGTCCTTCAGCAAGGTAATGGCAATTTAACAACTTTATTTCTTGCTAACTCCGCAGTTTAACCTGGGAGAAAGGTCCGAAACTTTAACCATGTAATCTACTTTTCTACAAATGTAATTCTCTGCCGGCTTATGTAAAAACATAAAATCTTTAACTGCTAATCGGGAATATAGAGTGATGCACCCTCTCGAGCTCCCATTCATTTTGTTCTGAGGTGACTACGTTTTGTAACTGCTTTTCTTCCTTTCCGTAATGTCTTACATTTCTTTCTTATACGAGTCACCTCCATAGTTTGGGAATAGCCCCTGTTTCATCGGCCTAGTGCCTTTTAGGTTTTAAGAATGCATATTTAGGAGTGCAAGTTCACGCCTCCGTTCAAATTGTGTTTTGGGCCATTTACTTAACCTGTTCCTTTCCGCTACGGCCCAATAGGTTGGGTACTAGATACCCCTGTTTCAATTTGGAAGTTGTGCCTTGATGGCAAATGATTGTAATTTTCAGATATCGCCTTGAATAGGCTGGGAAAACGGAGAGCACGTTAGCTTTTTTTTTTAGTACTGAAAATGCCTCTAGAAGGCTTTATATTGTAAATTACGGAGCATGTGCTCCAGGTAGTAGGGGATTTCTGCCCTTTTGTAAATTTATGCTCTTCGGTAAAGTTGGAGCTAGAAGCTCAGAAATTGTAAACCTAGGGGCTTGCAGCCCAAGTGTGTTAAAGTGTTGAAATCTTGAATTTTTCTAAGTCTTGTTTCTAAATTGCTATGTCATCGTTATCTCACTAAGTGAAAAGTTGTTAAAGTTTTGTTGTAGATTGTTGAAATTAAAGAAATATAACCTTTCTTAAAGTTTTAAATTAACTTTGACTTTGTAGTTAGACCCATTCACCCCGGCACCTTCATTCACCTCTGCTGGTCCACGGGTAACCCCGTAACAACAACAACAACAACAACAACAACAACAATAATAATAATAATAATGTCCGCCTCTGTGGTGTAGTGGTTAGCGTGATTAGCTGCCACCCCCGGAGGCCCGGGTTCGATTCCCGGCTCTGACACGAAATTTGAAAAGTGGTACGAGGGCTGGAACGGGGTCCACTCAGCCTCGGGAGGTCAACTGGGTTCGATTCCCACCTCAGCCATCCTGGAAGTGGTTTTCCGTGGTTTCCCACTTCTCCTCCAGGCGAATGCCGGGATGGTACCTAACTTAAGGCCACGGCCGCTTCCTTCCCTCCTCCTTGCCTATCCCTTCCAATCTTCCCATCCCTTCACAAGGCCCCTGTTCAGCATAGCAGGTGAGGCCGCCTGGGCGAGGTACTGGTCATACTCCCCAGTTGTATCCCCCGACCAAGAGTCTGAAGCTCCAGGACACTGCCCTTGAGGCGGTAGAGGTGGGATCCCTCGCTAAGTCCGAGGGAAAAACCAAACCTGGAGGGTAAACAGATGATGATGATGATGATGATAATAATAATAATAATAATAATAATAATAATAATAATAATAATAATAATAATAATAATAGGTGAGCTTTTTCGCCCGTTACACTAACTACTCTTAAGGAATGCCTGTTTCCAACTGTTTCCAGTTTCTTGGGGTCGGAGCTTGACGATGATTTGACCCTGTTTTATGACCAGATAAAACTATATTATTATTACTATTATTATTTCTCGAAAATTTCTTAACATGAGTAAGAGTAAAGGACGATAAAATTAATATAACTGTATCTTTTTCACACCCGTAACGTAGGAGATCAAGCACCGTATATTCCATCCAACTGAGGCGGGATTCGATCTCGCTACCTTGAGTAGCCAATGTTATCAATTGCGTTACAAACCCGGACACATAACTGCCACTAAATGAGCTGCAGATGGGTCGTGTATCTGGAAGGTTGCTTTCGGGTGATGGTGGGTTTCTACCCCGTAGCATCGGCAACATCCTAGGTAAATAACGGGGTTGCACCTTCATTAAGGCCACAGAACTACCCAGTTCTATCCAAGTGTCACCGAAAATCTTAATCAGTTATTGCAACTCAGCGTAAGCCCAACAAAGGAAAGCACAGGTGAACATTTTCAGCCTGTTCAGTACTAATAATCTCAACGTTCAATATCAAACAAATTTCCTAGACAGAGTTACAAATTACCTACCATCGATAACTAAACTTGTTTTATTATTATTGCTGCGGACAACCAGTTACGAGACGTTTATTCCGTTATAACGACTGACGACCATAAACAACAGACCTGTATTCAAATACCTTAAATGATTAATATACGTGTCTTTATTGCCTTGAAAGTAGAACAACAAAGACTGTGACCCATATATTTTCTGAGGTAAACATAACAAAACCGTAAAGCAATTTGTGTGGATATTTACACAAATAAAGACATTCTTATATACAGGCTGCCCGGTATGATTGTATAATAAAGTAACATTTAATATCTTGAGAAGTAATAGAGATAATCATTGGCGGTTTGGTTCTATAAGTAGAGAAACTCAAAATGTTTCTTTACATATCTAATACACCTACATTTATGCATAATTAGTGGTGTGGAAGAAGCCAAATCTATATTGTACTTCTCTCCACGTCGGCGTGCTTGGTCTGTGGCCCTATCTGCCAGTCTCCCGAGGGTGTCTGAGCCATTTCCTAACAGACAGCTAGTGGGACGCGTGCTGTGTTGCGTAGCCGTGTGAGCTGTCTAACCTTCAAAGAAGAGAGACAGATGGGACACTTACCTAGCAGCCCCATGTCGGGATGCTTAATTAAAAATTCACACGTTAAATGCAGTTTTCACATGTAAATGCAGCATTCGAGCAGCCATCACAAATGCCACATCTGCAACGCTACAAAACATATGGGGAGAGATGGAACAGAGTTTCGACTTCTGAAGTGCCATTAATGGTGCGCATGTCTAGGTGTATTAGGTATGTGAAAATCATTATAAATTTCTCTACTTGTGGAACTATACCCCCTATGGTTATCTGTATTACTTATCAAAATATATTGTATTATTAGATTCAAGCCGGACATCCTGTACTCTCAATACAGTGGCCACGTTTCCAGACGGAAATTAAAGGAAAATGTCCACTCTGAATCCTACAATGAGCCTCTTGCTATGAAGGGTTTCCAAGTGTTGCCCCACACTTTCTATGCGGAGTGTTGGATAGACTGCATCAAAAATGTATAAATACCACATGATTTATAGTTGGTCTCGACAATAAGCAGAGGGGATATGAACCTTAAATTAAAGAACCGATATACGACAAGAAAGGAATCTACTTTCATTTTACTGACAACATTTATTTAATGACTTCTTTTATAGAAACGCAGATATTACTGGAGTAATGTTTTCAGGAACTTACTCGTTGTGGGTAAAAGAGTAGAAAACAAGCAGATAACAATGAAAGCGTGATCAATAAAATATTATTTCTCGCGATAATAATAATTTCGTGTGGCTATTTCTAGCCGAGTGCAGCCCTTGTAAGGCAGACCCTCCGATGAGGGTCGGCAGCATCTGCCATGTGTAGGTAACTGCGTGTTATTGTGGTGGAGGACAGTGTTATGTGTGGTGTGTGAGTTGCAGGGATGTTTGGGACAGCACAAACACCCAGCCCCCGGGCCATTGGAATTAACCAATGAAGGTTAAAATCCCCGACCCGGCCGGGAATCGAACCCGGGACCCTGTGAAACGAAGGCCAGTACGCTGACCATTCAGCCAACGAGTCGGACATTTCTCGCAATTAACACATCGGACAAAGGCAAGATGACCACATTCTTCGCTGGAACACTCTGCAAACCCACTTTAGAATCTGTAATCTGAAGGTATCTGAAATGACTATGAATTTTCAGTGAAATATCCACATTTGAGGAAAGTAAATCGTAGTTTCGAACCTCAAATTCTTCAAAAAGACGGGAAATACGCTACAAGCTAATTCATAAACTTTCCTTCTAATGTAAGCATCATTTCGATCTGGCACACCGTTAGGCTGATGTGATATAACAGGAGAAGGAATAACGAAGAGATATTTGGAACTGGTTTGCGAGCCACTGAACACAATCAATACCATTACGCGGTAAAATAACATCCTCAGTAACCCTGCACGTCGTAACAGGTGACTGAAAATGGCAACAAGAGCTCTCAACGTCCGAGAGTAGGTTTGCGTACATGATTCACGGAACTGAGTCTGGCATTTCTGTAACATACTTTTGTCAGGCTCCTCACTTTCATCTTTTCCGTCCGGCCTGCTTTAGTTCATAGTCGTTCTCTTTCGACCCCAACGTTATTAGGTTTTCGAGACTTTTTTCTTGCCGATGCCTTTATTTTTCGAAGTGTGGGACCTCTTCCTGTTTTGCCCTCTCATTAGCGTTAATTAGGTCATAACGGCGTAGAAGGGAACGAAGGAGCTGATGAACTTGCCAAAGAAGCCGTAACCACCACAGATTTTAGTTCAATATACGAAACGTGCCCTATGTCGTTTTCAAGGACCTGAAAACGTACCAAAACCAAACCAAACCCCATGGCACTACAGGCCTTGAAGGGCCTTGGCCTACCAAGCAACCGCTGCTCATCCTGATGGCCTGCAGATTACGAGGTGTCGTGTGGTCAGCACGACGAATCCTCTCGGCCGTTATTCTTGGCTTTCTAGACCGGGGTCGCTATCTCACCGTCAGATAGCTCCTCAATTCTAATCACGTAGGCTGAGTGGACCTCGAACCAGCCCTTAGGTCCAGGTAAAAATCTCTGACCTGGCCGGGAATCGAACCCGGGGCCTACAGGTAAAAGGCAGGCACGCTATCCCTACACCACGGGACCGGCTCCTGAAAACGTACACGTACGCAGCGTATATAGCATTATCTATGAATAACTAGCTTAAGAGGTCAGTTAAAAAGGAATTTATTCTTTTCGAAGGGTCGAGATAGACTGGGAGTACCTGGCGAGTTGGTCGTGCGGTTAGGGCCGCGCAGCTGTGACCTTGCATCCGGAAGATAGTGGGTTCGAACCCCACTGTCAGCAGCCCTGAATATGGTTTTCCGTGGTTTCCCATTTTCACACCAGGTAAATTCTGGGGTTGTACCTTCATTAAGGCCACGGCCGCTTCATTCCCACTCTTAGGCCATCCCTATTCTATCGTCGCCATAGAATGTATCTGAGTCGGTGCGACGTAAAGCCAATTGTAAAAAGACTACAAAATAGATTCCCACAAGGCCATATTGTAACACAGTTTATGTCAGGACATGGAAAATTTGGATCATATTTTGAGAGGTTTAGAATCAATATTCAGAGGCCCTACACTTGTACCTGTGAAATGCCACAAGCTGTATATCATCTTTCATTTGACTGTTCCATTTTTTAAAGAAACAGCTATGAATTAGAAATTCACTTAAATGTGTGTGATATACCATATCAAGCAACTTTTAATGCTTTATTTCAAAAATGTTCTTGTTATAATGTTTTTACTAAACGTCTCCGTTTTATTTGCATGTCGTACCAGTTTTAGTTGTTATTTTTCGTATCAATCAAGTTATCTATACCCGAATATACCACGTGTAAAATAGGGTTTGCAGTTGGATAATCAATAATAATGGACTAACAATAAGGATGGTTACACAGTTGTACTTCCTATTCAAACAGTAACCAGAACCACCAGTACCACCACTACCACCACCACCACTACTGCTACCTTTACACCTCACAGCAGATAACCAGATGTTCCTTTTCTTTAATAACATTGTGGGTAACAATAGTGCTTTATTATGGTTAGTGAACTGTTAAATATTATTCTCCGATAAATGTATTACTTATCGATATTGGAGCGCTTCAATTTATCTGATATTCTGTGTATTTATTACGGCATTTTAATAGGTAGCCGTGATGCAATTTGTATTGGTGTCGAGCAGCATGGACTTTGGGCTCGGACATCCACTATCAATTAGTAAGAAGGGACGGATCGATAAGTGGTTGATTGATTGGAAGAGGATATCAGCGGGAAATTGCTAGAACCGCAGCCTCTAAAACTACCAATACGGTCCGAGCACAATGCTGGAGGTGTAATTAATTTGCTGGACGACTTTAAATCAAACTCCATTTGTTTGCAGGAAACAGTGAATCATAATTGATGAATTAAAGAGCGAGATGTTGAGGTGTGCGGTGGGTATCCACATCTATGAGTCATCTACTATATTACCTCAGATCTTCTCTCTATCGGAGCAAATATGGTCGAGGCCAACTCGGGAACATTTCTCCACTAACCTCGACAGAAGGGAAAACGAATAATGTTTGTAGGTATATTTCTCAAGATATGGGATATAGCATATTCATAGGTCGCAAGCAATGAAGCCGGTTACCTGGAAAAATGCAACGGGCTACATGAAGAAACGTTCACAAAATGGTTATTAACATGATCTTTGGGAAAATGGAATGGTTAAAAATAGGCCTTTCAATAAAATGTGAGACGCGATGTTACCTACCAACCGTGCAGGCTGTGATGTGCTGTATTGATGGATGGCCATGACAAACAGATTTGCGGGCTGTGCAGCTCTTTATACAGATCCACAACCTGTGCAGCTCTCTTTATACAGATCCACAGCCTGTGCAGCTCTCTTTATACAGATCTACAGCCTGTACAGATTTCTTAATGCTGATCCACAGCCTATGCAGCTCTCTTTATACAGATCTACAGCCTGTACAGATCTCTTTATGCAGATCCACAGCCTATGCAGCTCTCTTTATACAGATCTACAGCCTGTACAGATCTCTTTATGCAGATCCACAGCCTATGCAGCTCTCTTTATACAGATCTACAGCCTGTACAGATCTCTTTATGCAGATCCACAGCCTATGCAGCTCTCTTTATACAGATCTACAGCCTGTACAGATCTCTTTATACAGATCCACAGCCTATGCAGCTCTCTTTATACAGATCTACAGCCTGTACAGATTTCTTTATGCAGATCCACAGCCTATGCAGCTCTCTTCATACAGATCTACAGCCTGTACAGATCTCTTTATGCAGATCCACAGCCTATGGAGCTCTCTTTATACAGATCTACAGCCTGTACAGATTTCTTTATGCAGATCCACAGCCTATGCAGCTCTCTTCATACAGATCTACAGCCTGTACAGATCTCTTTATGCAGATCCACAGCCTATGCAGCTCTCTTTATACAGATCTACAGCCTGTACAGATCTCTTTATACAGATCCACAGCCTATGCAGCTCTCTTTATACAGATCTACAGCCTGTACAGATTTCTTTATGCAGATCCACAGCCTATGCAGCTCTCTTCATACAGATCTACAGCCTGTACAGATCTCTTTATGCAGATCCACAGCCTATGCAGCTCTCTTTATACAGATCCACAGCCTATGCAGCTCTCTTTATAGAGATCCGCGTCCTGAACAGCTCTCTTTTTATACTTTCTCTATACGGCCTGTGCTGCTCTCAACGTACTGTTGCTAAGTAACACAGCGTCGCACATTTTGTCACTTGACACTATTTCTTTACAAGAAAAATTACAGATGTCCCCCAGCTCTAAAACATACTTATGTCAAAACGAAAAATGTGTTGTTTTCAACAAATCAACCATTATTTTAAGGATAATTGTTTTTAAAATGTATGCGATTAAGTTTACGGAAGTTATTTTTTAACAGTTTGATTTATGTCGCACCGGCACAAACATGTATTATGGTGACGATGGGGTAGGAAAGGGTTAGGAGTTGGAAGGGAGCGTCCATGGCCTTGATTAAGGTACAGCCCCAGCATTTGCCTGATGTAAAGATGAGAAACCACGGAGAACAATGCCAAATTCCAACAGGACAATGCACCGTGACGCTGGGTTCGGATCACAACAAATTATTTGAAGGAACATGACTATGGATTTTCCACTCTGCAATGGCCTCCAAATTCCCGTAACCCCATCGAACATGCCTAGGATACGCTGAAACCGGTTGTGAGGGTTTCTCCTACGCCCGCAACAAAATGTGCGTCAGTTAAACGAGATGTTGCAGCAGGTATGGCATGGGTTGGACGTGTATAACGTGTGTCTCCTTGTAGAAACTGTCTCCTATGTTTTCAGGCCATGTTCGCCATGTTCGGCACCAAAAGGGGGCCAACCTGACATTAGGTAGGCGTTCCTAGTAGTGTCTACGTTCAGTGCATTTTCGCATTATAACGTACAACCTAGATGGTTGCATCAGTGCCAAAACTTGGTTTATCTCATCTACAGAGATGTACACAACATGTGTTGAGATTTCTGAATTATTCTACAACCGAACACAAACTTTGAAATCACTCGGTCTCAAGGAGTTAAAATGTTATTTCTCAAATCGACCCCCAGGTCCTTCTCAGTAAACCTAAAACGCCTGTACAGTCTTGGCATGCAAAACACTTTGTTTTTTGCGGGTAGAACAATTTACCACCACTGCTCTGCTACCTATTGATTTACTTTGGGATATGTATAAACTGCAGAGTTTATTCGTCCTCAGGATTACTGCAGTGTTTTTACGTAACATGACTGGTGTTATTATTGCAAAAGTTCCCACACTGTTCACACACTGTTTCAGTTATAATTACGAAAGCCCCCTCCAAGGTATTTATACCGTAAGCTAAAAAATCGAGCTTTCCTTACTGGCAGCGTCAAATATAGTTCTAAAAATGCAACAGCCCCGTCCTCATTTGATATGCCTGACATAGGTCTTTATGACATCTTGCGATCCGTGAAGTCTATCGGAAGGGAAAATATCTTTTCCAGACTTCTGCTATGTTTCATCTCATGACATTAATGATATCATCATGTGTTTCTTCCACAATATAATTAAACAGTTCCCTTAGTAAAGGAACTTGTTCTCGAATCACGATTTCATCTCTGCATTTGCGAGGATTAGATAATAGCCTCACTTCGGTGACGGAAGGATGGAAAAGGGCTACACGTGGCCTTAATTAAGGTACAGCATGTGTCTGGTCTGAAAATGAGAAACCATGGGAAACCATCTTCGGGACTGTCGACACGACATTGTGATTAGAACCCACTATCTACCGAATGCAAGCTCACAGCTGCGCGACCCTAACCCTAATGTTATTGGTTTCACGTCTATATTTACACTTTTACAAGACACCAAGGTGCAGCAATCTTGTCACACCAGAGTTCTTTAAAATGCCGGGAAATGTACCGACAGGAGGCAAATTTATTAGAGCATCTTCAAAAATCACAGGACTGAGTCGGAATTACAATGGCCAACTTGGGCTCGAAAGTCAAGCGTTTCTACCGTATCAGACAATGAGTCTCTTATTGATATTATTTATTTATTTATTTATTTATTTATTTATTTATTTATTTATTTATTTATTTATTTATTTATTTATTTATTTATTTATTTATTCAGGACGCAACCGTAGAATAATAATAATTTCGTATGGCTATTTCTAGCCGAGTGCAGCCCTTGTAAGGCAGACCCTCCGACGAGGGTGGGCGGCATCTACCATGTGTAGGTAACTGCGTGTAATTGTGGTGGATGATAGTGTTATGTGTGGTGTATGAGTTGCAGGGATGCTGGGGACAGCACAAACACCCAGCCCCCGGGCCACTGGAATTAACCAATGAAGGTTAAAATCCCCGACCCGGCCGGGAATCGAACTCGGGACCCTCGTAACCGAGGGCCAGTACGCTGACCATTCAGCCAACGGGTCGGACAACCGTAGAATAGAGCATTCTCCATTATTCACAACTGACATTGCAAATTATATTACCTATTACATTAATGACAATTAGAAAAACATGACAACTTAATAAGCCTTTTTAAATTTTATGCATACCTATCAGGATTAAATTCTACTTATATCAATAACTTAAAAATCACGCATCGTGGAAGACTGAGGCTAACACTGATGTATAGAGTAAAATACGGCAGCCTAGCGTTCGGCGTTTTGTCTTACTTTGCAGTTGTTTCCTTGAGTATATTTTCAACGGCGAGTAATTTGAATTTAACTTCCAGTACAGCTCTTGTCTTAGAAACTACCGACGGAATAATATCACATTTTCAGAGATATTATAAAACAAAGAGATATTATAAAACAACTAGGAAGGGGGCGTAATGATCTCAGTGGCTTCCCACCTAGAACGTTGAAGTTGAATCCAATTCGATCCGGGACTGAGATTTAATGTGGCTTCAGGAAGGGAATCCGGATTTAAACACTTGCAAAGATCAAAACTAGCCCGAGTGGAGCTCATTAATTACTGAGATAAGCCGAATACTAGTTACAAAATTATTAAGAGAACAAGCGGACCAAAATCACACATAACCTCAGTCACTTCTTAAATTAGATAGATTCGATTTTTCTTTCCTTAAACAATGTATAGAATACCTATATTGAAGAAATATCTTACTTTTACCGGCAGCAATTTCAGACTTAGAAACATAAATTAAATTTAACGAGATCCACATAGTGACTGCCGAAATCTAAACCAAATAATTTGTACGTTTACGCTTTTTAGACGTTCAGTCCTTCTTGAAGGACTACGGGCTGTTGTAAAACGTAATATTTCGCACGTGTTGCTTTTCGTGGAGACTCTCCTCCTTTGTGGGTAGAAAATCGAGTTAAAATCTCTTAGTTATTCTGAAAGTGTCTTCCTGTGGGTTCTCACTACAACGCCAGATGAATCACAGAGCGCATTCCACACAGTCCCTAATCCTAGCAGCCTACGTATTTTCAAATGTCGCACTCTTGGGAACATCACATCGACACAGATTATCAGATATATCTTCACACACAATAAATATACTATGCTAATGAAGTGGAAATCTAACGCCTACACATGAAGCAGCAAGCAAATAGACGACAAAAGGAGTGAAGCATGAATACTCTCTGTTGATTAATATAAGCAAGAATAATGTGACATAACACGCAGTTTACGGGATATAGATCCAACAAACAGAAATTTTGCCTGTATTCGCAATGATAAGAATTAGTTCTTCTGAACAAGCCTCGTAGAATGTGAGAGTATTAAGTTTGCCATACATTTCTATTTTCCTTTTTTTACCAGTACCTGAATCGGAGCACTAACTAGCTGTAATACATGAAAATGTTCATCAGGAGAACCAACCACACGGATATATCTTCCGCTGCCATGCACGTTTACAACCCCTCTTGGTGGAATGATGGCAATTATTGTAGTGTGTCAAGCCTATCTTCTACGGCCAGTTTCCCAACCACCCCTCCTCCCCGTTCGTTGACATTTGTAACAATGCTTTCAGCAACGAATTAGCCCGACCCTGTGGGGAGAATTCCATAGGGCTAGTGATAAAAACAGAAATACACATGAACAAAACTTGACAGAGAAAATATTGAAAATAACAACAACTTCGTATCAAAAGCAACCCGAGACTTGAGTGGTAAATCTTAGTGGATGAAAAAACGCATTTGTACACTGTACTAGGTCCATTATTTAAAAAATTCTCGAACAGAGAGAGAAAGTACACCGCGGAAGACTTGAGCCCACATCAAAGCTCTGTAGGATAAATTGCATGAAAGGTGGGCGTTGTAAAATAATGACAATCTACTATTTATACTAACGACGAACATCGAATGATCTCAGTGGCTTCTAAACCAGAACGCTGAGGTTGAATCCCGTTCGATCCGGGATTGAGATTTCATGTGGCGTCAGGAAGGGAATCCAGATTTAAACACTTGAAAAGACCAAAACTAGCCCCAGTGGAGCTCAGAAATTACTGAGATGAGCCGAATAATAGTTACAAAATAATTAAAAGAAGCAACCGGGCCATAATCTCTGAGGGTGGTCTACCAAATTTTCCCATTTCCACACCAGGAAAAATGTTGGGCAGTACCATAATTAAGGCTCGCCCTGCGGTGTAGGGATAGCGTGCCTGCTTCTTACTCGGAGGCCTGGGTTCGATTCCAAACCAGGTCAGGGATATTTACCTGGATCTAAGGCCTGATTCGAGGACCACTCAGCTTACGAATTTACAATTGAGGAGCTACCTGACTGTGAGGTGGCGGCCCCAGTTTAGGGAGCCAAAAAAAAATGGACGAGTTGATTTGCCGTGCTGACCAACCGACAGCTCATAATCTGCAGGCCGTCGGGCTGAGTATCGGTCGCTTGGGAAGCCATTGCCCTTCGGGGCTCTTGAGCCATGGTTTCTTTTTGTAACTTATCTTAATTAAAGCAACGGTCACTTTCTTCCCAGTTTTAACCCTATCCTATCCCATCCCATCGTCGCCAGATGATCTTTCAGAGACGGTGCGATGCAAAACCAATAGAAAAAAGGTGTCAAATTTCCCTTCGGGAAAATCAAAAGATCATAAAGATGTGTTCAATTAATGAAGCGAAAATTGATAACAGCTAATTTATTTGTGTCTAATGAATCGTTTTCGAAATACATCTCTATGGTATTTTGAGTGGAGAACCGTAGGATTCAGTGCATAGACATGGGGAAACTGATTCAGGGCCTTTGAAACTAGCACGAATGGAATAATCCATACATAAATATACAAATCACGAAAATTTAAAACTTGCATTCCCTTCCGATTCCGATCAAAGTGTAGATAAATTTTTATTTTATTTATGTAAACGATCACCTTGATTACCCTATTCAAACTGTGCTTATCAATTTTTATAATAATAATAATAATAATAATAATAATAATAATAATAATAATAATAATAATAATAATAATAATAATAATAATAATAATAATAATAATAATAATAATAATAATGGGGTTACTGTAATAAAAATAGTACTCAAAGTAGTTTCCTATAACATAGATTACTTAGTTAAGAGCAGATAATCAGGGTTTTTTGCCTTAAAATGAGACTAGTAGCCATCATCATCATCATCATCATCATCATGATAATCATTTTGTTAAATGACCGTAATTCTAAGCGCTTGGGAATAAAGCGTTTCCGGACTCATGCCCATGTAATATATTTCCTTATTCTACATGTGAAGAATGTGTCCTGAAAATTTGGCCGTAAATTACTGTTACTCTCTGTATAGATCTAAGTATAAAAATGTTTTCAGAAAACTAAGGCTTCATGTTCGTAGTTATGAAACTAATAGAAGGGCTGCCTAGCCTAGGCGATAAAGGCGTGTTCAATACAGCTGTAAGTACCAGGGCTTGCTTCCGTGGCAGGAAGTATGAAAACTTGAAACCCGATTTCCAATTCCTGAGGCGTCACAGTTCCCTAAGGATCACTCAGCCCACTCCAAAAATGAGTACCGGGGTAGCCAATAATATTATTGTTTTAACGTCCCACTAACTACATTTACGGTATCCGGATACGCGGAGGTCCAGAGGATTTCTTTCAGGTGTCAGTAAATTTACCAACACGAGGCTTGCGCTTCTGAATACCCTCAAATACCATTGGACTGAGCGGGATTGAACCCACCTTCTTGAGTTCAAGAGGCCAGCACTCTACAACCTCAACTACTCAGCCCAGCGAGAGAGTAACTTCATGGGCAAAGTAACTGGGCGTAGAACTAATAAATCTATCCCACTTATTGCCAAGGTTATGAATAGTGGGTATTTACGGTCCACTCCTCCAAGGTCCTTCGTGGTCTGTATTATGATGGATTTTGTAATAATAATGGCGTGTGGCCTCCAGTGATGCCTGGTGCAGGTCTTTCGAACTGACGCCATATATGACACCTGTGCGTCTGTTAGGATGGGGCCGTTTGTAAAATAAACTCCAATGCAGAAAAAGTCAAAAACACGCAGCCCTAGGGCCATAGGAGTTAACTAATGAAAGTTAAAGTCCTTTACCCGACCGAGAATCGAGTCCGGGACCCCTTGAATCAAGGGCCAGCATGGAGCCGGACTTATGAAAATGTATAAAATTCCGCACTGTGATTATGCCTTTCAAAGATGAGCATATTTTCAACGATTTTAAATGTATGCAAGCTTAATGCAGTATTCTCTGCAGTCACATTCCTAAATGATCAAACCTAAAAACTAACAGATTACGGTACTTTAATATTGAGAACCAATATTGTTGAACACCAGTGTTCGGGAACGTGGAAGCAACATTGAAGGTGCAGCCACCCTCTGTAGAGCAATTTCATTTGACAAGCTCCTTGGAACAGCTTATGCCAACATACTTAACTAGAAGTTGGGCTGCTCCTTAAATCTTTACAAGACAAGCTCCACGAGGCACTTATCGTGTCTAAACTTGTATAGTTAGGTTCACGGAGTTCGATATGCAAACCCCTTCAGGCCGCCACGTGTTACATACAATACAACAGTACAGTATTCATTATTTTGATGGTAAACAACATCGACAGTGTTTGGGAGCAACACCTTCTAATGCAATCAAACTCGGGCGAGACTGAATACGCCATCTTGATGAATTCAATAGCCTTCTAGGGGCAAGAAGTAACATCTTCCTTCTCTGCCTTTTTCCATATTTATTGTTGCAGGCAATTTGTGTGGATATGGTCCAGTTTTACGAAAGGATTGATGCTCTTCCTGACACGTACCCTATGTGGAGGGATGAATTCACTATTGTTTGTTTGTGTAGGGTTCGAAAGGTTGAGGTGTGCTGTCTGAATATGAAGAGATGCACAGTATATTAAGACGAACACAGGCCTGGAGCTGAAGTAATTTTAACCATATTTTCTTCTCCTTCCTTTACCGCTTTACCCACACCTGTAGGATCGTGGGTGTGAAGTGTGTCGCATATATCGATTTGGCCCTAAATCTCGATTTTACGAACTGCTCGGGCGACGTGTCCGTGGTAGAGCTGACCGAACCAATGGAGGAATTTTGTCCGAACGCCCAATTCCTCCAACATTAGTTCTCTGTTCAGTAGTGGCGCCTCGTGGTCTATTCAAATGGTTCTACAACATCTATCCCTTTCACACATTTTCTATTTTTATTTTACATACAAAAAACACACATAAAGAGAAGAGCGGCCTTCCCTTCCATCAGCCGTTGACACTCCCCATCTCTCTACGTATCATTTAAGATCACATGCCGATGAATTAAGTGCACCTTACAATCCCTTTTGCTGAAAAATATATATACAACCTGTGAATATAAAATTCGGTGAATAGTCCAGTACTATCTATAAAGATGAACAATGCACGACATTGACCTCACTGTCCTTCGAAATAGTCCCCTTCCATAACTATGCAATGCTGAGATCGGCGATACATGTTCTGGAAACTTTACAGGAAAGCTTCCTTTGGGATGGTGTTCAAAAGCCTCGTCACGTTTCGTTGGATGGTAGGAATATCGTCAAATCTCTTTCCTTTGAAAGCGAGTTCGAGTCATGGGAATAGGAAGAATTCTCGAGGATTGAGATCTGGCGAGTATGGGGATGTTGAATTTGCACCAACCATTTCTTGCCATGAACTGTTTGACGATATTGGTTGTGTGTCGGCGGGCGTTGTCATGGACAAAAACACATGAACCTTGCTGTGCGTACTGGGGTCGTACCCTGCGTAGACGTTTCATGAAACGGGTCAAAATTTCAACGTACCGTGCAGCATTCAACGTCGTTCCCTCAGGGATAAATTCCTTGTGGATAATGCCTTGACTATCAAAACAGGTTTTGATGCGTGACTTTTCGGCTCTGGCCTTTTTCCGACGAGAGTACCCCGGAGAACGCCATTCCATGCTTTGCCGCTTCGTTTCAGGGTCGTACCTGAAACACAGGTTTCATCCTCAGTGACAATACACTTCAAGAAATTTGGTGTCGCATCCGCCGTTTCGAAAAAATCCTGTGAAGCCTCTAAATGTGCATGCTTCTGATAGTCCGTCATGTAATGCGGCACAAGACGAGAACACGTTTTCTTCTTCCCTAACTTCTGGGTAACGATTTATCGTACAAACTCACGGTTAATCTGCAGTTCATCCGCTATCATGCGCACAGTTAATTGCCGATCGTTCGTGATTAACGTCCTCACCTTCTCAATGTTTTCGTCACTGACGCCGGTCGCCGGTCTTTCGCTACGGGGGTTGTCAGAAACACTTTCCCGGCCTCCTCGAAAACGGGCGAAACACTCGTACACACACTTCAAGGACAGGGCTTGATCTTCACAAACACGTACCAGGATCGCACGCGTTTCTTTCGGTGTCGTGCCAAGCTTAAAACAAAACTGTACATTGGTCTTTTGGTCGTTCATGTTCCTGTTCGCAGTTTAGAACCAACGCACTAAACACGCACTGTGTCAAACAGGCCTTACACAGCACACACACGATGCTCAACTGAACAACGTTGGGAGCAGGTGGTCAAAACCTGCTGCTACGCAGTTGCAACGTTGTGTGTCGCCAGTGTTGCCGGATCGACCGTTCTGACTTCATTCACCGAACGTTATTGTCACAGGTTGTATATTACCAGAAACGAAAGAGAGAGGCACGTGAGCAAGAAGCGGAGTAGCAAAGGCTCCATACCGGAGACACCCTTCAATCATTTCGCCTGGTCTAGCATACGCGAGTAATGTACATGACAAGGGGTGAGAAGTAAGTAGGTTCGCCAGGAATAATTCCTGCACCCTGACGTTAGCCAGTGGTAGTGAAATTTTTCTGGACTGCGTAGAGGTTTCCTCCACCAACCACTTCAACTCAAAAAGCGCACACCTAGAACCTACCGCCAAAAGTCGATCAGAAGACTGCCTTACGGCACCTCACACCATGTGCTACCACGCCAGAGTCCAGAGCTACGCTAACTGTAAATCACGCGACACGATCATTCTTGTATCTCCAGATGGTGGCACTACTGCCTCAACCAGTGACTCCATACTGAGAGCAAATTCATGTTGCTAGATACAGAATGTGATAAACAATGTCGTCGCACTAGAAATACTTTTGGCTTGAAATTTTTCGTGCCAGTTGTAACGCTAACCGGCGCAATTACGATTCTGAATCTACCAAAATATTCTACGTCAAAAAACCATGAAGTTCACCTGTTCGGCCCTCCAAGAGTCGTGCCTGCCTTAAATGATTTATCATTTGCATTTTCACTGTAATGTCATAACTCAATCCCCAGTTTTAAATACAACCCCCGGAAAGCTTTAACATCCTCGACAATTTAGGGATCCAAGGATTCCAGCAACATTTTGTTAAATGACAGGAATTCATAGTGCTTGGCCATCAGACCACGTTGGATCATTTCCACTGCTTATGAGGAGTTCCTTCTTACAGGTTCAAGGAAAACCTCGCCAGATCAACATCGTCGCGGACTGTTGATTTCTTGAACACTAAACCTTAACCCTGGAGTGGCGGCGCGGGGTATTTAGTCACCTAGATTTGTTAGATTACGCTTACTTTTAAACTTAGAGGCCTTCGCTGCCACATACCTGTTCCTAAATTCCTTGCTTTTTGTCTGAGGTAAGTGGCATTGTAGTGACAGGTCTTCATTGTTAGAAAGAGGGATTATTGTCAAGCGGTGTAATAAAGTGACTCGTTAGACCCGTCGCCACCAGTCCACTTCGTCGGAAGTACAACAGGAACAATGTCTAGTGTACCCAGTGAGTTACTTGTGTGATCATATTAGGAATAATTCATTCAGTCAATTCCTTATCGCTGGAAAGAGTTATCCAGTGTGTGAGGTAAGGGTGCCATCTCTTTTACAGTCGGTGGAAGAGTAAGAAGTTTCAGTGAGAGTGAGGATGAATTAGAAGTTGTAGACTCTAACGATGATACCGAACAGAGCGCTAATAATATGATGGCGTATGGCATCCGGAGAGGCCTGGTGCGGGTCTTTTTCTCGTAGACGGCCTATTAGGCGACCTGCATGTCTGTGAAGATGAAGACCCTACCTAGGGTGATTTCTAATGCTGAATACGCCACATCCCCAGACCCTGAGACACGGGAATTAACCAATTAAGGTTAAAATCCCCGACCCGGCCAGAAATCGAACCCGGGACCCTCTGAACCGAAGGCCAGTACGCTGACCATTCAGCCAACGAGTCGGACAGAGCGCTAATGAACACGAAGGATATTAGTGATGATGATTTACTTTTCTCAAAGGTTTTCGACCATAACAAGAATGGGTGGTGTTACAAAATGGACACAAAATTCTCCTCCTAGAAACTCACGTATTCGAACCCAAAACATTGCACTCATTTACCGGAAATGATACTCGTGACAAGAAGTGTATCATCACCTGAATAAGCCTGAGGCACTCTTTCCACGAATGATAATCTATTGCAATTCATTGTAAACTGTAAGAACCTGGAAACTGAAAGAGTCGGAGGAAATTATACTCATAATCAAATTATCAAGATATTGTGGATTGTCATAAAGAGCATAATTATTTCTATTAGCGTAATTATTTTTAGAAGGACTCCTCCCCACCACCTACGGATATACTGCTGGAATAGCATTACGTAGTTAGCAGAATCTGAGGCGGTCACCTGAATGATGTTCAATAAAGATTATTCCTGTGCATGACAATCTTTTACTTTCATAATATTCATATGCTGTAAAGATAATCAGTATTTGGTATATACATTTATTTTTAATAACATATCATGCTACTGGGTTCATAAATCCAATAGATCTGTTACATAAAAATAAGTTATTTTTTTATTAGAGCAGGTTCATTCATAGTTGTCACAAAGTACCCCACGCCACCTCATGCGTTACACCAACGACCGCCACATGTCCAGGGTTAAGTATAGAGGTAACAAGAAATCAAAGGAAAGGACTTATTAACATCTTTATAAAACTAAATATTAAGGCAGCCAGTAGTTGATGTAGTGTTAAAAAGTGTATGCTTTTCAGCTCGATACTGTTACGAGGTCATGCCCCTTGAAACTACGTTCGACATTTTCTGGAAGGAATGAGTGAGTCAGGCTGGGGAGCTCCCAGCCGGCCTGGGGGTATGTGACGGCATCGGCTTCTATTTTGCTTTCCGTGTGGAAAATAGAACGTTCCTATTCTGGGCGCACACCGCAGATACAAGAACCTCGTCACCTGGTAAATAAAAGTAGGCTCGCCCCAAACAAGGAGAGAGTTGGTCGAGAGGTGAGTTGTTATTGTGATGCCTTATCGAGCAATATGTGTTTAGTATTTCAGTGTGTGGAGCAGCCACGTGAGTTGATTGTGCGAGTAATCGAGCGAAGTGTACGGTCGTTGTGCGTTGAGATAGGCAAATTTCGTGTGCTCGAACCTGATTGCATGCAGCTGCTGCATGAAGTGACGATGGTGCGAGTAAAGTGAAAATTGAAACCTGTTGATCAACATTACGGAATTTTGACCCGTTACAGGTAAAGATTTCAGCCAGGGAACCAACAAAAGACGTTAGTAAATTGCCACTAATTAGTAAAGTGTTTTCATTAATTGTAAAGTATAATTGTGTGTGTACTAGTTGATCCAACCTCGACTAAATCAGTTCAACAAAACTAACAGAGTTATGTTCGCAGTAGTACTAATGGAGAGGAGGGGAGATTCAAGTAAGGTATGCGCAGTGTTTGTGTTCATGCTTATTGTTTGCAGATCAGGGGGGCATGAGCTCCGTATTTTCTTGTTATACATAATGCCGCTTCAGAAAGATGATGTCTTAAGTTAAACACGAGGAAGTCATGTGTCATTAAGTTAACAAATTAACCCCATTTTGGACAGTCTTCTACAGCCTCATAATGGCATCACATCGTCGAGAATGATGGGAATCAAACTGCAACCCATTTAAAGTTCAGTTGTTGACATCAAACTAAGGCCGTTAATTAAATTTTAGAAGTTAGTAGTTGTTCTCTTCTCTTCATCCTTGACCTGTATTTCAGTCATGATGAACAATATTCGTGTGGTAGAGAGAAGGACGACCGCCATGGCTTGATCGACCGTAACGCCTTCTGCTGGCTCGAAGTTCGGCACAATAGCTCAAGACAAAAGAAGGAAGAATTATTAAAGCAACTTCATAAAGTAGAGACAGCAGCCACCACCGAAGTTAGATACTTTACTTTGCATAAGTGAATCTCAAACAAGTTCATATTTTAAGTTTCATCATGACATGTTTTTGAAGTTCAAAGCGACAGGCCCTGAGTCACGTATATAATGTATCAGGGATATGAATTTTCCATCCTATGCTGATGACACACGAATATTAGAGACATTAATTAGAGCCACCGACCTCTTCTACAAACGAGATTGGAGTAAATGTGGAATGTTGTAATGAATAGGGAATGAAGTGATACCTACACTGGATCTCTCAACATAGACTCACAACGATAAAACCGAGGACACTCAAGATGATTAGTTGATGTAAGCAAAACTTTGAAAATACGAGATGATTATGATGATGATGATGGTGATGATGATGTATCGTCACATAAAATGATTGAACGCACGATATTGTATGCTCCTCACATTTAATATTTTATTCGAAGTATTATCAAATATAATTCACCATCCATGTAGATACAAACCTTATGGATACCCAGGATGGCAATTATAGTTTCGACCAGCAAAATTTACCAGTGCTTCGCTACGGTATTCTACATTGTATACGGATATCGAAGTAAATTACTATACATGCAGTGAGTAAGATTTTTCTAAAATTGCATGTCCCCTGGCATGCTATTTTAGGAGAAGTGATTGGCACATTACAATCACCAGCGGTCTCCTTCTGTCGGCGCTCCCAGAATCATCTAAGGAATTTCTACAGCGATTGGAGATTCAGTCCCATGGAAAAAAGTCTACGGAACGATTTAAGAAGCCTCCCCTGTTGCAAATATGTGAATGGATTGTGGGTGCACTTTATCCTAAGGCTTCAAAGTTACATCCATTCCCAACACGTTGGACGGGACTGAAGTCGATGTGGAGTGGCTCTCATCATCGGAGAGTGAAACATCGGACGTGTGACGAGTTAAGTGCTGTTGCCAGCCCCTACAAAAAAGAAAATATTTTAATGTCAAACCTATTTATAATTTCGAATATAAGTCCCACCCCATTACCCTCTCTCCAAATTTAGTTGAATGAATGTGGGACCCACACACGCGTAAATACGATTATAATCCGGATAATAGTGCTTTCTTTGCTGGTGATTCGACTTCACACTGATACATATAGATTACGGCAACGATGGGGTAGCGAAAGGATGAGACTAGGATGGAAGTGGGGTGGTACAAGACAAGTATTTCATTGGAGTGAAAATGGGAAATCATGGAAAACCAGTTTTAGAACTGCCGATAATAGGATGTGCGGTAATGATGTTGCTATGGTCCATAGAAATCCTACATCTACTCTATTATTTATGTCATATTAATGCCTATGATTCTATTAATTTTTCTGATAAAATTTCACCAGATTGTCCTTTTCTCACTAATTCGATAAAGTGACCGTTCAGTTGTGACCCATTCAACCTTTAGTATTCTTCTGAAACACCACATTTCAAAAGCTTCTATTCACTCTTTTTCTATAAGTCATTGGGTTTATGATTGGCACTACAGGAGAAATTCCTAAGGAGATGCTGGACTTCCTAAAAAATCCCGGACATCATCACCCAGACTATAGAGGACGCTGTGCTAAAAATTTGAAGGGGAATTTAATTCACTTTCTGTACTCCCTGACCTGAAATACCTTGTACTGGATTTTCTTTTTCACAATAATCAGAATGAGAAAGCCTGCCTGATGGTAAAAATTTCAATTTATAGTCATAACTCAAACCCCGCTTCCATTTAAAAGAACAGATGAAAAATTACTGTTGATATAAACTGTTTAGGGGGCCGTCCTTACGATTCCCTAATAGGGCTGGTTACACGTAGATGTTATATATACCAAGCGAGTTGGTGGTGCAGTTAGGGGTGCGCAACTGTGAGCTTGCACCCGGGAGATAGTGGGTTGGAACCCCACTGTCGGCAGCCCTGAAGATGGTTTCCGTGTTTCCCTATTTTCGCACCAGAAATATACTGGGGCTGTACCTTAATTAAGGCCACGGCCACTTCCTTTCCACTCCTACGTTTTACATATCCTATCGTCGCCAAAAGACCTATCTTGGCAGGTGTCATGTAAAGCAAATTTAAAAAAAACAGTTATATTTCCATATTTCAGTCCCATACAATGCCACTCCTCCGAAAGAAAGTCTTCAAAAACATCCCTTTAATAACTCTACCATAAGTAGTTATCCTACTACCTAAGCTAGAACATTCACCTACTTCCCAAAGGGTTATAAATAAGTGTCCCTTTTTCAATCAAAAATACATCTTAAATTGATGGGTCCCAATAATGTGTGGAGTTTCTTTAGTAACGGAAATGAGGTAACTTGTTTTGGAATTTCTCTACTGTAACATCTTGCTCTTCTAGTATTGCATGTATTGTGTAGATCGACCCACACGAAGGAAACGTCTTGGCTGGGTGCCACTGAACGCAGTCAAGGAAGGCGTGAGAGATCTTAAAGCTGTTTCCACGCTCTTAATAACCAGGCTACATATTCCCCTAGTGCAGAAACATTTACTAACGGAGCAACTCTGAGATCGTTTCCAAGTACCGTTCGATAGAGTAGCATAAGGAGAAGTCTTCCTTTATCCTCTCACTTTGCTGACAGTTAGAAAGGAAGTACGGTCTGCGTACGAATACAGAGAGGGAAAACGACAAAGCAAATATGAAATGGATGTAACGTCCTGGGTGACATATTTGTTACAGAAGTTATTAGAAGATATATGAGGCCAAAGATTTGAGTAATAATAATAATAATAATAATAATAATAATAATAATAATAATAATAATAATAATAATAATAATAATGTCTGCCTCCGTGGTGTAGTGATTTGTGTGATTACCTGCCATCCCCGGAGGCCCGTGTTCGATTCTCGGCTCTGCCATGAAATTTGAAAATGCTACGGGGGTTGGAACGGGGTCCGTTGAGTCTCTGGAGATCAACTAAGTAGATGGGGTTCGATTCCCTCCTCAAGCATCCTCGAAGTGGTTTTTCCATGGTTTCCCCACTTCTTCTACAGGCAAATGCCGGGATGGTACCAAACTTAAGGCCAAAGCCGCTTCCTTCCCTCTTCCTTGTCTACCTCTTCCAATTTTCCCATCCCCCCACAAGTCCCCTAACCAGCATAGCAGGTGAGGCCACCTAGCTTAGGTATTGTCCGCCTCGCCAGTTGTATCCTCGACCCAAAAATCGCACGTTTCAAGATACTACCATTGAGGCGGTAGAGGTGAGATCCCTGGTTGAGTCCCTGGAGAAAACCAACCCTGGACGGTAAAAAGATTAAAGAAATAATAATAATAATAATAATAATAATAATAATAATAATAATAATAATAATAATAATAATAGTAATAATTCCACCTCCATAGCATATTATTCTTCTTCTCCTTCTATTATCACTACCACTGCGTCGCACATGTGGATTTGGCCCTGTTTTACGGCCGGATACCCTTCCTGACGCGTATCATATATGGTGGAATGTAATCACTATTGCGTGTTTTTGTTGTGGTTCGTAGTGTGGTGTGTGGTATGAAAATGAATAAGAGAGTGATGTGACAGACACAAACAACCAGTCCCCGAGCCAGAAGAATTAATCATACGCGATTAAAATCTCCGACAAGGCCGGGAATCGAACCCGGAATCCTATGAACTAAAGCTCTCAACGGTGACCATCCAGCAAACGAGTCGGACACCTCCGTAGCGTATTGGTTGGCACTATTATCTGCCGTCCTCTGAGACAATAGTTCCGTTCCCTATACTGTCAGAGATGTAATAAATGGCAGGAGGGCTGGTATATGGTCAAAATCGTACAAGTAACTCATCTCCACTGGGGGTATGCCTGAAGAAACAGCTGCATCACCTCGGGACGAAAACAAGAGTTAACTTTTGTACGGCTTCATGGCTAAATGTTCAGCGTGCCGGCCTTTGGCCTGAGGGGTCACCGGCTCGATTCCCGCCCGGGTAGGAGATTTTAACTTTCATTAGTTAATCCTACTGTCTAGGGGACTGAGTATTTGTGCATTCTTCAAAATTCCTCACAAATGTGCAGGTCACTTATATAGCGTCAACTAGAACGGCAAGGACCACGCCTCACTGGAATCTACAAGCTACTATTATTCGATTATGGCCTACTTTGGACCACAGTAAACAATTGGCTTGCTGGTTAGTCCTTTTTACTTCTCCCAGAACGTAGTCATTTTGCTTTGGTCCCTATTACTTTCCTCTGGGCACATGTCCTTGGACTGTTCATTTTGCATTTCCTGGATCCCCTTGAATTAACCAATTTTAACTCGAAACATATCCCTATAAATATGTATTGTGGATTGATGCTAACATCCCCCATATCTTTTGTTTCTTTTACCCATTTAATATTTGCTTTTAATTTGATGACGTAGTTAAAGAATTTCTTTGTTATTCGACTCTCGTTCAGTCTTGGGAGGTACCAATAAAACTTCAGTCTCATCTTACGTATTGTACCAGGAAATGCCTATGACCTGGAACATAGTTTTGGTTACATGAATATTTGCAATGGGACGTATGTGTAGAGAGCACGAGGTAACGGTACGGCACAGAGCTGCGAGCGGATACTGCACCAGCTGCAAGTATGCGGATGACGCAACTATCACGTGAATTTCAACCTGGCCCTCTCGATTATACCAGACGGATTTTACTAACTTCTAAACCCTTTGAGGTATTGAAAAATTACATACATCACTTTGTAGCTGATTATCTGAATGATAAAATACCATAAATTCATGAAAATCGGTCCAGGGATTTTCAAGTTATTCAGCTAAAAAGAAACTGCATTTTTTCACGAAGAGAAACAGCTGACCTCCACAATTTGTATAAAAGGACAGGGTCCTTACAGCTGACAGATTGTCATGCTGGCCTCCGTGTACGGGTCTGCAAGAGTCGCACCCAGTAATCTTGTCGCGTAACATCTTCGATACAATCTTCGTCGTACTTGTAAAAATTGTAAAGCACTGTATTTTGGAACTTAGAAAATTTCAAGTGCTTCGAGATGAACTTAACCATTTTACGGCGCTATTTCAGAATTTATAATACTTCTGCGATTCACAAACTTGGCATTTTTTTGTGCTAGAAAGTAAACAACTTCACTTAACTTAGTCCTGTGCTAACACTCAAACGTGATTTACTTGGAACAGTTATAATGAATAACTGAGTGAACGTTAAGGCTATTTTACGACAATTTAGCTGAATACTAACTTTATTCAGTGGAAATAATCCATGCTATTCCTTTAATTCGTGTGCGACGAATATTTAAGTTTGAACTAAACCAGACTTGTGTCACGATTGAACTACATTTTACACTTCATAGCATGATAGTTATTTGAACTCGTATCCAATTGGAATCCAAACATTTGGTTTACATTGAACATCTTTGCATTATTTTTTGTTATTTGCTTTACGTCGCACAGACACAGATATGTCTTATGGCGACGATGGGATAGGGAAGACCTATGAATGGGAAGGTAGCGGCGTAGTCTTAATTAAGGTACAGCCCCAGCATTTGCCTGCTCTGACAGTGGTAAACCACGGAAAACCATCTTCAGGCCTGCCAACAGTGGGGTTCGAACCCCCTATCTCCCGATTACTCGATACTGTCCGCATTTAAGCGACTGCAGCTATGGAGCTCGGTGAACATCTTTGAATTAGGTGTGTAAATAGTATAAACTGTGAACGATAAACTGTGTTTCGAACTGTGCTTCCAATAATTACTTTTTGCTAGTGACGTAATATTTTTGCACTTGGTAAAAATCGTGCCAATTTGACACTCGTAATCCACACAGTCAGTTGAACTTTCTCGTGTTCGTGGAATGCGATAATGACACCAGAAACCCTGACAGAGTGCCTTTTTCTCCGTATCAACCTGATGTTCAAGTCGACGTGGGACTTAACGTGGTACATCGCTGGAGATGGAGATGGTGGACATCACGACATCGGTTGCAAAGGAGTTCCAAATACTGTTCGCTGAACCGCATTTTCCAGTTCATTTTCAGTACTAATCAGGTGATATAAGTGTCTCTAAGTGCTTCTACCAACAATCCTGCAACAGAATCAAATTTTTCTCAAAGATTGAACTCTAAGACAGTGATTTCTTTATTTTCGGTTAACTGTCATTGCTGATTGGAAGTCACATAATTCACATAATATTTCCAAGTGTAGGACAGTAGTTATATAATAGAACACAACACTAGACTTCGCAAAAAGATTAAATATACGATTTTTTACATTCTCAAGTGTTAACTTTATAAAAAGATTACATTTTAAAGAGACTGTAGGATATTTATTCTCACAGTGAAGTGATATTTATTTTCACATAATGTTTTGCGTTATTTATCAAGACTAAATATATGAGCTTGATGAAAGGAATTATTAATTTTGAATTTTACTCATTACAAACATTCATTGAAAATTTATAATATTGCTGGAGTCGGGAAATATTAAATTCAACATAATATATTCAAATTTGATTTTCTATTTTCAAATTAGAAATAATACAGGTATAATTCATTCTACTACAAGCTGAATAAACTTGAAATTTTAAAGTACCATCTCTTATTTCGCACTGCGAATACCACACTGTACCCGCCCCTAAGAACTGAAAACTCCCTAGTAAGTCTCATGCCCCTTTTCCTTTGACTTTTCCTGGTACAGTATGCTGTTTGTGATCTTCCCTCTGCAGTCGCTTAAGTGCGGCCAGTATCCAGTATTCTGGAGATAGTGGGTTCGAACCCCACTGTCGCCAGGCCTGAAGATGGTTTTCCGTGGTTTCCCATTTTCACACCAGGCAAATGCTGGTTCTGTAACTCAATTAATGCCACGAACGCTTCCTTCCCACTCCTAGCCCTCTCCTGTCCCATCGTTGCCATAAGACATATCTGTGTCGGTGCGACGTAAAGCAACTAGGAAAAAAAACAAGATCTTCTCTGTCCATATAGACCTTCATTTGCCCTCTTCCTCCGTGTACTATCCTTTATTTTTTCAGGTCCTAAGATCTTTTCCAATATTCTTCTTTCTTTCTTCTCTAGCTCAACCATTTCCCCTTTCTTATTCATTATCAGAGAGTCTGAACTGTAAAGTCCCTCTGGCTTAATAAACATGGTGTAGTGTCTGACCATTGCTCTCTAAGATATCGAGTTTTTATTGTATCTATTCTGTACTAAACTATAGACTAACTCCATCTTTATAACCCTTCCCTTATTTGCTTCTCTATCAAGCCCATTTGGCTGGATCCATTCACCAGGATCTTTTAAATATATCTGACCTCTTGATTTTCCCATACTTTGCTTGCAGGTGCTTATCTTCATTATTATTTTTTTGCTAGGGGGCTTTACGTCGCACCGACACAGATAGGTCTTATGGCGACGATGGGATAGGAAAGGCCTAGGAGTTGGAAGGAAGCGGCCGTGGCCTTAATTAAGGTACAGCCCCAGCATTTTGCCTGGTGTGAAAATGGGAAACCACGGAAAACCATTTTCAGGGCTGCCGATAGTGGGATTCGAACCTACTATCTCCCGGATGCAAGCTCACAGCCGAGCGCCTCAACGCGCACGGCCAACTCGCCCGGTCTTCATTATTATTAATATTATTATTATTATTATTATTAGTAGTAGTAGTAGTAATAGCAGCAGTAGTAGTAATGAAAGTGAATAGCACTACTTATGTTGAATACAGGAACTAAACACTGAAAACTGGATTTTATATCTGGCTTTACGTCGCACCAACACAGGTCTCATAGCGACAGTGGGACAGGAAAGGGCTAGGGATGGAAAGGAATTGGCCGTGGCCTTAAATGAGGTACAGCCCCAGCACTTGCCTGGTGTGAAAATGGGAAACCACGGAAAACCATCTTCAGGGCTGCCGACAGTGGGGTTTGAACCCACTATCTCCCGAATACAAGTTCACAGCTGCGCGTCTCTAACCGCATGGCCAAATCGCTTAGTATAGTGTTTCTCAGAGCAGAGTTATTACATGTTCTATAGGGTGCTGAGCGGCAGTGAGAAGTTGTCCTTGGTACTGCGTTTGCGATCATAACAGAATGTGGAGTGTTACCGCGAGAACACAGACTACGTGTTATAAAACAAAATAATTGAGCATGGTGTAATATTCAGAATGAGGGACTGTATTTGTTTGCATGAGGCTAGACTTTCAGAAAATACACCATCCATTATAAGAAGATCTGAAAGAATAGGAACGTCTCCCACGAGACGACACAGACTCAAATATAGTTGAACTTTCCCCGATTACGGAACAAATAGAACATGTACCAAGCAGGGTGTTCGTACCACACCGATGTACCAAAGCCTTCAGATTATTCTGCAGAGATGGTGTTTTCATCACAACGAATGCATGGGTTTAATGATACCTGAGTATTTAAAGTAATTGGACTGGTTTTCATTTCTTGTAAACTAGAAATCACTGTAGACCACGTACTATTTTAATGACTTTTTAATTTTAGTAATAATTCAAGTATAACTCCTGCATGTTTTCGGGTTAATTTCCTGGGACTGGAAGACTACTCCAATGATAATTCACTTAATTCAGTTTACGAAATTAATTGTGCTAAAGCACATGATCTACCCTTGTTAAACACGTTAAGAAGGAGAAGAAAAATGATAAAATGAACCAGAAGAAGATAGTGATGATAACGACTATGTTCCTGAGACGAATAATTCAGAAGAGGAGGAAGATAACTACGACTATAAAGCAGACAAGAGGAATATGGAAGACAAAGAACAATCTTCAACTAGCAAAGAACTCAAAAACTCCAAACTTCCAGCATTCATTTTGAATGAAAGTTGTGTTAAAGAAACATCAGACATTCCTGTTACTTCGGTAAGTGACAATTTAATAAGCATCACTCTTAAGGATCAAGCTCATCAATAACAACAATATCAGCTCAGAAACACCGACGACCAAAGAAACGTCAAGGACATCAATCGTAAAGAAACTTACACTAAATTCAGGACAGTTAGTAAAGAGAAATTTTGCCTACAGAAAGGAGAGGACTTTACAGAAAGGATGCCAAGGAAACTGCAAATCTAAGTGTTCAATTCAGAGCAGAATAGGGTTTCAGTTTTTAAGAGGTTCTGGGATCTTGAAGAACTGAATAAGCGGAGACAATTTGTTAGTCACGTCTTGACTCAAGTAAACCCAAAGTATCGAAGAATGAAGTGAAAGTGAAAGATCATGCAACATGAACTAAAGTTCAACCACAAGGGGAGATACAATAAAGGTTATCTCCAGTTTATTCTTTAATTACCACCAGCTTTATTATTTTAATAATTAGTCATATACTTCAATATTTTCAATTAGTTTAAGAGAAAAGTTCAACAGTATAATGAATATAAGTTACATGCTTTTGAGGCTGTTTTGAACGAATATTACTTCTGGTTACATTAATTTATATCCTATTTATTATACATTGTTACAAAATGTATGTATTATCAAAGTTGGAAGGCTTGAAACGAACAAAATAGTATACATTGAATATATGAGGTTAAACTGAGTTTAATTAAATATTTGTAATCAAAATCAAAATTGTAACATTACATAATAATTAGTCTGGGCTTTACAGGGTTAAGAAAGTTGAAATGTCGATGTCTGAAGATTGAATCAATTGTGACTCAGTCCTTGGCGTTAGTATTCGAGTGGTAGCAGCAAGACAGAGATCATGCTTCTTAATTTATACAACCCACCAAGATCGTGTCCTGAAGTGTTATTTCCTCAAGCTCGTCTGATTGTGATTAATGCCCTCCGTTTATAAGGATCACCCTGAACAACGCTTTCGTTTCCTACCATATAAAGCGTAACGGAGACCTGCTATTCCATCACGCTGACTATGATTCAATATTATCACAAATTACCTCGATTAGGAAAACCAAAAAAAGCAGCCAGTATTCTCTAAGTAATAACCATTATTGCTGCACTGTATGTTGCTTACAGCCAGGCTGAGTGGTTCATGCGGTATAACGATGGCTTTCTGAGCCCTAGTTCTGGGTTCGATCCCAGGTTAACTTCCGTAATGTAGCGAGATTAACATAATTTCCATGGGTTTTAATACGCCTCCCCCCTAATGTTTATGCAAATCTCATAGCAGAACTGTTGAGCGGGCAGTAGTGTACTTGTTACTCGCTTGGGTAAGTTTGCAATCCACCCTATTACCGCCTAAAAGTCTAGGATTTACCGATCACTCTGATGTTAATGAAGATGCTCCACTTCGATATATCTAAGCTCCAACACTTCCCTCAAAGACTAAATTGAAAACAAGTCCTCGGTGTCTCAAGGAGTTTCCTATCGATCTATTTCTTCTTTTGGTCGATTTTCTCTGTACGATGGATGTATGACCTTCGTCTTTCCATCACCAATGGTGAGGCATACTTGTTAAAAGTTTCTGTAGTTTGTTTCTGAAAGGACTAATGACATTTTTATTGAAACTGAAATAATAACAGATACAAAAACATTTTATACTGGCCTACAATATATTAAAAGGGCCAATATCTCAGATAAATATTAAACGAACAGTTAACGTTTAATAAATAAGCCCTTGCCAATAATGCTAGATTACCGACAAAGATTACTCTAGATACTTGGGAATATTTAAAACTACCATAGAAGAAAATAGTATTTATTCAATTGATTTCCACAAACAAATTTTAAAAATTTAAAGTTAGTTGTTGAAGAAATAGTTAGAAAAATTGAAGCAAAACTTCAAATGCTCATAGCTCGAAAACAGTATTTTTGATATTCCCTCCTTTGGAACCAAGCCACAGACTGATATTTGTCACAGATATGAAGAGGAAAGGAAATAGAACAACTTTGCGGCAGACGTTAATTTATTCTAAAGCTCACAATCATATTAGTTCTCTAAGTAATTTGTGGTATATATACGTTTTGTAAGAGAGCAACATCTGAAACACGCTGCATATAGCTCTGTAACTAGTCTTCCACTTCGCTCGAGTGAACTTGAGCGAAACTACAGTTAATGAGATGTGTCTGTCGAGTGTGATATTGGAGAAATTGTTACAGACTCGAACGTTACGTGCATCTGATATCCAGTCGTTATCCTTATGAACGGACATCATCCGCCAATTAATCAAAATTAATGATCTTGCCTCCTTAACTATCTATTAGCATGAAATGTGCTTACATTTTAAATTTTAAATTCGTATTTCATTTTATTATTAGTTACATTCTCTATACGAATACTGCGACTCATTTCAATTTCAGCATCACTGCTATGATGCAATTATTAATTTAGCACTATCTTAAGACACAGCAAATTAAAGAATGTAAAATTTGAAGCAAGAAAGTATCATCTCGATGTAGGCAATTTGGGCTTCGCGCGTGAATTTCTATTCCATTCAATTTACTTTACTTCACAACGACATTGACAGGTCTTATGGCGACGGTGGGATAGAAAAGAGCCAGGAGTGGGAAGGAAGTGGTCGTGGCCTTAAGGTAAAGCTCCGGCATTGCCTGGAGTGAAAATGGGAAACCACGGGAAAAATATTTCATGGCAGCCGACAGTTGGTTTTGAACCCACTATCTTCCGAATGTACTGTAGGCTGACAGCTACGGGACCCAAACCGCACAGCCACTTGCTTGGTAATGTGAAAGACATATTTATAAAATTCGTGTGCTACATTCTGTCTGAGAGGCCGAGGAAGGGTTATCTTATTCTTGATAGAAGGACCGCAGAAATTCTTTACGACATTAATGATACGAGTCATAGAATGATGGTGGTAAGACTCAAGACATCGCCAGTTGACACAGTCAATGTTCAGCTTTATATGGCAACCTGAAGTGATGAAGATGACGATGATGATGATGATGATGATGATGATGATGATGATGATGATGATGATGATGATGATGATGATGATGTGGAAGAAATGTACCAAGAATTGGAATCCTTTCTTGAACTTAACACATGACCTAGGGATAATGTTATCATCAGGGGTGGAAGGAAATTGTAGGAAAGAATATTAAATGTCTCTGCATCGGCCGTTTCGATCTAGGTAAACAAAATTACGGAGGTCAAAGTTAAATAGAGGTTTGTGAGCAAAGTGGTCACGTTGTTACTAATACCTCATACGAAGCTCCTAAAAGGTCACCTCTGTACAAGGATAAGTACTTGTGATTCTTACAGCAACCATACAGACTTCATCTTCGTAAAACATAACGATCTAAAATTCAAGTGAATTAGTCTATATTATTTATAGACCTACCATTTTCTTTACGTCTACACATCTTACTGCGACAATGGGAAAGTAAAAGGATAGGCGAGGGAGGGATGCGACCGGGTCTCAGTTAAGGTACTGCTTCAGCATTTTCCAGATGTGAATTTGGGAAAGCACGGAAAACAATCTTCATGGCTGCCGGCAGTAGAGTTCGAAACTACTATATGTTGAAAGCATGGTACTTAATAATGTTAATTGCTTTACGTCCCACTAACTACTCTCTTTTACGGTTTCCGGAGACGCCGAGGTGCCGGAATTTAGTCCCGCAGGAGTTATTTTACGTGACAGTAAATCTACTGACACGAGGCTGTCGTATTAAAGAAGCACTTCTCCACCAAATATAAACAAACAGTGGCTGGGTATAAATAATGCCATTACTGACGCTGAAAATGAAGTATTGGGAGATCAACAACCTATGAAAAATGGCAATGGATTACAGGCACTATACTGGTGAAAATCGAAGTAAGAAGGTGCTGGAAGATATTATAAGCGAGGAAGCTTTAAATGCATACGAGCAATTAAAGTACCAAATAGGCAATAAATGTGAAAATGAAAACCTACAACCTGTTTTCCAGTCATTGACCGGGTCAGGGATGGAATGAATGATGCAGATATAGACTATTAGTAAGATGGGGTCGCCACTCCCAAAGTGATTTATTAATGACTGATAGATGCTATGAAATGAGAATGGAGAGTGTTGCTGGAGTGAAAGATGACAGGGAAAACCGGAGTACCCGGAGAAAAACCTGTCCCGCCTCCGCTTTGTCCAGCACATATCTCACATGGAGTGACCGGGATTTGAACAACGGTATCCAGCGGAGAGAGGCCGACGAGCTCCAATAAATGTAATGCTGCAAAATAACTGTGTCTTTCTAATAATGTAATGAAATTGAAGAACTTGAAAGGTGTAATTGATTCGCCTGATACACCGACGACTTAATTTTCACAGTCTATGATGAAACCTTAGAGTATGTTTTCTGCTCAGTTATGCTTCATTATTAACTACTGTACTATTGCTATTCCCGCCCACAACTACACATAAAAAGAATTCTAACCTCGATTTTCTACTTAGCTGAATCTTCTTTCTTCTTATAGCATTTTCTACCCTCTCATGTTTTTGAGACGTAACTTAAATGTGGACGCGATAGCGTGGTAGTGCGGGATGTTTCCAAGCCAACAAATTCATTATTAATCGTATCGTTGGAAGTTACAACATGTTTGGTTTGAACTGCACGCTCTCAACTGTGGGTATGGGAGTAAAATCAAGCGTCATTCACTTGTTCGTGTTGGGAATGCAATGGAGTTAATTTTTCCACATTGACATTTTATAGCGAGCTGGACTCCGTGGTCCAAATAAAATGTAAAGTGTTTTAGTCTTCTGAATCATCAAACTTACGTGATGTTGACGTGTTGACTTTGGAAAAAGTGTGAAGCTAGTGCGTTGAGTGCAGGTGCGATGCTATCCTTACCTAATTGGTCAAACAGTTGTATCATAATGAAAATCTGAAGTCTGTTTGGTGAAGAACGCGTATCATAATGAAAATCTGAACTCTTGATTGGCGGAGAACCTGTATCATAATGAAACGAGCCTCATTAAGATTCAGTTTTCTGGCATATAATATTTATATTTCTGCATCGTCGAGCATAAAAATCTTAAAGTTATCAAGAAAAGGTCTGGAAACAAATTCTATGATTACTCAGTGAATCACAATTTGTATTCAGGAAAGGTGAGGGGGGCCGGGATGCCATTAGTATTCTTAGAATTCTTAATGAATGAAAGCTGAGTATGGAGAGAAAATTGTACATCTGCTCCATTGGTTACCATTAGGCCGTCGATAGAGTGTCCTTAAACAAATTATTTCTTTATGTGGGGCATTTACAAAGGTCAAGGGCCAGTTGTCTATGCTAATATCACAAAGAGGAAAAAAATGTTTGTTTGTAACGAATAGACTCAAAAACTACTGAACCGATTTTAAAAAATTCTTCGCCTATAGAAAGCTACATTACCTGTGAATAACATGGGCTGCATTTTATTTTCAAACAATTAGAGGTGGAGGGGGCACGGGGGAGAGGTATAAAAATAATAGGCTAATATAGGCAAAATATCGAATTCGTCGTATAAGGACGAGACAAAGCTCAATTTAATACTCTTGACGCAAAGAACAAAACTCGGTAAGCCCTACGGGCCCAAAAACCATGTTTTAAGGCCCTAAAACCAACCGTTATGGAGATATTGGCACCAAACTACCCCCGCTCTAGGAATCGGATAAAAGAAATGAACTGCCGTAACCATGGCAACGTCAGCTTCGGGATTCTAGAGCAGTGAGATGATGTATGTACGTTTGGGCATAGCTACCAACCAAAATTGGTACAAATAAGACTGAATATCAGTTAAAAATATACTGTTGTGTAAGGCACTCATAGGACTCCTTTGGGCGGGAATGGAAAGGGGTTGAAGTATAAAAATCTTACTATATATAAAAATGGATGTATGGGGAGCAATTTCAACCAAACTTGGTACACGTATTACTTACTATCGGAAGACGACCACTGTGGGGGTAAGCCATCCCTAGCACCCTTATGGGAGGGAAGGTCAGAGGGGGTAGTTATAAAAATAAGCGATAATAGTGTCGAATTCATAGTTTTCGAGGTCGCTGAGTTGAAAAGTAATATTCCAGAATTTTTTAAAGTCCAAGTTCAGCCCCCTTTTAGGTGGGGAGCGAAGGAGAGGGGGTGAGATATAAAAATAATAATTAAAAACAGTTTCGAATACATAGATTTCAGGGTCTCTGAGATGAATAGTGATACTCCAGATATTTTGCAAGTCCAAGTGGGCGGCGAAGGGGGTGAGATATAAAAATAATCGAAAAACTATACATAAACATCTTATCTTCTTCTTATTATTATATATAAAATGGATGTGTGTGTGTGGGTGTGGGTGTGTAAATGACACATCTCCTCCTAAACCACTGGAGCAATTTCACCAAACTTGGTACACCTACCAAGTAGTATCAGGAGACAAACCGCGTGGGGGTAAGACACGCCTAGTACCCTTATGGGCAGGGGGCGAGGGAGGTGGTATGAAAATAATCTAGAATATTATCGAGTCCATAGTTTTCGTGGTCGGTGAAACGAATAGTGACACTCCGAATTTTTTAAAGTTCATGTTCAGCCCCCTTTGGGGTGTGGGGAGTGAGATATAAAAATAATCGAAAACAGTGTCGAATCTACAGTTTTCTGGGTCACTGAGATGAATGGTGACAAACCAGATTTTTTATCTCTTAGGGGTGGGGGGCGAGAGGGGGCAGTCTCATTGACAGTTGAAATCCTGTACATCGTATCTATAGTGCGACGGCTAAATACATATAGTTAACACTTATTAATTTTTGACAGGATCAAATACTTCCCAGTCGATTCGAGCTTCCGTAAGGACGAAGTTTTCCTCGAAAATTAAATAATCTAAAACTTGAAATCAAACACATTTAAATAATTCTAAAACTACATAATTGATCGTAACATATCAATCTGCAAGTCAAAAAGGAATTCTATAAAAATTCACTTCACACATAACTAACTGGTAATGCAAATCTTAAAGGTAAATATTCAAAAACTATCCGGGCAACGCCGGGTACTACAGCTAGTATCTCATAAAAAAGGACCATCGGAGCCAGTACCTGTCAAGAAAAGTGTAAGACAGTAAGAATATATGGAATGAAAATCAAGACCTCGAAAACTAAATACATGGTAATCGCACACACGCCTGTAAATCTTTCATTAATCACATCGTCACCAGCCCTGAAGACGGTTTTCTCTAGTTTGCCATTTTCACACCACGCTGTAGTTTAATTAAGGCCACGGTCGCTACCTTCCCATTCCTAGCCCCTTCCCACCCTTGTGTCGCTGAAAACTTTCGCATTAGCAAATAACTTCGATTAAACGTACGTAACGAGGAAATTGAACAAATGAAAATGTTCACGAATCTTAGACAGAATAACTGAAGATGCAGGATGTACCACAGAATCTTAGCGTGGAATAATACAGAATGAAACAGCTTATTATTATTATTATTATTATTATTATTAGTATTATTATTATTATTATTATTATTATTATTATTATTATAGCCGGAACTGGTTATAAGTACTCCGAAGGGACTGCCAATTAACGGTAGTTATAGACGATAGTCGCACAAACCGATTGTTTGTTTCTTGCTAAAAAAAGGAAGTAGTCTAATATATTTAAGATTTAGGTTGCACAATTTGGACACTTACAGTACGTGGTTAATTAAAAGAATGAAGCTAAAACTAAAAAAAAACGTATTCCTAACTGTAATAGCTACTGAATTTACAATACGATATTTTGTGGAGTGGGAATCCGAGGAAATGTTTGTCTAACCTTTGTACAGCATGTGCAGCAAAAATATGCTAGAAAAATATGAAACGCTATGTTAGTGAATAAATAATTTAATTTGAAAAGGGACTGTATTTCTCTGTCTTTTCCAAATAGTGGAAATCGTTGATTATCATACACCCAATTCCTTCCAGATACTAAAGTTTGTTTCCTTATTTCATAATCGTCGCATTATGTGTGACTTTTCTTCAATATTAAACACTTTAATTTTGTGACATCTTCACATCAATGCTTGCCTTTACTAATTTACAGACAGACTTATTTGAAATCTACAATTTAAACCGTAAACAAGAGTTTGAAAATAAGAGTTGCATTCTTGTCAGCAAACCCCAAACAAGTTACGAACAAAAATGAATATTGGACTTTTCAGCCAAAACATTTATCCGAACGTATGAAAAAATATGTAGTTTTATCCTAAGCGATGTTTTAAATACAGTGCTTATACCGCTATATCAAATTCGTCGTTAAAAGCGATGTCGCATTAAACCGTTTCCACTGTATTATTTATTTGCCTTTGATGGTGAGATGTAGTGTTTACAGTGTACTATGTCTTCTGGAATGGGCTAGAATAAATTTGTTACTTTCATTTATCTGTCACATTCTCATACTTGGCTTTGACAACATAAAAATGACTGACGTATGGGTAGTGCTGGTAATACCATTCCTTAGACAGACGGTCACCATTATGAATGGTGTGAAAATATCACTCATAGTGTCGGTTGGTGCATGCATTTCAGTGGGCTTGGCAGACTAATATGTAATAGCAACTTCTGGTTCGGTGAGGAAAGCAACGGGAAACTATCTCACTCCTCATTTCCCTAGTACGCCTCTACAGTGATACCTAGGCTATCTATGGCAGTTGTTGGGGAACTGTGGAGGATCAAACCAGCCTTCAAGCTGAATACCCAACATACATTATTATTATTATTATTATTATTATTATTATTATTATTATTATTATTATTATTATTATTATTATTAAACCCATAATGAAGCAATACTGCTAGTTTCTTTTGGACTTTACAAGAGACAACCAACAATTACCTCTTGGCTATTGATATGGCAGATCTACCCTTGTGTGGACTGTGATGTTCACGATACAGCACACCAATGTTGTGTTTTTCCAGTAGTGAGCGAGCCTTTCCAAGGAAATTGATGCACTGGATCCTCAATCGATCCGATATCTAATTGAGAACGTATAACCTTGTTTCCTACTGGGCTTCGAAATCGCTGAAACTGTGTGGTCTACAGAAATTATCAAATGGAGGCTAAAGCCTGTCGCTGTGGTTTTATCGGCTCTCAGCTTATCGACCGTGGAAGTGAAAGGGTTGGAGTGAATTGCTGTGTCATTCGCAAGCTTACAGTTAGAGACTTCAAAGCTCAACTGGCTCCTAGTTTATCTTCTGCGGTGAAATTAAATAATCCACCGGATTATTGGCTACGTACAATCTGATGTCTCATTTGTTATTACTCTGCGAGTCTGCAGACAAGGACGTCTTAATCACCAAGCCGTATGTATTTTTGTCTGATAAAATCTGCCTTACAGTACCAATCAAAATTTACTACCACATCCAAATACCCTGAAATGTCTCCTAGTACATAAACGTCTGCAATAGCACTTTAAGCATTTTTCTCCGAACACTTGCATTTAATTACACACCCGTATGCCACTGTTATGAATTTCGAAACATTAGCAAACTATTCCAAACGATAGCCACATTTTTAGAAGTATTTTGTAATGTCAGTTTTCACCGAGCTTTTTTTTTGTGACTTATGTGCGGTCGCGCAAAAGAAAAACAATCACGTGATTCTTTTATCTTTCTCCCATTTAATATTTCATGCGTCTTAATTTTCATATTATTATTATTATTATTATTATTATTATTATTATTATTATTATTATATGATTCACTCCCATGTAGATGCAAACCATGTGGATACCTACAGCAAACGTAGATTCAGTTGTTTCTGAGAAGACTGTAACCTGCGATGAATTTACACAATAAATGCGCTCATTCTATTTCTTGATTGGCTGTATAATTAGGCGAACGTCTCACCGAATGAAACAGATTCACATAAATATTGTGCTGGTTTCTATTTGTGATTCTGTATACATTTAAGCTTACACTAAAACAACATTTAACGCTCTGTTTAATTAGCTCTTAGTGAATCGCACTGGTGGTTACTCTGACGCAAAATACGCAGGAAGTGTGGGTGAAGTTATGCTTATCTGTACTAAATACTATGAATTTAGGCAGGAGCTAGCCACTGACGTACCAATTTGTAGGCTATTATCTTATCACTAAAAATAAAATCGAAGAAGGTAGACACACTATCTACGTATAGTTCAATAATGCAATTATTACTTCCACAAATATCATTATCAAGCTGTCGTTTTATAATGCAGATAAACTATAGCTACGAAATACTTCTCTGTTCTCTCTCTCTCTCTCTCTCTCTCTCTCTCTCTCTCTCTCTCTCTCTCTCTCTTTCAATTCTGCCCTTCTCCTTATTCGCATACCATCCCTACCTACGGTCAAGTTTGTGTTAGCAAGTCACAGCTGAAGCCGGTGATTTAAATCAGTCCAGCAGATGAATCTGTAGGAAACTGACGTGAAGCCAAGTGGTTTTAAGATAATTAAAAGAAAACTTTCTAAAATTTACTAAAATTTTCAATTGCGGACATCAAATTCATTTTATTTGTCAATCATATTCATAGTATCACCAACTCACAATCAATGAGACGTTTACGCAACGCTCAACCTAAGCAATATTATAAAAATATACGCATGGTATAAAGTGATTTGATAGAATCTGAGGATGTTCTTGTAGAAGAAACATATCATTCTCTTAATAATATTTTCATTTTTACAGGCATTTTGCAGTGTTCTACGTGCTATAGTTCGTGTTATGACAGACTGAATAATGTCAAAATTTTTATTGACAGAATCGACACTGTAAAAGAAAAATTAATGCCTTCCTTCTAGGCAGATTTACAGGAAATGGGCTAATGACACTCCGGAGATTGGACAGTTTTAAACTGCGAGGAAATCGTAAGTTCGTTATGTGTAGTTCTAGGGGCAACTATCTTCAGGGCTGCCGACAGTAGGGTTCGAGCCCACTATCTCCCGAATGAAAGCTCACAGTTGAATGGTTCATGGCAGATGATTGGCAGCACCTCTTATCTCCGCCTGTGTGAGATGCCAGTACGGACTGACTTGACTTATTACCATATTTCTGAATCGAACCACAGTATAAACCATTAATGTTGATCATAAAAGATATATTCATGATTCATTTTGGGTATTCAGCTGACGGCTGCTTTGAACTTCTACAGCTCCATCAATAACAGGCATGGATGGTCTAGGTATGTATCACCAGTAAGGCATACGTTGTAAATGAGGAGCGAGATAGTTTCCCGTTGCCTTCCCCACCGAACCAGAAGTTGCTATTACATATCCATCTGCCAAGTCCACTGAAATGCACGCATAGAACTACTCTATAAGCGACATTTTCACATCATTCATAACAGGGACTGACTGCATAAAGAATGAAATTTATAGCACTGCTCATATCTCCCTCAGTTTTATATCGCCAACGCCAAGAGGAGACAGGCAGATCAATGAAAGTAACAAATATGATTTATCTCACACCAAAAGACACAGTGCACTGTCAATACTAGGTATCATCAGCAAAGCCATTGCCTTTATTAAAGACTGTAGAAAGTCTCGGGTCTATTGTATTCGATGTTTTGTGTGCTAATGGTTTTCATTGGTCGAAACAAATTCACTATCATAATGTTGGCCACCAGGTAAGGAGAGGTGGTGGTATACAATTTCTGATCACTAAATTGCGTGCGAAAAGCCTGGATTAAATTCAAAGCTCTCCATAGCGTTCATATGGAGTGAACGCACACCCGTCAGATGGGGACGAAAAGCATTGAGCAGGCCCCTTGGTGTTATTCGACCGAATACTAAAAGCCATATCATATGTAACTGTGGAAGTGGCCGATGGTGCCGAGGATGATGAGTACTTAGTCGTTTTACACTTTCTCATACATTCCGAAACAAGACTCCGTGGATGATTAACTTGTCTTTAACACACATTCAGTTCCCATTGACGATTTATCTCGTCTACATATATTATGAACTATTAAATACTCCATTTATATCGACCCATTAGTTCCAGAAAGTGACAAAACTACTTCACACATTGCCCTTCGTCTTGGGAGCAATCATATCTTGTTGATTGGATATCCTTAGAGCAGGTAACCGTAGCCATCGTTGTCTATTTTACCTCAGCCTACTCCACTAGGACGGTGTCTGAGAGGCACAATATGAGTTCAGCAAACACACATTAGGATAAAATTTGGGACATTCCATCATTTTCTGGGGATACTGGAATATTCCGGACCTGTGGTCACCGTATTCCGGCCTCTTGTTGTAGGGGTAGCGTTCCTGCCTCTTACCCGGAGGCCCCGGGTTTGATTCCCAGCCAGGTCAGGGATTTTTACTTGGACCTGAGGGCTGGTTCGAGGTCCACTCAGCCTACGTGATTACAATTGAGGAGCTATCTGACGGTGAGATAGCGGCCCCGGTCTCGAAAGCCAAGAATAACGACCGAGAGGATTCGTCATGCTGACCACATGGCACCTCGTAATCTGCAGGCCTTAGGGCTGAGCAGCGGTCGCTTGGTAGGCCAAGGCCCTTCAAGGACTGTAGTGCCATGGGGTTTGGTTTGGTTTGTGGTCACCGTATATACATATATCAATGCCCTCGTTGCTTATAAGTCTTTTTATATACCACATTGCATGCGGATGCAGTCGTTATCAGACAACTCTTCTAGTTGCATGATAATATAAAGAGGCTGCTCTTGTAACATCTTGTACTGTCAGACCCCAGTCACAGAGCTTCCCTAGACCGCCTTTCCGGATGACTAAGGGATAAAAACAAGGCCGCTTCCATAAAATATACTTCAAGTGACGTTTCTTAGTCGTAGATTGCTTTCGATGACCATTAAAATTTATCACTAGCACCGCCTCGTCAATTCATGAAGGACTTGTTATGCAAAGCTACGGACGAGCAACTCGGAATTCTTTGATGACCTAATCGGATTATTCTTCTCCTTTTCATTCCACATTCTTCTATGTCATTATCCTACACTTCTTCACGCTCAGCTCATACATGTGCATGCACGCGTAAGTTAAGATGCATGTTAGTCTTGTTCAGGCTGACAGGTGCCTTCTGGTGATGAACAATGAAAGGAAATAGGATGTGAAGACTTAAAACCGCTTTGCATGTGTCTGACAACGCATAGCAGTAACTAGACTGACTGACTGACTAACTGATGAGCGGCAATGGCCATGAGATGATGATCTCGGCAGCTTTACAACTCTCTGACAAGATATTCGTGTTTTTTACATTCCGCATTCTGCATGTTACCCTTCGCGCGCGAATCGAGTCCTGACTTCACGGACGTAAAACAATGTAATTACTTGTATTCTTGTAGGCATTTAAAAACTAGTGCTGCACATCAAATACACGGTTCTAGCCCTTCAGGCAAGTAACTCAATGTTGAAAGCATTCTAGGGATATGCAGTACGAATTTTAGGTAAATAAAATAATAAAATACGAAAATAGATTATTTATTCCTAAAAATTTACAATCCTTTTCCTTATCACATTTATCTGGTCGATTACATTAGTAGTTTGCTTTTTTCTACCACTACGAGCGCTAATGTGTGTCAATGCATTGTTTCACCACTACAAGCCCTATTGTGAGTCAATTCAGAGTTTCGCTTAAGCCCTTATAACTACATTCGGTGTGTACATACTTCGAAAATCGAAATACCACCTCAGGTTATTGAAGCAAGGAACACATTACAGAAAGAATTATGTAAATAAGTTAATTTGGCTAGGAATTGAATAAAAAAATAAAGAGTAAAGAAACAAGTGATTTTAGGCTGTTCTTCAGGAACTCCAATTAGGCCAGAATTGATTTTCGAAATTTAGTTTCATAGTTTGATAGAACTATCCAAGACTCACAATCTGAAACCTTTCCGGGGACTTTAGCCCTTCAACCTTTGGCACAATTGAGGAAAATGCTTAATTTTACGTTATTCGTAGTGTGGGGACCCTTACTTTGATAAGGAATGTTTTCAATATTAAGAGAGGCATTTTTTCACTCATTCAAATATAATTAAAATAGGAGAAATAAAAATGAAAATTCTCAACCTGTTTCAGGTCATTCGACCCGGTCAGCAATGGAATGAATGAAACCCCCCACTAGCGGAAAGGTTGGCAATTGTGTCGGCTGCCGAAGCCTGGCGCACTCCTCTGGGACAATAATGACTGACAGATGAAATGGAATGGTACTGGAGAGTATCGCTGGAATGAAAGATGACAGGGAAAACCGAGCTACCCGGAGAAAAACTTATCCCACCTCCACTTTGTCCAGGACGAATCTCACATGCCGTGACCGGGATTTAAACCACGCACCAGAGATGACAGGCTGGCGCGCTGCCACCTGGGCCACAGAGGCTCTTTGATTAAAATACATATAAAGTAATTTAGAGTCATACATATCCCGAATTTTTGATGGGAAGATGAATCGGAAATACTGGGTTATTCATATATGATATTCATATCATGGGAAACCACCTAAAACTATCTTCAGGGCTGCCAACAGTCGGGCTCAAACCCACAATCTTCCGAATACAAGCTGATACGTACGTGACCCAAACCGCACAACCACTTGCTCGGTGGTACAAGATAAAAGTCAGCTCTGAATGTTTCGTGAAATCTGACGATGACCACTGTTTGGAATGTGACTCCTGGATGAATTTCCTATTCAGAGGCTCATATTTTTCGCACCCGACAAGGTGTTCTATTGACAGCTAAAATTGCGCTTGCGTTGCGTAGCACTTCCAAAGATATCAACTACATTAGGCTTTTCGGACGTAGAATTGGGGTGAGTTCTGCGTTAATTCCTTCTTCAGTTAATAATAATAATAATAATAATAATAATAATAATAATAATAATAATAATAATAATAATAATAATAATAATAATAATAATAAAATGAAATTAAATGGCATATGTCTTTTAGTGCCAGGAGTGTGCGATGACAAGTCGGGCTCACCAGGCGCGGGTCTTTGGATTTGACTGCCGTAGGCGACCTGCGCGTCGTGATGAGGATGAAATTATGATGAAGACGACACAAACACCCAGCCTCCGTGCCAGTGAAATTAACCAATTATGGTTAAAATGCCCGACCCTGCCTGGAATCGAACCCGGGATCCCGGTGACCAAAGGCCAGCACGCTAAGCATTTAGCCCATGGAACCGGAAATAATAATAATTGTACCGGGCGGTACACCTCCACAACGCAAATTCAAATATTGCGCCAGTTGAAACTCCTCTACAGGAGAACGCCTGAAATTTAACAAACTGTACTAATTCAAAGGTTTCTTGGAAGATGTCACTACTATAAATTTTGAAGTGTTCTGAACTGTGTCTATTTCGATTTGTGTTTGTTTGCTCCATATCAAGAAATTTGAACATTCTCTAACAGATGTCTCTACTAAAACTAATATCGCACTCTGGTGTAAAGGAGTGTACCTTCCTGAAGAAATTTTGTATTCATAAGTTTTGTCTTAACTAAATTTTGTTCTGTCAGTTGTAGGTTGGCAATATAATCCTTTCTTTCCGCCTGTTTTGAATGTAGCCAATCAGGAATTTCTGTAAATAATTTTCCACCAATAAGGTGTTTCTTCTTCGTCTGGTGTATTAGTTTTTGCTGTTATCCAATAAAATTGTGTGGGCGGGTTGTAATCATTCATGAAACGTCTCGAATTTTCCACGAGGGTATATAAACTGCTGATTTTCTGGTCTCCTGGCCACTTCAGTGACATCTCTCCTAGTGTGATTATGTAGCAGGGGGCGGGAAGCGCCTCTTTCTTTGGGCAGCAGTTCATCCATAAGGTAATGGCCATTTAATAACTTCATTTCTCGCTAGCTCAGCAGTTTAACCCTCGGGGCAGGTTCGAAACTTTTCTCATGTAACCTATCCTTAAAATGTAATAGACACTTGGTAGAACTTCGTCTCTTTAACTATAAATTGGGATAGAGAGTGCTATACCCTCTCGAGCTCCCACTCCTATTGTTTTGAGGTGACTTTGTTTTCTCAACCGTTTCTTCCTTTCTTAATGTAATAAAGTCTTCTTATACAAGTCACCTCTTTAGTATGGGATTAGCCCTTGTGTATGCGGCCTAGTGCCAAGTAGGTTTTAAAAGTGTATTAGGAGTGCAAGTTACGCCTCCAGTCAAGTTGGTATTTTGGGCCATGTAATTAACCTGCTTCTTTACTGAATAGGCCCAGTAGGTTGATCCTTGAGAGCGGCTTTGCTCGTTCTTAAATTTGGTTTCTGTGTGCCTCGAGGAGGCTTAATATGGTAATCAGGACCCAGTGCTCCTTGGCATGATTGGGGTTTTCTGCCCCTTTGTTTGAACTTGGTATATAGGTAAAGTTGGGCTTATAGCTCAAGGTTCGTGAGTGTCGGGCTCGAAGCCCAAATTTTGTAATGAACTAAAATTGTACTTTCTTAATTTGTTGATCTGCTACTTGGTACCTGCTATGTTCTGTTATTTATTTATCTTGAAAAGAAAATATAACCTTTGTTAAAGTTTTAATTAACTGTAATTTCGTAAGTTGAGACCTATTCCACCCAGCACCTTCTTTCACCTCTGCTGTTCCACAGATAATAATGATAATAATAATAATAATAATAATAATAATAATAATAATAATAATAATAATAATAATAATAATAATATGTAGGCCTACTGCAAGTGCGCGTGTTGAATAAACCTTTAGAAAGAGACTGCGGATAAGACAGGATCACACATTTCTTTTGAGAAGACAGAATTCATAACGAACATTAATAATGCTCCAACATTCCTAAACACGAAGTGCGGCGGAATCACTGAAATAAATACATTGAAGTACCGTGCAGAAATGATACAGTCAAACGGCCTAGTTAAAGAGGCAAACATAAACAGAGTTCATAAAATGGAATCTGCTTATCAACTAACGAAAGGCATTTCCAACAAAAGGTACTCTTTGTAAGAACAAAAATATAACTCTACAACGCTGTCGTAAAACTGGAATGCATTTATTGAGCGGAATGTTCAGTCTTAAACGAATTAGAGAAAAGGGAAGGTACTAAGGAAAAGAATATTTGGTAATAATTGCACGAGAAGGAATAATAAAGAAATATATGGACAAAAAGCAAAAAATATATATGAGGTGTCCTCAAGGAAATAACATTTTCTGCTACTTAGTTCGAGTGAATCCGGAATGACTAAGCAAAACATATTTGATTATTTTGACAAAAATCTCAAAACACAAATAAGTTAGTTCATTGAAGTGAAAAAGGATTTAGTACAAATGAGTTGGCTATTACGAAATTAGAAATTCTCGACAGGCCCACATTTCGCAACAGGATTAAGACGTTTGGGAGTTTTCAGGCAAAAGACACGATACGTGCAACTATCTGGGCGGATGAAAGAAACAATTTGCAATGACGTACAAATGCTGCACAGACGGAAATTCTAGCTAGGAGACTAAAATATCAGGAAGTTATATTACGGTGTCCATGATGGCAGTATTGAATAAAGAAGAATAATATGTACGTTGAGTATTCAGCCCGGAGGTTGATTTGATCCTCAACAACCTTGCTGTCATCTGTCATAGATAGCCTTGGCGTCAATGAGGATTGCATACTAGGGAAATAACGATTGAGGTAATATCGCATTGTTTTCCTCACTGCATAAAAGTTACTGTTACGTATCAGCCCACTGAAATTCACAGATAATAATAATAATAATAATAATAATAATAATAATAATAATAATAATAATAATAATAATAATAATAATAATAATAATTTAACACCCCCTAATTCCAAGAGGCGCCGGTGTGTCGGAATATTGTGCTGGAGGAGTTCTTCAACATGCCAGAAGCCACAGACGAACGCAGGGTCACCCCATGTAGTGGCAGTCAAAGCCAACGATCTCAGCCGTAATCGAATCAGCAATCTCCGGAACAGATGGACAACGACACACCGGCTGCGCCACTGAGTTCGAATTTCTCACTAATTAATTCGAACGAAACTAAATTGTGTTGTAGAAAAGTAATTCTCTTCCAAAAATCAATTCGAAATAATTAAATTATCTACAGTAAAGAAAATGGAACACCTGAAATGAGCTTGCATGAGGGCATGATTCCAACGGCAGACGACTTTGTGAGATACAAGGAACGGTATCACACAGCTACCACGCCCCCTAATATCTTCCGGACAGATTAACTCGAATTATAACTTGGCTACACCTTTAAGTAGGTAATAGAAGTTGGTTTCAGTGGAATTGCCCTACTTTTCTTATTAATCACTTCTTATATGAGATACATTTGTAACAATATTGCTCCAAGAATTCCTCAATAGTATTCACCTTCGACGTAGTGAGTAAATGAAACCTTGCCAGTGTCTGAAACTTTTATGTCGTCGTATGAACGTGGTAAAATCCTAGTTAAATGAAAACATCATGTTTATATGCATGAAAGGAGCAGAGAAGCGGGGTTGGGGGTAGCAAGAGGGCGTAAAACTGGTTATGAAGAATTAATCAGATTTCCTTCCGAATAATAGTGTAGAAAATGCAAGCGGTGGCCGTACGTTGAATATGCCAACACGGCGTGTACAACAGGTATTGATAAAATTAATCTGTAAGGCTGGCAGGTTGGCGGGCGGGTGAGGAGGAGGTAGCAAGTGAAAGAGGAAGAAGGAGAATTACATCGTGTTTCTACAGAGAGGTGATGAAGTAATTATTCGACAACATTAGTGCTGCTTGCCTCCCGACATCGTTGTGACGTGCTATGCCCAGACACCTTGCTTGCCTGCCTGTGCACGTCGCCAGCCACTTATTTGACTTGCAAATGAAGACAGCTCTTTCATTGCTACCAAATGCTACACTGCTTCATATCCCGGCTAATACATAGATGGCCTTTGAAGAGCTTTGATTGGTCTCGTTTGAAAGACGACTCAACTAGCAACATGGAACTACAGACATCCAATTTTAAAAGTTGTTTTACTTCGTACCGGCATAGATAGGTATTATTATGACGACGGTGGGACAGGAAATGGCTAGGAGTGGGAAAGAAGCACCCGTGGCCTTAATTAAAGTTCAGTTACAGCGCTTGCCTGGTGTGAAAATGGGAAAACTACGGAAAACTATCTTTAGGGCTGCCGACAGTGGGGTTCGAACCCACTATCTCCCGGATGCAAACTCACAGCTACGCAACCCTAACTCCACGGCCAAATCGCTCCGCGATTTATCGCTTTACTGCATGAATTAATTTTCGTTTCCGTTTGGTGACGAAAATTTCAAACTTTCAGTCTCAAATTGCGTTCGATGTCTTAGACTTACCAACAATTCACAAGTGGGGCTAACACTCGTATGTGATGCGGTTTGCCACAATGGAATATATATACGATATTTCGCAATATTTCGCTAAGTTTTTGACATTCAAATACCGAACATTACTGCCTACTGGCCATGGGTACGTATTGCTAGGCGCTAGTACTGTATACTTGCACGACCGTATTTCGGTAATGTCTTTGAGGTTGAGCCAGAGGTAATCCTGAAGTCTTTGGCAATGTGATGGGGAGGGCCCCCGCAAAATAAACGGTGGTTGGTACGCGTGAATGTTGACCGGGTGGAAGGAGTACCTTTTGTTTTAGGGCTGTTTTGTCGTCTGTTACGTAAAAATAAACTGGAGTTGCGTTGGATTGGCTGTACCATGGGTACCGTAAAATTACAGTAAAAGGTTAAGGCAGCAAGTTAGAAAATCGTGCTATTAATATATATGAATCGCTATGCATTGCAGGGTTATACTCTCACTGACTGGAATGCTGGACTCGTGTCGGAGATGTTATGGCTGATTATCAGTGACGTTTCGTTGTAATAGATGGCATTAAGACAAGTAGACGGACTGATCATTTAGAAAAAGGGGGATATGGGTTTAGGTGAGATAACCGCACGGCCAAATCCCTTGGTTACTGAAAGATCATTTCATGTGGTACACGCTCACTATTACTTATTGCCTGGCCATATAGATCATTGTTTTCATTCGATCCTGGCTCAGTCCGGTGGTATTTGAAGATACTCAATTATATCAGCCTCGTGTCGGTAGATTTATTAGCACGTATAAGAAAACCTGCGGGATAACTCTCCAGCTCCTCGGTGTCGCCGATAACTGTAAACGTAGTTAGTGGTACGTAAAGCAAATAACATCATCATCATTGTTATTATTTATTTATACTCTTTTGCTAATGGTGAAACTGTCGTGACTCACCTTGTCCCGAGATGTTCTGGACGATTTGTTCTCCCGAGCGGCTTGGAGAATCTGTGGGTTGGGTGCCCTGAACCATTAAATGAAGTACTGAGTCCCATTTAATATGATATATATTTGAATTCAACTCTGACTTCCCAACTACCGTACATATTTACAAGGTCTATTTACAGCATACTTCAGTGATGTGCCTGCTCCGGAAGCTTTTAGAATACTGACTTCCGACCTGGGCAGAGTCTATGTTGAAAACCTGAGAGTTGCCCTCTAGCTTGTCTCTAAGCCTAAGTCCGCATCTCCCACTACTGTCTGAGAGACTAAGTCTTTCCAATATCACTTCTAACGCGGCTATGTCCTACTCCTCTCTCTCATTCTGAATGTAAGCACCTCCAGTCTTATTACCGACGTTCTTGACCTACGTAGAGCGTTCTCCTGTCCAAGACTAAAGATAACCCTTAAGCCTCTGCAGCTTGAATATATATCCTGGTCTGTCCCTTGCTAACTAGTGAGAGGGGGAACTCCCACCCTAGTACTAGTCTACCCCCAACTGGGATCCCTCTCCAGTAGGTGGTGCTATGGTGGTCAATCTCAGAACCACTTATTCTCTGTCTCACTCAGCCTAACTCATATCTCTCACTGAGTGGAATGTTTTGCCATGAAGTGGAGATTTTCCGATGCTCCATCCTTCCATGAGTCATGTATTCTTTCCTTGTCTCTCCCAATGCTAATTATTCTGAATGCTGGATTTGTGCTTGTAGCTAGCCACTGTTCATTTACTCAACCCTTGGTCAGTTTACATAGATAAGATTACAACTCAATAACAAGTTACTCATAAGCCTTCCGTAGCAGGACTTGAAGAACAAGTAATTTCACATATCCAATTCTAAATGTTTCAAATATAAAGTAGCACATTTTACACAATTAATAACCATAATTCTTCTTGTAAGAAAACTCTTTATCCTTTCGTTTATACATTCCTAGTGGTCTCCTGTACTGGGGATCCACTAGTTCAATTCTAATCTCCTTAACTTAATATATGCTATGGGACTTAATATACCTTGGTTCGATTCCCGGCATCGGTGCCATCACGACACCTCCCTTACCCGGGAAGAAATGGGCGCAACACATTTGCGTCCATTTCGACTATGAGGAACTCACAGCCTCGCTTCTGATGACCTCAACGGTCTCCTGGCTATTGGTGGTGGCGTGCCTCGTTCTCTTATCTCGTGTGAACTTGCCTCGATAACTACTACTTCTCGGGATTCCACAGGTGAACTGAGACGTCTCTCAGTGAGCCTGGGACTTTCCAGTCTCAAAAGCCCCGCAGGTGAGTCAGGACGTCTCCCAACAAGCCTGGGGTGCTGAAATATCACATTAACATTCTCTTCCGAGGTTTTCGCCTTACCTTCCTTATTGATTACAGTTTGTTTGATACAGATACTTGGACAATGCTCCTTCGCATCGTCCATACATTTACTGAAAGAGTATCCTACCTTTCTACAGGAATTACAACAACAACAATTACAACAATAACACCATATGAATAAACCCACTATACTCACCATGGTCCAGACTATGTATCTATATATATTTACATGTTGATACATGGCTTTTTGCCTTATTTCTTCCTCTTTTTGTTTGACCATGTTTTCTACTTCCTCTGTCTTATGGGTAGCCCAACGTAAGTCATCGATGTGATTTAACAAGTTAGTTGTTGCTACTTTATTTAACTCAGGGACCTGATCTAACCTTAATTCACTGTCTATCTGCTCACAGCAATCATACTGTAGTGCTATCATTGGCACTAAATCCTTGTCTTGCGTACTATTTATTTTCCCTACTCCCTGAATTTTACTATTTGGGCCATACAGTGTACACATAGGACTTATTTCTATCGTACCTGTACCCTTAAGCATGATATCACTAGTAGTATCTTTGCACATGCAAGTCACCTTTTTCTCTTCAGGGGACACATATATATATTTATTATTCTCTATGAGAATCCACATCAAGTCTCTAACGGGCAACACGCGTTTGGCACAATTTTCTGGCATTTGATTGACTCCACTAATTAATTTAACAACACAATTATTTTGCGTGTGCACCGTATTAACTGGAAACCTTACCTTGCATAATTTCCACATGGAAATTACCTGTTTGCATTCGTTTAATTGTTCTTCACTCAACTGCGCGAATGTTTGTTTTTCCTTATCCATGATTATATAATTCTTTTCCTCGTTCACATACACGTAATGATTAAGGTTATTTATCACTTGAGTAGGAAAAGGTATCACTTTATACAATAAGTAGGTTGTCTTATCTGTTAAGGGTGCTTTCATTACATACACTAAGAAATTTTTACTTAAAAACACTTCTGCTGAAGCTACCCTGTATATAAGGTAGCCATAAGTCGACTTTAATTCAAATGGCAAGGAAATACCTCTTGGAAAATCTCCCTGCGCTTTTCTATAGGCCTTAACGATCTCATCTGGTGTAATTATCTGAGGATGTATTATCCCAGACTGAGCATTCATAATACCTTCCAATACTATACTATAATGATCATGCAACTGCATTAGAAGACCTTCAATTTCAATTAAGTGTCTATTAATAGCTATCTCCAATTCTGCTTGCCTAATCGCTCCGGCTACTTGGAGTGTTTCATTCTGTAAATACAATCTAATTTCATCTAAATTCTTACTGATTCTAAGTTCATTTGCATTTACCTCGTAGATGGTGCTGTTCATGGTTTGTAGGGTGGACTTAACAACAATCATCTGCTCTTTAGCAATTTTCATAATAGAGAGCTGCTCCTTCTCTAGCTCAGAAATCTTTCCCTCGTATCGTTCTGCATCGTCTTCGCTAAGTGTTCCAAATAACGTTTTCGCTATTGATCCTACGGCATTAATTAATCCTCTCCTTCGTCTATTCCCTTCTTCCCTTGCCACGCCTTTTGTGATCCTATTAATAACATCTTTTGATCCATTTATTCTTTCCAAATGTGTCTGCAGCATATTTACGTCCTGCTGGCAAGTAAAATTTGAAGTAACTTCTAATTGCAAACATAGCAACCTCGTTCGTCTCACATATCTCTGAGCTAGAGCAAATGTTTCTGTCAGCTGATTCAAATTTACATACGTTACTAGGGTCCATTCTGTAGTATATAACTGCACTTCGCCCTGGTCATCGAAATATACACCAGGTGTATTCTCATATGGCGTCACTCTGACGTCTGTCACCTCTCCACCTGCCTCGAGATGAGACGACATCATCATCCACAGGGTTACTACGATGTGGAACCAACTCGTTATCTCCGCCATCGTCTTCTGTCAATTGTAAGGTACGACAGGAAATTCGTTACCTAACAATTATATTATTCCCAAACTTAATTTCTATTACTTAACTGACTGTTTACTTCCCGCATTATTAACCTAGCTAATTTCCTTTATTTGTCTACCTCTTTTGCTATCCCACTTAGCTCTCACAGGAACATCCTTAGTCTATTTTTGTGAACCTTTGTTCTCTTTCCCTTTTTGTTCATTTGTAAGGTGCAATTTACACCTGATACGCCTACTATAATGTATGGACCTTCAAAAGGTGGGCTCAATTTCCTGGATTTCCCTCGTCGCAGTGCGTCATTACGTAACAAAACTTTATCTCCTACTTGGAAGGTTACTTCGTTTTGCTTCTTGTCATAGTCCTGCTTCTCTCTTTCTTTTCTCTCTATTAAGGTTCGTCTTGCTGCCTCGTGGTTTCTCCTTAACTGCTGGGTTAGCTCCTCAACCACTGTCTGATACTCGTTATAACCTGACTCAGGTGGTTTTTGCAATACTCCTGGGATGTTTGCCTTCTTACCGAATATCAATTCGTAAGGCGTGAACCCCGTACTTGTGCTCTTGGTCGTGTTGTAGACAAAAGCTGCCGTTGGGAGATACCGGTCCCAATCGTTCTGTTCATTGGCACAAACATAGTGCCTAAGGTACTCCACTAATACCTTATGGGATCTTTCAATGCTCCCATTTGACTGTGGCCTGAACGCTGTGGTGTGAGTTTTCTGTATCCTCAACACCTTACAGAGTGTTTTGAACACCTCGCTCATGAAGTTACTACCCTGATCAGTCAATATCTGGTTGGGTATCCCGTATATACTGATGACATTATTTATTAATGTACGTGTCACCGTATCTGTTTCTTGATTTGGCATTGGACTTGCCACTAGATACTTGGACAGCTGGTCCTGGCAGGTGAGAATGTACCTGTTACCAGCTTCCGTCAAAGGCATAGGGCCTACTACGTCAAGCGACATCTTCTCGAAGACTGTGCTTGGAGTATCTGTAATTACCATGGGGGCTCTGATGTCTGGCCGAGTCCCCTTATTTCGCTGACATGATGGACAAGAGCGAATGTACTCTTCTACGTCCTTTTTCATACCCTTCCACTGTATTCGCTCGCTCAGTCTTGCGAATGTCCTCGCAATCCCTTGATGGCCTCCTATTAATGAGTTATGACACTCCTTCATTATGGCTAATTTCTCCTCCTCTCTTAGCCCTTCTATTTCTCCTTCCGGTGAACTACCTTCGGGCTTGGATTCCTCTGCCTTAGCGTCCTCGGAGCCCTCGTCCGTGGTGTAGCCGACTTCGATTCCCTCTGCCTTGGCGTCCTCGGGTTTTGAACTCGCTACTCTAACCTTAACGTCACCAGGATACTGAGTGTCTCTTCTGACCTCCGTCTGGGGTCCTTTCCGAGCTGAACTGACCACTCTAGTTTGGCTCTTCTCTACAATTGGATTGCGACTCAGGGCATCGGCGTTACAGTTCCGCTTACCCTGCTTGTATTCTATGACAAAATCGTACTCTGCCAGCTTTAACCTAAACTTCAGCAGGCGTGAAGACGGGTCCTGCACATTGAAAACCCACTTCAATGGCTTGTGGTCCGTCACTACAGTGAAATGCCGCCCAAATAAGTACGGCCTGAAATACTTCACTGCCCACACTATTGCCAATAATTCCTTTTCGGTTACACTGTAATTTACTTCTGCCTTGTTAAGCGTCCGGCTTGCATAGGCAACTGGAAGATCCTTCCCAATGGGTCCTTGTGACAGTACTGCTCCAACCGCCTCGTTGCTTGCATCAGTGGTAACAACGAAGGGTTTTTCAAAATCTGGATATTGCAGAACAGGCTCCTCTATTAGCCTTCGCTTCAGTGTTTCAAACGCTTGCTCCTGTTTGTCTCCCCACACAAAGGGAACGTCTTTCTTTACTAATTCATAAAGTGGCTTTGCAATTTTACTATAGTTAGGGATGAACTTCCTATAGTACCCACTCAGCCCGCAGAACTGCTTGATCTGGCGGCTAGTGGTCGGCCTGGGAAAATCCCTGACTGCCTGGACCTTTTTAGCATCTGGGTGGACTCCATCTTCTGTGATTACGTGTCCTAAAAATGCCACCTCGGCCCTTAAAAATTCGCACTTATCAGGCTGGAGTTTTAAATTATTCTCTCGCAGCCTCTGGAGTATTACTCGTAACTTGGCATTGTGCTCGTCTACTGAGCTACCATACACAATTATGTCATCCAGATAACATAAACATTTAATGCCAGTTAACCCTGTTAGCACAGTGTTCATCAGCCTTGTGAATGTGGCTGGGGCATCTCTGATACCCATCGGCATTCTCTTATATTCATACTTCTGCCCTAGTGCTGAGAAGGCGGTCTTGGGCCTATCTTCAGGCTTCAGTAGCACTTGGTAGTACCCACTCGCTAAATCTAGAGTCGAGAAATATTTAGCCTTTCCAAGGGCATCTAACAATTCGGAAATTAATGGTAGGGGATAACTAACTCCTATTGTAACCTCATTTAATTTCCTATAGTCTATAACGACCCTCCATTTCTGTATGCCTGAGGCATCTATTTTTTTTTGGGATTAAAAGTAACGGCGCATTCCAGGGTGACACACTGGGACTGATTATGTCATCCTCCAACAGTTTATCTATTTGTTTTCGTATCTCTCCCTTCTGTGCTTCTGGGAGCCTATAGGGCCGTACGTTAATAGGAGGTTGTTCCCTAGATATTGGAATCTCATGCTGTATTACCTTCGTATGGGTCAACTTGTCCCCCTCTAAGTGAAATACATCATCATACTCTGTACAGATGGCCAATATTTTCTCTGCATCTACCATGTTCAAATGGTCTATCCGCAGCTGTTCGGTCACTCTCTGTGAGCGCAACTTTCCGAAACCTAAACCATTGTCTTCGGTCTCCTTGGTTAGCCTTACCCTTCTTCCTTGTGACAGGCATGTGTAATCAACCTCATGAATGCATACCACAGGGCTCTGTATCTCTACTTCTTTCTCGGTGGTGTTAATAATGCTTACAATAGCCTCATTTCTCTGGGACCTGGTTAAACATTCGGCTAAATACACCCCTGGTGCTACTTCTGCTCGCTCTATTACGCCAACAGGTAGATTCTTATTTACCTCAATGGCCACTACCTTCTCGGTCCTAGGTTCGAGACGGATCAGCTTTGTCTCTCGAGCCCCCATTGAGTACCTGGTCCCTTTTATTATGACGTAGCCTTCCTTGTAATTTATTACGCCATCTGACAAGAGGTCCTTCCCAATAATGCCATCTTGGGTCAAGTTAATGTCTTTACCCACTACATGGAAGGTGTGACTGGAACCACTTATCTCAAACCGTACCGTACCCTTGGTATATAGCTTGCCTTCACTGACCCCGGTGAGTTCTATGACATGTCCCCTCATAATTGCGCATACTTTTGGTACGCTTCCTTCTTTGACCAGGCTAATTTCTGACCCTGTGTCTAACAAGAATCGAAGCGGTTTCCCTCTCTGGACGATGCTAAGTAACATCGTGCCTTCGTCATCTGAACTTTCGAGACTTATTTTTCTACGGGATTCCGAGGTTGTCTCCGGCCTTCGGTCCCTGCTTAGTTTGTTGCTAACCTGGTTTTCATAGCCTGTCCTTGGCTATTCACTGATCCAAACGGGCCCTCCTCGGTTTGTTGCGACCCCCTGTCACCCTCGTCTCCAGACCTTCGGAAGACTTTCATGTCCGTTCTGCCTATCTGTTGACCCATTGTTTTCGTGCGACAGTACCTCTGTAAGTGCCCCGCTTTCCCACAAGCATAGCACTGTTTAGTGGACTGTTTACCAAGTACATTTCTCCAACAGTCCCTTTCCAAGTGACCATCTCTACCACACGAATAGCATCTCGTTATTTCGGTATGTTGTCTGTTAACCGGTAGCCTGCAATTATCTTGCTCATGCCCTTTCCTTTTGCAATTGTAGCAAGTTCGTGTACCCCTGGTAATCTCCCTCATGCCCGCCTTGACTGTGCGGACCGTTCGCGTTTCTACACCTACTTGGTCCCTTTGCTTCTTTCGGCAATCTCTCTCTATGTGTCCTTGTTTCTTACAATACCGACACGTTAGCGTTGTCGGTGGTCTTTTTAATTCTGACTCTCCGATAGGTTGACCCTGTGTTTCCTTTCTCGGACTTGTACATTGCCTAGCTAGGTGGCCCTCTTTACTGCAATTGTAGCAAATCACCCTAACCATTGCTGTTTTAGGCTTAGGATGCCACCTTCCTTCTGGTTTTGCTACATTAGGCTTGTTCGTTTCAATTCTCCGTGTGAACCCTAGTGTTTTCCGCCTACTTTGCAATCCTTCCTTAGCCTGTTTGGATATAATGACTGCTTCTTCCTGCCTAGCTATTGCCACGGCTCTTTCAAATTTTAAAGGTTGCTGATCCTGCACTCTACATTGGATTCTTGGGTTGTTTAACCCTTGTGTGAAACTAGCCACTCCTATCTTTCTCACGCACTTCAACTGTGCCTGCCTATCCTCTAGGCATTCGCCCTCTAATAAAGCATCCCTGAAAGCTGACGCCATCGTGTCTACGCGATGCGCCCAGGATGCTACACTCTCTCGCGGTTCCTGACTGCTTTGGAACATTTGGCAGATATATAGATCTAACGTGCCCTGCCTACCATAATATTCATTTAGCGCTACTTTAGCGTTCTCCCAGTTAGTAATATCAGCTCTTACCAAGAGCTTCTCTCGGGCCTTGCCTGTAATTTTTGTCAATATATATTTAAAGAAAAGTGCCTGATCATTCTCCCTGATCATGCGTACAGCCGCATCTACGTTGGCAAGAAACTCTCGTAGTCTGTCTGGCTGACTACCGTCAAATTCTCGACCAATCAGTCTGTGTCCCTCTACTACAGTTACATACGGTCCTTCTAAGCTACGTGCATCATCATCATCATCATCAGCCTCTACTATCTGAAATTCTGGCCTTCCTGCATTTAAATCTACATCCTCCTCCTGACTTGCCATACTGAATTAAAGTGGACTCACCCTACGATGTCTTCTGTACTGCTGGGCTTGTTGGCTGCGATCCGTGTAGGCTGCTTAATAGGCTGCTTAATAGGCTGCTGGGCTTGTTGGCTGCGATCCGTGTAGGCTGCTTAATAGGCTGCTGGGCTTGTTGGCTGCGATCCGTGTAGGCTGCTTAATAGGCTGCTGGGCTTGTTGGCTGCGATCCGTATAGTCTGCTTAATAGGCTGCTGGCTCCCTGAAGCTGGGCTGAATTGTGGCTCCTACGATGCGTGGTTCGATCTTCTGCGATGCGCGGTTTTCGGACTGATATGGTTCTACTGTTCGTCGGAGTTCGAACTAAGGGCACCCCACATACCTGACACCAAAACGTAAGTCTGTCGTGACTCACCTTGTCCCGAGATGTTCTGGACGATTTGTTCTCCCGAGCGGCTTGGAGAATCTGTGGGTTGGGTGCCCTGAACCATTAAATGAAGTACTGAGTCCCATTTAATATGATATATATTTGAATTCAACTCTGATTTCCCAACTACCGTACATATTTACAAGGTCTATTTACAGCATACTTCAGTGATGTGCCTGCTCCGGAAGCTTTTAGAATACTGACTTCCGACCTGGGCAGAGTCTATGTTGAAAACCTGAGAGTTGCCCTCTAGCTTGTCTCTAAGCCTAAGTCCGCATCTCCCACTACTGTCTGAGAGACTAAGTCTTTCCAATATCACTTCTAACGCGGCTATGTCCTACTCCTCTCTCTCATTCTGAATGTAAGCACCTCCAGTCTTATTACCGACGTTCTTGACCTACGTAGAGCGTTCTCCTGTCCAAGACTAAAGATAACCCTTAAGCCTCTGCAGCTTGAATATATATCCTGGTCTGTCCCTTGCTAACTAGTGAGAGGGGGAACTCCCACCCTAGTACTAGTCTACCCCCAACTGGGATCCCTCTCCAGTAGGTGGTGCTATGGTGGTCAATCTCAGAACCACTTATTCTCTGTCTCACTCAGCCTAACTCATATCTCTCACTGAGTGGAATGTTTTGCCATGAAGTGGAGATTTTCCGATGCTCCATCCTTCCATGAGTCATGTATTCTTTCCTTGTCTCTCCCAATGCTAATTATTCTGAATGCTGGATTTGTGCTTGTAGCTAGCCACTGTTCATTTACTCAACCCTTGGTCAGTTTACATAGATAAGATTACAACTCAATAACAAGTTACTCATAAGCCTTCCGTAGCAGGACTTGAAGAACAAGTAATTTCACATATCCAATTCTAAATGTTTCAAATATAAAGTAGCACATTTTACACAATTAATAACCATAATTCTTCTTGTAAGAAAACTCTTTATCCTTTCGTTTATACATTCCTAGTGGTCTCCTGTACTGGGGATCCACTAGTTCAATTCTAATCTCCTTAACTTAATATATGCTATGGGACTTAATATACCTTGGTTCGATTCCCGGCATCGGTGCCATCACGACAAAACGTCGAACAAACACATCGGCGGCTTTCGGCGAAGCGAGGATGGGAAAGGGCTAGGAGTGGAAAGGTAGCGGCCCTGGCCTTAATTTAGGAACAGCTCCAGCATTTTGCCCGGTGTGAAAAGCGAAACCACGGAAAACCACCGCGTTCAGAATGCAAGCTCACACTTACGCGACCCTAACTGCATGCCCAACTTGCTCGGTGATTTATACTCTCACAGACCGGAATGCTGGACTCGTGTCGGCGATGTTACTAAGCCATAGTTTCGTAAGTTCGAATTCAACCATCTTAGAGAAACTTAACAGATTCAAAAAAGGCCAAATCTCATTTTATGCACTAACAACCACCAATCTCATTACCTTAACCGATAAATTTCATCCAAATTCCGTAAATATAAGCAAATTCTACTTAGTCCTCTACGCCGTCAGCTATTCTCTGTGACACACAAGTTATGACGCTGTTGATGGTGATTCGTCCAATGATTGGGGATGAGAAGCCTTGAGCAGACCCCTTGGTGCTTTTCGACAGGAGTAGGCTATGTTCATGAAACGGGTTTCACCCTCTCTCTTCCTACTGCCATATATCACGTCATTAATTTCATCTCATTAAGTCCTCTGATGAAGTTGACGTCAGGAAGGGCATCGGATCATAAAAAAATCGTTACGAAGATTCGTCCCACTTCATACCCGACCCTGTAGAGAAACGGGTCAAAGTTTGAACATACATTATTATTATTATTATTATTATTATTATTATTATTATTATTATTATTATTATTATTAATGGATATGTCAAATTTATGTTTGTTTTAGGCATACAGTTATGTTAAGTTTCGCTGTATCACTATATAGAAACAAACCATCATAGAACGGTTTAAGCCGGGCAAGTTGTTCCTGCGGTTAGAGTCGCGCAGCTGTGAGCTTGCATCCGGGAGATAGTGGGTTTGAACCCCACTGTCGGCAGCTCTGAAAATGGTTTTCCGTGTTTTCCCATTTTTACTAGGGTTTGGCAGACCGGAACAGTCAGTTGTTCCGGAACATTAGGAGCTTGAGGTGGAGTGTTTCAGTACAGTGTGCCGGCACACGGCACACGTGACTGTAACTGCACGGTAGAGAGAACTTCGTGGGGAAACATGACCTGCTCCGCGTCTGCAAGAATGTGCTTCTGTACCGGACGTGCTGTGTGTAGTTACGGCCAGCATAAGGCTGCACGGAACGCAGAGGAACAGTCGGAACACTGAAATTTGCGCCCAATAATAACGTTTAAAGGCTGCTTTTAGGTGAAGATTTTCGGTCAATATTAAATACACATAACACGGTTACAATGGCAGTGCAGGTGTTTAAAAAACTAATCCAAGGATATTTTCATCAGCTGAATGTATCAGCCTATATTGTGAGTAATTGGGGACAGGATAAAACTTCACGGCACGTGAAAAATCAGTCGGAACTCTGAAATAGACATCCAGAAAGTCATGTCTAAATGTTGTTTTTAGGATAAGAATGTTTTCTTTCATTCTGAAATACACCTGTCACAATTACACTGGCAATAGATGTGTTTACAAATGTCACAATGTTATTTTCACAATTAAAAATATACTCACACAGTTGAAGAAAGATTCGTCAGTACTCTATTTACGTACACAATATACAAGCGGAACAAAAAGAAAACAAACAAACCCCATGGCACTACAGTCCTTGAAGGGCCTTGGCCTTCCAAGCGACCGCTGCTCAGCCTGAAGGCCTGCAGATTACGAGGTGTCGTGTGGTCAGCACGACGAATCCTCTCGGTCGTTATTCTTGGCTTTCTAGACCGCAAACGGAACACGAAAATAAAAATAACCCATAGAAGCAAAACACAAAGGTACAAATTAAACGCTATATATAAGCGGAAAAGGAGATGAAAAATAAAACTATACAACCAGAACACGAAAATAAAAATTGTAGGATGTTTAAGTTTCAAATGTTTCGTCATTGTGCTGGTTGAAGATCCCCTTGCAGACAAAATAGAAGAAAATAAATTGCATTTTATTCTGCCTGGTTTCATTCTAGTATAAAAGTCGTAAACAGGACTCGAGTGCGACATTATTAATTGTTTACCGTCTTTCATACGGTATATAGTACTCGGCTTCAATGAAAACACTCTTAAAAAACAGAACACATTATGTTATCCGCATGTATCGAAGGCCAGTTGCCGCTGCAACGGAACTCGCATAACAAAGAGGATACGACGGAACACGGAGCACTCCAGCACATGGCTGCACACTGGTGGTTTCGACAGTCAGCTAGTGGGCGAAGGGCGGTGCATAGTGGCGTTTCTGACGGGATAGCGAGTCACTGTCTCGGTCTCGCTTGAGAATGTTTCGGAACTGACGCTCCGTGTTCCGGAACAGCGGAACGTAACTGTGCACCGGCGCAATGTGCCATAACAGGTACATAGTGCCCAACCCTAATTTTTAGACCAGGCAAATGCTGGGGATGTACCTTAATTAAAGCCACGGCAGCTTCCTTCCCATTCCTAAGCCTTTCCTATCCCATCGTCGCCATAAAACCTATCTGTGTCGGTGAGACATAAATCCAACTAGCAAGAAAAAGTTTTCTCTCGTTTTAAACTACTGCAATCTTTATGAGTGCTGATGTTTCATTTAAGGTAAGAGTGTAATAAATCGTGTAATATCCGTTCGTTCAGTGTCTATATGAACTACTACTACGTTATTAAGCGTCAATTATCATTCTATGATGATATAGAATACTTCTTGCAGTTCCATTAGCATTAAATACGGACGATTATGCATGGGCTTTCCCCGCCAATATACGGAAGTGTCAATGACAGATTAGTGAACTGAACTCAGCAATAGTTAGTTTTCCTGAAGATTGTTCTCCATGGTCTCCCATTTTCACAGCAGGCAAAAGCTGAGGCTGTACTTTAATCAAGGCTATAAACACATCCTTCCTACTTCTAATCCGTCGCCCCCATAAGAACTAACTGTGTCGGTGCGATGTAAAGCAAATTGTAAAAATTACCCTATATTTTGTTTATTTCCTTAGTAGTGGCCTTTGCATTTAAGATGTCGTATAACGAAATGCCGCTTGCATTTAAATTTATTTCATTGGCCATAAAAATTCTTTATTCTTCACCATTTATCGAAACTTAAAACAGTGAGATGTAAAGATCTAAAGTGTTAACCATAAAAATGCAATTTGTTACCATGCTGTACTCTTTAGCAAGATGTTTCCCCATTGGGAATGAGAAGGGAAGCTTACAGCGTTTGTATTTTATTACGCCTCGAGAAATAAAAGGAAGGAAAGGCAAGAGGAGAAAAAACCAAACTTTGGTTGCAACTTTGCCCCGTCTAAGCAGAGAACGGAGTTCCGTCCAGATACTAAAGGTCCATTTGGGTGAACAGTCACGTTCAGACGTAACAAGTACCGCTTGAGGTGCGGGGCACGGGGTGAGCGGCGCGCGGCAGGTTCGATAGCAAGCGACTACTATGCGCTCTATCGCATACGGCCTGCATTAAAGACGGCTCTTAAACCGAACACTTCCCTTATACAATAGTCTCAATTTTTCCTCCAGCTCTTCCAAGCCAATGGCAATTCTCATATCCTTCTAGTGTGACATTTCCGTCTTGTATTCCAGCGTTTTAAATTCGATGTCCACGCGCGTCTCTCTCTCTTGTACTGTAATATTTACTCTCTCTCTCTCTCCTTCGCTCTCTATCCCTCAGTACCGCTGTCGTATTCTATCTGAAGCACCTGCAGTACAACAAGTCAGTTGCACGTAAAGAAAGAGAAGCCAAAGTAGAAAGGTTTTTAGAATTCGCAGCTTTTAGCACAATGACGCTACTTGCAAGATATATCAGACACGACGAACAGAATGAACAGAGCATGTGTTTTATTTCAAAGGAATACAGTTTATGAGATACTGACATGCACTTTTAGGATCAATTCCGACGATAAAGTTCGGTATCCTAGAAATATTATAGAATATTCATTTCAACAAACAGAAAAGACCTGCGAAGATTCACCTAACCTGAGTGATAAAAATGTTCAGGCGGCGTATTCGTACGACTTTAAATATCTGCAATATTTTAAGAAAGTACCTACACTTAATAATAATAATAATAATAATAATAATAATAACAATAATAATGGAAATAAATCAGTAGCTTCAAGATTCAGAAATTGTAAAACGCTTTTGAACACACAAAGAATATCTATAAAAATGCTTGTCATGGAACAGTAAAATTTGTCATTACTTAGCTCTGTATGCTTCATAAACGCTCAATTTACATCAGGAAAATTTAAAAGAACAATAATTAGAGACTAAGGGAAGGAAATTCATGTAAAAAATCTTAAGACCAAGAATTAAAAATGGAAGAGATTAGCCCTAACTCAACTCTGAAATATATTTAAAAATACATAAACTTACTAGTACAGTGAGACTGCGACGAATTCAATTAATGAGCCATTTGGAAGGAATTAATAACAACATACATACTTAACTGATACACTGTTTTCTGCAAATCAAACGTACGAGGTCAAAATGATATAAGCAAGTAGAGAAAGACCTCACTAAACTAGGATCACTAAATCTGCAGGGATCGAGCTCAAAAGCTGCAGTCGCTTAAGTGCGGCCAGTATCCAGTATTCGGGAGATAGTAGGTTCGAACCCCACTGTCGGCAGCCCTGAAGATGGTTTTCCGTGGTTTCCTATTTTCACACCAGGTAAATGTTGGAGCTGTACCTTAATTAAGGCGACGGCCGCTTCTTTCCCACTCCTAGCCCTTTCCTGTCCCATCGTCGCCATAAGACATATCTGTGCCGGCGCGACGTAAAGCATCTAGCAAAATATCTACAGGGTAGTAATGAAATTAGGAAAATTGTTCACCCAAAGGGATTTGAGGAAGACGAGAAGAAACGAATACAACGTACATGGTCGGAGGAACATAAATGAAGAACTATTTGGCAAGGGGGAAAGCTCAAAAATTGTTGATTCCGCGCGGTCCTAAGTGATGCATTCGCGTAGATTATTATTTTTTTTAATAATAATAATAATAATAATAATGATCACAATAATAATAACAATAACAATAATAATAATAATAATAATAATAATAATAATAATAATAATAATAATAATAATAATAATAATAATAATAATAATAATAATAAAGTAATAGAATGCTACTTGGAAAGTAGGTTCTTTAAATCTATTGATACAAGTTTTTCGTAGGTAACCATTCTTAAATGTCACTTGCCCGCCTCAAGGTCGAGCTTATTGGCGCAGTCAAGGTCGTGTCTTTGGAGGGAGTTTATACGCGATAACTGTTTCGTTGACTTCGAGTACGCTCAATATCAGCTGAGGAAACAAATTCCAACTCCTTGTCATCTGTTAAAATATGCAGTAATTGCAGTTATTATATATTTATTTTCTTTTACGGCCATTAGAGACCACGTTAGGTAACAGTTACATGTTTCTGGAAGCCTTGTTTGTTGTTTTAAGGGGCCTAACATCGAAGGTCATCGGCCCTCTGGAAGCCTTCTTCACCTTCCTTCCTTCTTTCTTCCATCCACCCACGTTTAAGTTTTGGTTCGTCATGGAATCCCTGGAATTTGTCCATCACCTAAACTTTGTTCGGTTTGAGATGTCTTCTGAATTTAGTCCCACCTGTTTGAGATCCTTTCTCACCTTCCTGAACCGACACTTTATGTCTGCATTGTGAATATCCTTTTGGTTAGTCTCTTCTCATCCATTCTAAATAAATGCCCATAGAATTTAAGTCTCCATTTTCTCATGGACTCAGTTAGCCTTTCGTTGTCACGGTAAAGTTCTTCCCTTCCTCGCAACCTATACAGTCCATCCACGATCTTTGTACCCATTATTTTGCGAAGGATCTTACCTTCGAATTTCTCAACTTCTCTCAGTCCCGCTTTCCCTGTCATTTGGAGGCACTCACTAGCATACACATATTCCGTTTTAATCACTGTATTGTAGTGCCATAGTTTAGCTCGTTTGGAGATGGTTTTCTTCTTGTATATAGGATATGCCCTACGAAGAGCCACAGTCATCTTCTCCCGTCTGGAGTTGTTTGCTTCTCTTTCATTAGTTTAATACACCACACATAACGCTATCCTCCACCGCAATAACACGCAGTTACCTACACATGGCAGATGCCGCCCAACCGGCTAGAAATAGCCACACGAAATTATTATTAGTTTAGTTATTTCATTAGTATAGTTATCATTATTAAAGTAAAGGAACTAGTAATATTATGACTACTGATGTTACGATCGAGGCAACGGGACTTCCTGTATTGTAGGACTGAGTGGCTCAGGATCCTCGCTCAGACCGGTGGTATTTAAATGTGCTCAAATACGTCATCCTCGAGTTGGTAGATTTACTGGCACGTAAAAGAACTCCTGTGGGACTAAATTCCGACACCTCGGCGTCTCCGAAAAACGTAGTAGTAGTTAGTGGGACGAAGAAACCAATAACATTACTCCCTGTACCACCCACGAGGACATTATTTGCCATTAAAACTTTCATATGCACTAGCGAAGACTTCCAACCGCGGCTGCTTTGGTGACAATCTGGTGATATCATTACGCTATCACATCTATATTGTACCAGGAATTGCCTATGACCTGGAACATAGTTTTGGTTACATGAATATTTGCAATGGGACAACTCCGACGTATGTGTAGAGTGCACGATATAACGGTACGGCACGGAGCTGCGAACAACGAGCGAGATTCGTCACCAGCTGCAAATATGCGGATGACGCAACTATCACAAGAACTTCACCTGTCACTCTAGAATATCTTATCTTTCTTCTTCTTTTTCTACTGTTTTTCCCACACCTGTGGGGTCGCGGGTGCGAACTGCGTCGCACATGTGGATTTGGCCCTATTTTACGGCCGGATGCCCTTCCTGACGCCAACCCTGTATGGAGGGATGTAGTCGCTATTGCGTGTTTCTGTGGTGGTTGGTAGTGTAGTGTGTTGTGTGAATATGATGAGGAGAGTGTTGGGACGGACACATACACCCAGTCCCCGAGCCAGAAGAATGAATCACAAGCGATTAAAATCCCCGACCCGGCCGGGAATCGAACCCGGGACCCTCAGAACCGAAGGCCAGTACGCTGACCATTCAGCCAACGAGTCGGACCTGTCACTCTAGAATATACCAGAATGATTTTACTAACTTCTAAACCCTTTGAGATATTGAAAAATGGCATATCTCATCGTGTAGCTCATTGTCTGAGTATTAACATGCCATAATTTCATGAAAATCGGTCCAGGGGTTTTCAAGTTATTCAGCTACAAAGAAACTGAGTTTTTTCACGAGGAGAAACAGCTGACCTAGAAAATCCGTATAAAAGGGCAGGGTCCAGCAATGCATATTCAGTTACAACTTGCAGCTCACAGCTTACAGATTGTCGTGCTGGCCTCCGCGTACGGGTCCGCAAGAGTCGAACCCGGTAATCTTGTCGCGTAATATCTTCGATACAATATTCATCTTACTTTTAAGAGCTGTAAAGTATTTTGGAACTTAGAAAATTTCCAGTGCTTCGAGATGAACTTAAACATTTTACGGTGCTATTTCAGAACTTATAATATTTCTGCGATTCACAAACTTAGTATTTTCTTGTGCTAGAAGTAAACAACTTCACTTAACTTAGTCTTGTGCCAACACTCAAACGTGATTTACTTGAACTGTTATAGTGAATAACTGAGTGAACTTTAACGCTATTTTACGATGATTTAGCTGAAAAGTAACTTCATTCAGTGGATATAATCCATAATATCTCATTAATTCGTGTGCGACGAATATCCAGGAAGTTTGATCTAAACCAGACTTGTGTCGCGAGTGAACTCCATTTTACACTTTGTAGCATGACAGTCATTTGAACTCGTATTCAATTGGAATCCAAACATTTGTTGTACATTGAACAAACTTTGAGTTACATGTGTAAATAATATAAACTGTGTACGATAAGCTGTGTCTCGAACTGTGCTTACAATTAGTCAAGCAATAATTAACTTCTGCTAGTGACGTAACAGTTTTGCACTTAGTAAAATTCATGCCAATTTGAGACTAGTCACCCACACCGTCAGTTGAACTTTCTAGTGTTCGCGAAATTCATTAGTGACACAAACATCCATGAGAGTGCCTTTTTCACCGTATCAACTTGATGTTCAATTCGATGTGGGACTTAACGTGGTACATCGCTGGAGATGATACGTGCTACTATGAAGGACATCACGACATCGGTCGCAGAGGAGTTCCAAATGCTATTCGCTAAACCGCATTTTCCAGTTCCAGTTTCAAGACTAATCAGGTGATATAAGTGCCTTTACCAACAATATTACAACATAATCAACTTTTTCTCCAAGATTGAACTTTAAGACAGTGATTTCTTCATTTTAGACGAACTATCATTGCTGATGGGAAGTCACATATTTCATACAATATTTCCAAGTGTTGGACAGTACTTATAAAATAGAACACAACACTAGACTTTGCAAGACGATTAACTTTGCGTCGTTTTACATTCTCAAGTGTTAACTTTATAAAGAGACTCTAGGAATTTTGGAATAATAACAGTTTAGAGAGATTATAAGATTATTCATTCTCAAAGTGAAGTGACATTTATTTTCACATAATATTTTGCGTTATTTATCAAGACGAACTCTATGAACTTGATGAAGGGAATTATTAATTTTGAATTTCATTTATTACATGCATTCATTGAAAATTTGTGATAGTGCTGGAGCCGGGCAACATTAAATTCAACAGAAGACATTTACATTTCATTTTCTACTTTTAAATTCGAAATAACAAAAGGAATTGTTCATTCTACATACAACTTGAATAAACTTGAAATTTTAAAGTACCATCTATTGATTCGCACTGCGAATACCACGCTCTGTACCTGCTACCAAGAACTGAACACCCATTGCTTAAGTATCATGTTCCTTTTCCTTTGAATTTTCCTGGTACAATATGTTCGCCTCCGTATAGTAACGGTTAGAATTATTAGCTGCCGTCATCGATGGTCCAGGTTCGATTCCCGGTACTGCCAGAAATTGAATATTCGTAGAAGGTCTGGTTTGTGGTTCAATAGATGCATGCAGCTCACATCCAATGGGAGTGCGCCTGAAAAGAGTCGCACAACCTCGGGATAAGGACTCGAGTTTAATTTTATCACATCTGTAGTAGTAGTAGTAGTAGTAGTAGTAGTAGTAGTAGTAGTAGTAGTAGCAGGAGGAGGAGGTGGGTGGCTACCTTAACAGTAGAAGACGGAATCTTAACTGCATTTTTTCCAAACTAACTTTTTCAGTTCGACTTATTGGCAGCTTCAACTTACTGTAATAGTACAGAGGGAGTTTGTTTAAAGTGCAACATTTCTGTACTTATTTGCCTTCTGTATTTATGAGCCCTAGCTTTGATAGCTACCGGTTTTCTTCAGTCCCTCTCCTTGGAAGTGTATCTTTTACTTCATCGTTTACGTCCCATCAGCATGAAAAACCTAAATGCGAACGTCAATAAAAAGTAGAGGTATATCATCTTAAACGACAGAGAATTACGAAGTCTTCCGAAGCTTTAATCCTGCTTTTATAGCAGGATTCACTCAAGCAAACAGAAAGTCACTCGTTACTGAAATGGCGCGTAAGTGGTTCCAAAGAGTAAAGTACTTACAAGAGAAAAGTTTCCTTCTCTCTCACAATAAATATCTGTAGTTGTACTACAAACATTTCAGCCCAAGTATATACAAGTATCATTGAAAGGTTACAATCCATACCCTGTCATAAAAGTTGAAATTAAGTGGTGAAGCTATTAGGGAAAGAAATTATGGAAACATATTGCATGACGAAGTTTCTCGGCAATAGTAACAGAACTTCACCACACAAAATATTTATTGATCAATGTCAAACATTGTTATTTTAAGGCACAAATAGGTTCCAGGAAGGACATTCCAGGAATCATTACAAGCGGAGGCAGAAGCATCAGCAGTATATAAAAATATTTGGATATAAGGATAATGTTCGGGTTGAAAAGGTGACTAATACTAGCGAAGTACTCAAATGTACCTATGAAAACAAAGAGATTTACCTAAAGATAAACAAGTTGAAAGCCAGGAAAGCAATAGGAATTAAGAAGTTTTCTGGGAATATGGCTATGGGTTGGGATATAGTACCATAACTGAAGTACTTATTAAATTATTGTTTGCTTGAAAGAGATACTCCAAATGAATTCAGAGTTTCTTTAATAGCCTCGGTTTACAAAGGACACGGTGATAAAGATATTATTCGATTAGATTAGACATATTTGCGAAATAACTCATTTAATAGAAGGCAGTTTTGTAGGTGGGGATTTTAAGAATAGGAACCATCATAAAGAATTACTGACACGAGACGGTTTTGGTTGTGCACCTTCAAATACCACCAAACTGACTCGGGATCGAACCCACCAACTAGTGCTCAGATGGCCAGATGTTCTACCACACGAGCTAGTCAGTCCGACATACTTTTAATGTTTTTACAATATCAATATTGCATACTCGGTATACAGAGAACGCGATACAACTATGCATTTCCTTTCTCTAATCGGCTCAACCTGTAGGATTCCAACAAGATAGAGCATTATCTGATATTGTAATGATTAAGAGAGCGGTCCCGCAAGGTAATATTATTGGATCTCTGAGTTTTCATCTATATATAGTATGAGTAAAAAAACTGGAATCTCAGATAAGGCTTTCTTGCGAATATTATTGCACTAAAAGTTACATTGTTGTGAGCGATTGCAAAAATGCCTTTTCTATGTTGTGAGATGGACGGCAGACAATGGCTTAGCGGTAAACAGGCTGAAAAGTCAGGCTGTATGTTCCACGAAGAGAAGAAGTCTTCTCAGTGTTATTACTGTGCTGATGGGGTGAATATAACTCACGGGGATCACTGTAAGTATCTAGGTGTTAATATAAGGAACAATCTTTACTGAGGTAATCATATAAACGGGGTTTCAAATGAAAGTTACAGATATCTTCATTTCTAACTGATTTGCTACGAAAGTGTAGAGTTGCGAAAATTTTGGGAACTTTGATCAGGTAAGACTTGGGTGTAAGGAGACGAACAGCTCGACTAGGCAGTAAGTTATGTTCCGACCTATCACTGGAGAGATGGTTTGGAAAGACATTAGTAGACCAATAAGCTTGAGTGGGGATTATAAGAGTAGGAACGATCATAAAGAATTACTGACACGAGACTGATGTACAGTAGTTTAGCACCAAATACCACCAAACTTAATCGGGATTGAACACACGAACTTGAGCTCAGAAAGCCAGGTGCTCTACTGACCGAACTAGTCAGTCGGACATTAGTTACTTCCAATATTATCACAATATCAATTGTACACTCTGGATAAAGAGAACACGATACAACTATGCAGTTCCTTTCTCTACTTATCGGAAGCAAACATCAAGTTTTTTTGCGAAACCGAACTGTAGTTCTGGACGAAATCAAAACTGTCATCGATATTGTGAAGACTTTGCTTTACAAATTACAAATTGAATGGATGAAAACCATAACGGTATAAGTGACATTTAAAAAAATGAGTTAAGTGCACGATGTAACTCCGGGAGGATGTATCCTTTCACCAGCAAAGAGATACAGGTGATAGCGGTAAAATTCTGCGCTCTAGTGATGAGTGGTATAACTACAAGTAGCATGCCTTATATGAGTAGTGATGATGTTTAAATGCCTTTTTCTCTGAATGACCAAAGTGCTACTTATACCGTTATGGTTTTCATCCATTCAATTGTTCTTCCAACGATGCATCCTTCTCACTTCAAGAATTGGCTCCATGGCTAAATGGTTAGCGTGCTGGCCTTTGGTCACAGAGGTCCCGGGTTTGATTCCCGTCCAGGTCGGAGGTTTTAACCTTAAATGGTTAATTCCATTGGCTCGGGGACTGGTTGTCTGTGATGACCCCAACATCCCTGCAACTCACACACCACAAATAACACTATCCTCCACTACAATAACACGCAGGTACCTGGATATGGCAGATGCCGCCCACCCTCATCGGAGGGTTTGCCTTATAAAGGCTACACCCGGATAGAAATAGCCGCACAAAATTATTATACTTCAAGAATAGGATAGCACAGCATTGCTGACATCGTTGAAATGAAAAGGTCACGCAACATATAGTTCACATGTGCATGGAAAACTTTAATAGCAGGTAAACAATGGAAAGAGCTAGGCTCTAAAAGCGACTGTCTTTGAGTAGGAAGAAGATCTGTCGGAGACAGGCGTCATATTTCCCCAAATTGTCAATACGGGCAAACGTGGATCAGCTCCCATAACATGACCTCTACAAAGGGCATTAAATATTTGTCTCTTTAGGCAGGAGATCGCGAGGATTGTCAGGCTGCCAATGACGAGGTGCCGTTCAGTACTAGAAATGTAATGCAAGCACCTATGCAGGGGCACGATGTGCAGGAGCCAGGAATCAGAATAAGTTGAGGCACTATAAAGTCAACACCAGCCGGGCTGAGTGGCTCAGACGGTTAAGGCGCTGGCCTTCTAACCCCAACTTGGCAGGTTCGATCCTGGCTCAGTCCGGCGGTATTTGAAGGTGCTCAAATACGACAGCCCGTGTTGGTAGATTTACTGGTACGTAAAAGATCTCCTGCGGGACTGAATTCCGGCACCTCTGCGTCTCCGAAGACCTTAAAAAGTAGTTAGTGGGACGTGAAGCAAATAACATTATTATTAAGTCAACACTAACCCAGTCGCTTCGACTTAGCCATATTGCTCCCCTCCATCCTTTACAGAGAATACCAAACGATACACGGAAATCAACAGCAACCAAGCCATATTGATATCGCTAACCTACAGACTGGTAGAGTCAAATCAAGGAATCCACATCTATACACAGCTTCAGAGACTAGCAGTCGAGAAATTCGACCTTACGAAGCAGTGGACCCTGAACTTGAACTTAACTACTCCATTATAATTCTGCGGTGTGCCATCTGTAAAGTGAAAGATTCTGTATGGGCATGATGTTTGCGCTGATGACTATTCAAGTAGAGGAATGTAGTATCTCCCAGGTGTGTTTGTGGCGCCGAGAGACCAACATATCGCTCACATTGTTCACAAGTGTTCTTTGAGAGCTTGCCATGGCAATCTCAGGGATTTTGTGCACGTAACACCTGACTCTGTGGAGTAGACTATCTAAGTAGCTTGAACATTAATTTGTGAATTGTGTGTATCAATGTCATTCTTGTATAATTAATGTTATTTTAATTTACACCATACGATTATGTTAATAGGGTCTTGGACCGAATGTCAATCCTCAAGTTGAGGACGGTCCCGACTCCAACAAGTAGACCTGCCTGCAGAAAACAATAATGCAATCTCAGAAGTGGGGAGGTGGCTCCATTATTGCTTTGGACTTGTGTACGTCAAACCGGAGTGAATAGAAGACGCTTTCTCTGATCTCATGGAAATACAACCAGCAGATCTAGATTTGGCCTCCTATGTTGATAACCTTACAGAGACATACATTGATAGAAACCATCTTCTCTCCGCACATACGGGCAGCAGAATTATCAGCGTCTTGGCGCACAACCAACGCGTTTGAAACTCTTCATTCGCGAATTAATGCCTTCTTCTCTTCTCCATATCCAAATATATTCTACGTTTGAAAGAATTACAGAGCGCACCGACAGAATGAGTATGAATAGCGCTCAAAGTGGAAGTGATCCAACAAAGAATTAAAAAAATGAAACATATGTTCGTAGGAAAGAAGTTGCAGTTTAAGGATGGTGAAATGATCATGATTCACTTTACGGAGTGTGCTTCCTTAGGGTAACTGTTATACAATACAACATTTTCTTAAAATGCATTCATACTTGAATAATGCATGGTTTCGGACACAATATTTACAAACAGTATAAACTCATTCACGGTAAAAGTTCTAATTGCATAGATGGACTAGAGTACGATGCGCGTGTTATAATCATATACAGTAAACAAGCATTGGGACGAATTCATCCATGTTGAAGAGGAGTTCCGGGAATATCGGGATCGAATTGCCAGAGTCTGACTCAGTGGAGTATAAAAGGAGCTTGGACATTAATTTGTGAATTGTGTAAATATACAGGGTGTTTCAAAAATGGGGGGCATAATTCCAGGTACGTATTTCTTACATGTAGACAATCAAAATAATTCATTACAACATGTGTCCGGAAATGCTTAATTTCCGAGTTATGGCCTTCACAACACTGAACTTCACCGGAACGTCTTTCTTCCGCAGGTCATTGTCATTACAGAAGATGTTCAAAATGTCCACCTCCTGCTTGAATACAGACCTCACATCGATGTCTCATTGACTTGTATCGAATGTTTCCTGATCGATGGATAGGTAGAGGTGGCTCGATTGCTTGGTCTCCACGCTCACCTGATCTGAACCCTCTCCTTTTCTACTTGTGGGGTCATTTAAAATCATCAGTGTATTTGTCTCCGGTGCCTGATGTGGAAAACCTTCGGAATCGAATTGTGGAATCGTGTGAGGACATACGCAATGTACCTGGAGTTTGGGATCGTGTTCGGAGGTCAATGAGACATCGGTGTGAGGTCTGTATTCAAGGAGGAGGTGGACATTTTGAACTTCTTCTGTAATGACAATGACCTGCGGAAGAAAAATGTTCCGGTGGAGTTTGGTGTTGTGAACGCCATAACTCGGAAATGAACCATTTCCGGACATATGTTGTAATGCACTATTTTGATTATCTACATGTAACAAATACATACCTGAATTTATACCCCCTATTTTTAAAACATCCTGTATATATCCATGTTGTTGTTGTTGTTATGTAATTAATGTTGTTTTATTGTATGCCATACGATTAATAATAATAATAGTGTCTTTATTGCAACAATGTCTCTAGGGATGAATGCATGCTTCCCAATCATTGTCAGAGTTCAGAAAATAATCAGCGTTGTATTTTAACGTGTACTATGAGCAGCGAAGTAAGTATGAATCCCTCTCCTGATCTCAAACGTTCACCGAATTCAAATCAAAAGCGTGATAAGCCTTTCAGGACGTCAGATGAGTGACCACTCTTGAAGCTTTCTGATCAGAACTGGTTCAGTGTGGCGGAATGAAAATGAATGTGCACCAGTCAATCCTGCAGGTTATCGTGAACATGATTTTTATAGCGCAGCATAGCATAACATAGCAAACTACTTTACAGCACTTCCATTTTCCTATCATTTTAACGTTGCACGAACGCAAATAGTTTTCGCGGACTATGAGGTAGGAAAGGGCTAGTACTGGGAAGGTAATAATAATAATAATAATAATGTTATTTGTTTTACGTCCCACTAACTACTTTTGCGGTCTTTGGAGACGCCGAGGTGCCGGAATTTAGTCCCGCAGGAGTTATTTTACGTGCCAGTAAATCTACCGACACGAGGCTGTCGTATTTGAGCACCTTCAAATACCACCGGACTGAGCCAGGATCGAACCTGCCAAGTTGGGGTTAGAAGGCCAGCGCCTTAACCGTCTGAGCCACTCAGCCCGGCAGGGAAGGAAGGGACCGTGGCCTTAATCGAGGTACAGTCTCAGCATTTTTCTGGTGTAAAAAAAATGGGGAAATGGAAAACCATCTCATTAGCTTCCGATAATGGGGTTCGTACCCATTTACACCTACGTGGTCTGCACCATGCAGCCATCTCACGTGGTACCTCTCAAATCATAGGTCAACCAATATGTGTATGAGTAATACTTGTGAATAAATCTGACGCCCCAAAAGTATATATATATTCAGAGTGTTCGGAAGATCATTTCAAATATTCTTTCATTGGTTATTGTTAGGGACCAGAATACACGCGGTGTCAAAATAGCGCACTATTTCAAAAATCAGAAGTGAAGTTGAAATTTGATATTTGTAGCTCAGGTAGTATTTAATAGTGAACGACTTATGGATTTGCCGACATACATTACGATATTTTCCAGCGTGAAAACGTCCTCTTCTTGTTCGTAGAAAGTGTTCATACAACTTTCGCTTGCATACTGCCTGAAGAATGGTACGGCGGGTGGTGTAAGCAGAGGGGCAAACGAAGCTACTACCTGCCTCAAAAACATCGTACTCTACTTCAAGTTCCTCCCTCGGACAGACCATCCGCTAAATTAAATTAAGCTTTAACTTCCGTAAGATTACTTGGACGGTGTTGTGCGACAATTCTCAGAAAACCGAATACTTGTACCATTTATCACCAAAGCAGTCGATCTAACTGCTCGAATACTCACTAAGCTCTGTTTGAATTTCAACAGCTGTAACAGAAGAAAACCGTAAGTGCCACTATCATAATGCGGGGTTAAAAGTTATTCATCGACCGTCTACCCGCCTTATTCAAAGAATTGATTCGCTAAGTGCTATATTGCGTTCCGTAACATGCGGCTAAGCGATATCGCACACCGTTTTACTGTCCTTGTATGTAAGGTGGCAAGCTGATTAGTAGCCTATGTTGGATTTACTGTTTGTGGTGTGGTGTGCTCAGTACTCTTAATCTCGGATGACAACGAGAACGCAAAAGTACTTGAGTTATTGTCCGTGGAGGAGATAGAATGTAGAACTGAAAGAGATATACCCAAACATGGCAGGTGTGGAGTATGTTAGGAGTTATTTCTACAGGTCGTGCAGTGCATTATCATTATATCATGGGTTTTTTTACTGTTATCACACTAAGTGTACAGTTGCCTATTTGGATTTAAGTAACTTAATTTCACTAAGCAGTGTAGTAATAAATACAGCAACCTTATAATCTTTAATTTAGTTAATTAATTATTCAGAAATCATCCACTAAGTCTTTAAAGTAAGTGTGCTAGCACAGGTGGTAAAGTTGTACCTCGAAGGATGCCTGATCGATTCCTCGGCAAGTAGTCAGAATTTAGGAATGATACTATCACTTCCTATTTTTTTTGGTGCTATATGTTTTGAGTTCGACACTTCTTTGCCCGTATGTTACTGTGCTTGACTTCTTGTTGTGTAACTACATGTTCCGCAGCCCTGTGCATCAATAAGTTAACCGCCACAGTTTGGTGCTTAGCAGTTTGATGCGTACCTTCGGTCCGCGAACTGCAAATATGGCGGAGTTAAATTTGAGAGAAAGTAGGAAAATATTTCACTGAAAGAGATTTCTTCTGAATGATTGCATTATGTGCACCACATTACGTAACTGTACCAAATAGTGTTTTATTTTGACTGAAATAATATCTCATTTAAGATGGCTTTAAATATGAAAACGTATGAACGCGTTTTTCTCAAAACTTAGATTCGATGCATAGCCACGTGATGCATTACACTTTCTAATGCACTTATCTCCAAAACAAAAATCAACCCTTTCCCGAATGGAAGGTTTTCCGTGGTTTCCTTTCCTCACACAAGGAAAATTCTGGGGCTTTGCCTCGATTAAGTCCGCGGTCTAATCCTTCTCATTCCTAGCCCTGCCCTCTCCCACCGTCGCTCTAAGACGTAGCTGTGTCGATACGACGTAAACTAAATAACAAAAAGAAAATCCTGTCCAAACATTGACTCACCTGCTATGAAACAGTCTTGAACATTCATGCATTCTCTATTTTTTCCTCCTCGCACACCTCAATCTCCGGGTCGTGTATGTAGGTATTTTTTCGCCCTTCTAAATTACGAACTACATGTTGTAACGGGATGAGATCGTAAAGCTCGCGTTTAGTTTGTGGCCGCACCGCCTTGTAATGCTCCCAAGTGGCCGAATGAAGTTCCACAGCCTCCACTTCTTCATTCGTCCACATAAACTCAAATAGCTCGCGTTATTTTGCGCGTTATAAACTTCATATTAGAGCCCATATTGTCAAAGTATTATTTTGTTTGATACACGCGTGCTAACACAAATTGTATATCAAAATTGTAACAACAAAATTATTAAATGTAATAGACGTAAATCAAAGCACAGGAGTTTCTCCAGCATCTGAATTTTCCTTATAGGTTTTCCTCGTAAAATTTACAACTCCCTGAGCTATGGGTATCCATAGAATGATTCTTTCTGAGATAAAAATAAACTCTCTACAAATGATAACACTCGTTTAGGTAAGCCAAGCGAAGTCAACTGTGTACAGCCCTCGTACCAATCTTCATGTGTACAAGAGAGAGGCTTTCAATATCTGTAATATCTGAACTAAGGCCGGTTAGCACTTCACCCAGCTGTATTTCCTTTTCCCCTTGGAATCAACCTGATACATATTTTCTTCGTTAAGTGGGGGAATCCCTGGAGAAAGTGCCTATCCACAAGAAGCATACTTGCTTCAAAATTTCTCAACTTTCTAACAGTAAGACTGTGCAGGCCCCGCTGCATACTATTTAGGTAGAGCAATATGCTTTTTCAATATGATATAATTAAAACATTGAGTTTTTCAATGATATTACTTAGCTGCAGAAATTCTTGAGAAACTATTGAATAATACCAATATAAATGGTCCGTTATTGGACATTATAAATTTTCCAGCTAACTCATTCTTGGTTGCCAGTGCTTCGCCCTCGTGTACTAGGGCGGGCTCATCAGTTGGTACCTAGCGCACCTACCAATACGCTGGCTAGTGCATACCGTGGAGGCCACTGCGTAGGCTAACTGGAGCCACCGGCAGTGCCAATGCACTAAGAGACTTTGTCTCATTTTCAAAAATTGATGCCTGCTTGGCCATCAGATGATATAGATGTTGATTCCCATAGGGAATCTGAAATATTTGTCCTGAATGAATTTTTGATAATGAGACAAAGTCTCTTAGTGCATTGGCACTGCCGGTGGCTCCAGTTAGCCTACGCAGTGGCCTCCACGGTATGCACTAGCCAGCGTATTGGTAGGTGTGCTAGGTACCAACTGATGAGCCCGCCCTAGTACACGAGGGCGAAGCGCTGGCAACCAAGAATGAGTTAGCTGGAAAATTTATAATGTCCAATAACGGACCATTTATATTGGTATTATAAATTTACTCATTCAGGACAAATATTTCAGATTCCCTATGGGAATCAACATTTATATCATCAAACTATTGAATGTTATGGACAGTTTTGGAGCAAAAGCACAAATTGAAAATAAATATAACAAAAATATAATGGAGTACAATCTTATGAAGTCAAGTGATGCAGAGAATATGGCACTAGGAAATGAAGAGTTAAAGGAGGTCAAGGTTACTTAGGTAGTAAAATAACTAACGATGGCAGAATTAAAGAGGGTATAATGTAGACCCGTCCAAGCAAGTAACACTCCCATCAAGAAAATAAATTTTCTCAATTCACACACACAAGCGTATAAGAAAGTTAAGCTACTTTAGTAGACTTTTCTTTGGAGCGTGGCATTGTATGAAAATGAATCATAGATGATATTTAGGGCACTAAGAAAGAGAATAGATTATTCTGAATTATTGTATTCTAACAGAATTTTGTAGGTGAGGTGGGCAGTCAGGGCTATAAATGAAGAGGTACTAAATCAACTTGTTTGAAAGGAGAACATTATCACAAGAATTGGAGAAAGACTGATAGTACATGTTCTGAAACAACCAGGATTTCCTTGTTCAGTTGGTTTAAGAGGAAAGTAATTTTTTGTTCTAGTGGTTTAATGTCGCACCAACTCTCATAGGTTTTCGGCGACGGTGGGATATAAGAGCACTATAATTGTGAATACGTTGAACAGTAATATATCAATGCTAGTACTGTGTAACCTTGTATTTGCCATTAAAATAAAAGTTTCCTTCTTGTTACTTTACAGTCTGAAGCGCCTATGGAGGAATCATTCAACACTCGGGGAAGGGAATGTCGACGTTTTTGTTACAAATTTTATGAGCCTGATATTTTTTTGGTGGTTGGGGATTAGAATGGGGTTATATGTCTATAAGTTTATCACGAATTAATTGTCCGACTCGTTGGCTGAATGATCAGCGTATTGGCCTTCGGTTCAGAGGGTCTCGGGTTCGATTCCCGGCCGGGTCGGGGATTTTAACCCCCATTGGTTATTTCCAGTGGCCCGGGGGCTCGGTGTATGTGCTGCCCTCAACATCCCTGCAACTCACACACCACACACAACACTATTCTCCACCACACTAACACGCAGTTACGTACGCATGGCAGATGCCGCCCATCCTCATCGGAGGGTCTGCCTTACAAGGGCTGCACTCGGCTAGAAATAGCTACACGAAATTATTATATTATTATGAATTAATTTTCGATGTTAGCTTTAAGGGAACTACAACATGACACAATTCTTCATTAATCCAGAGATTGCTAATTAATTAATTTCTCAAGATGTTCCACTGTTTCCATAGTGATCATATTTAAAATTATACCATAATTAAATCTGAGACCTTATGTGAGTCAAATGTATCAATTCATTGCAAATGGAAATATGCTTGTGTCTACAAGTAATTTTTTAACATCAGGCCCTCTTATAAAGAGAAAAACCGATTCGCGGTCCCTCCAAGGTGGAGAGCGGCTGTGTACAGGATTAAGAACGGTACGGGGCGGGGGGAATTACAACACGAGTGTGATACAGTAGAGTAGATATAAAATGCAGTATGTATATAGAAATTAAGAGGTGAACACTGTATAGGGTGTCATGGAAATATGAGTGAAGCCAGATTGATAACTTGACAATATCCTGCAACTAGCACAAATTCACCTGATGTATTCATGTATACGTACAGTTTTCCTTTCGAAGTTACCATTTGTAGCCTACGTACTTTAATAATAAAAATGATTTTGTGCATCCTATCATGGATGATAATCTCCTCAGACAGACATTTCGTTACTGATAAAAACTCGTAAAACATTATATTTTAAGTAATATACTTAAGCTCTCCTTTAAGCCTAGTGCTTTATTTGAGGGCGGATCGTGTCACCCGAACTATGAACATTATTTTTATAATATTTTTATATAACGGAAAAAGTAATTTTAACTTGTATGAGTTAATGTTCAAGTCCTCAACGGTTCTTTCCATTCTTTCGCCTATATCTTAATTCTTCGAAGGATCGGATTTCATTTTCCTCCTTTCATATTTTGAAAATTCACAGCCTGTTTCCAGTCATACGACCGGGTCAGGAATGGAATGACTAAGTCCCATCTAGCGACATGGAAATATATTTTTTTTACAAGTTGCTTTACGTCGCACCGACACAGACAGGTCTTATGGCGACGATGGGTCAGGAAGGGGCTAGGAGTGGGAAGGAAGCGGCCGTGCCCTTAATTAAGGTACAGTCCCAGCATTTTACTGGTGTGAAAATGGGAAACTACGGAAAACCATCTTCAGAGCTGCCGATAGTGGGGTTCGAACCCACTATCTTCCGAATACTGCATACTGGTCGCACTTAAGGGAGTGATACTATCGAGCTCGGAGGGGTAGGAATTATGCTGACTGCCGAAGCCCATCGTATTAATCTGGGACAATGATTAATGACTGACAGTCGAAATGATGTGTAATAGCAGAGTATAGCTGGAATGAAAGATGACAGGGGAAACCGGAGTAGCCGCGGAGTAACTTGCCCCTCCTCCGCTTTGTCCAGCACAAATCTCACATGGAGTGGCCGGGATTTGAACTACAGAACCCAGCGGTGAGAGGCTGGCGCGCTGCCACCTGAGCCACGGAGGTTTCTCCTTCTATTACTGGCGAGAGAAAATCAATATCTCCAAGCAAGCAAGCAAGCAAACACACAAATAAAAACGTGTTCTAAATTGTTACAAAAAGCTTGCTTGATTGAATCGTACAAAATATTGAAAATAATGTACTAGTAAATAGTTATTTTTCCCTTACCAAGCTTCTCATAAAAGCTTACTAATTTAGTTAATAATTATTTGATAATTAATTTAACCTTGGCCGAATGGTCGGTGACATAAACCTTCAGTTCAGAGCGTCCCAGATTTCCTACCCGGATGGGTAGGGGATTTTTAGCCACATCTGTTTAATTACTCTGCTTCGATGACTCTGTGTTCGTGGTTGTCTCAAAGCGAATCTCTTCATAAACACGTAAAACACTACCCTCCCTACAACCACAGGAACACGCAATGAGGAACACATCGGTCCACATAGGGTTGGCGTCAGGAAGAGCATCCGGCCGCCAAACAAGGCCAAGTTAACAATTGCGTCAGAGTTCGTATCTACGATCTCTCACGGGTTTGGAAAAAGCAGCAGGAAAGGGGTAAGTAGGTTTATTTATTTATTTATTTATTTATTTATTTATTTATTTATTTATTTATTTATTTATTTATTTATTTATTTATTTATTCATTATTTATTTTAGTTGTTTGAGTTATTGTAAGTTGGTGCTATACTTTATCATTACGCAGAAGTAGAGAAGTTAAAAATTATACCGATTATAGCTTACCTAGATCGAGCTACCACGATGCTAGATGTTGCAACATTGGTGGTGACCGAATCATTAGGTCGTACAGTATTCTGGTAAGGTCTTTATCAGGAGAGGAGATAAGCTGCGTTCTCTACTCGTCTGATCCTTCTGATAAAAAGAAGGTGGAAGTCTCCTTGCATCCCTAGTCATTAAGAGATTTGTTGAACAAGAATGGTCGTAAGGGGAGAAAGAAAAAGGGTGGGATAGACTACATGAGCTGAGAGCATAGGGGGAATATTTTATAAGTTCCTCATTTATTCGTAATGTTCTCCTCATTTCACATTCTGACTTTCCGTTTAGTTCCTTTCTTCCATTTCATTGTCTACACTCACGAACTTGTGTGATAATCTGCCTTTTAATGCCAGTCCTACAGTTTCTGGACAAATGCTATATTTCGACCCTATGTCCGCGAGTTCATAAACTGCGCCAGAAGAGCATACGTTATTTAAGGTTTCATGTTTTAGTGACTTCCAGCAAATGGAGGTTGAAATATTTAGGGGATAAACGTAACTGAAACCGCAAATTTGATGTGGGAAAGGAAATAGGTATTTTTAATTTCAAAAGTATAACAAATTTTAGGCCTCATTATGAATTTTTGCAGTGTATTTGTTTTCAGTAGGGCCGACCCCGTGGTGTAGGGGTAGAGTGCCTGCCTCTTACCCGAAGGCGCCGGGTTCGATTCCCGGCCAGGACAGGGATTTTTACCTGGACCTGAGAGCTGGTTCGAAGTCCACTCAGCCTACGTGATTAGAATACAGGAGCTATCTGACGGTGAATTAGCGACCCGGTCTAGAATGCCAAGAATAACGGCCGAGAGGATTCGTCGTGCTGACCACACGACTCCTCGTAATCTGCAGGCCTTCGGGCTGATCAGCGGTCTCTTGGTAGGCCAAGGGCCTTCACGGGCTGTATGGCCATGGGGTTTGGTTTGGTTTTATTTGTTTTCAGTATCAACGCCATAATGACAATTAAGGGAGGCAGTTTTCTTTAATTTATGACCAATGGACTGATAATCGTCATAATTAAAACCCTGAATCAGTTGAAGGCTTGTTGTGAAGAATTCTATAATTATATAATTATGTATTGAACAAGAATTATTTATTGGCGAAAGCGCACATCAGCCGATCAGTATGACTATCACGTCACATGATGGTGTGATATGATTATATGATTCGTTTCTTTTTTAAATCCACCTTACTACAAGCCATCAATTCCTTCAATAACCTGCAATATGAAAACAGGTTACGTTCAAAATATAATATTGTTGCTGGATAAAGTGACTTATATGTTAGTGAAACATCATCTAAAATTCGATGAAATTTCCTAAATTTCAAATCTCACTATATTCCATTTGAAGACTGGTCATGTGTTTAATTTCGTTGTGAAATCACTATTTGTTGTTTATTTTCTGAGAATGTATTACCATATTTAAATTTAATTTGATGATTCTTTGAGAATTTTGAAAGGGAATGATAATACAGTACAGATAATTGTGGTGTCGGGGTGAGTAGCTCAGGTGGTAGTGCACTGGCCTCCTAAGCCTTATGTTGGCAGGTTCAATCCTGGCTCACTCTGGTGGTATTTGAATGTGATCAAATACGTCAACCTCGTGTCGGCAGATTTACTGGTATATAATAGAACTCCTGCAGGAGCAAATTCCGGGCCCTCGACGTGTCGAAGTAGTTAGTGGGACATAAATTATTATTATTATTATTATTATTATTATTATTATTATTATTATTATTATTATTATTATTATTATTATTACTATTATTATTTCACAAAGTTATGCTCAGATAAGGAGCGCGATTGAACTAACTTGGCAGATGAATTTGACTTCTTCTCTTCTTAGAATCTATTCATCCCCTCGCCGTGTATTTTTTTCCGTTCCTCCATCCATGCATTTTGAGTTTTTCAGCAAAATGATATTTTTTCATTAACGTTCTAAAGCTAGGCCTGTCCCATATAATTTCACCACGTATGCTAATTTCTTGAAGTTTTCTTTTCTTTTCAATTTCGGCTATCGAATTATTGCTGGCTTTTAATGAGGAGACACAATTAAATTATCGTCACTATTATTATATTAATATTATTATTAAGTAGTCGGAAATTTTAAAGGCGGAGAGAAGTCCTCCTTGTAGGCCTACTGCCTCTCGTACGATGTCGGCCTGCTAAGCATCGATGATGATGATGATGATGACGAAATTAAAAAAAATGAAATGTCGTATGACTTTTAGTGCCGGGATATCCCAGGACGGGTTCGATTCGCCAGGTGCAGGTCTTTCTATTTGACACCTGTAGGCGACCTGCGCGTGTGATGATGATGATGATGATGATGATGATGATGATGATGATGATGATAGCGTATGGCCCCCAGAGGGGCCTAGTATAGGTCTCTTGAGTTGACATCCATCGATGAGCTTTGCGAATCTGATGGTGGACCCCTACCTAGGATAAACTGTAATTTTGAATACGGCCCACAAATCCAGTCCCAGGGCCAAGATATTTAACCAATGAAGTGTAATATCTCCCAGCCAGCCAGCCAGACATCGAACCCAGGACCGCTTGTACTAACGACAAGCATGCTAACATCTTAGCTTCCGAGCCGGACGACATCTCTAGTGATTAAAGTGTTCTCAACAATAGGTCTCCCACTTGAGTTGTGGTTTCCCTGGTGTTTGTTAGAGTGAAGCAGCTGGTCGAAACTGACACAAGTGAAGCAGATCAGTGCGGATATACAGTATGAACCAGACGAAACTGATGGTACCTACAAACATGCAATAAAATTTCATACATACAGTATCTGTGGGAAAACTGCGTACCCTAACAGTAGACGCTGAAAATGATCTCCATATTCTTGTAAAAACATGTTTCTAGCAGTTTACTGCAGCATCTATGGGTCAATAATGATTATTTTGGTGGTAAAATTCCGTTTGAAATTGTCAGTTATTCTTGTCCGATTACGATGAACTCTATCTTTAATGTCCAATCTAACCTAACTTTTTAATCTTGCTTTTCTTGCTAAATTATTGGTTCTTCTCCAGTTTACTGTGGGTTTACTGTGATATTAGGTGAGTACAAAGTATCTTTCGTAGACTAATGTTGAAATATTTATAAGACCGTATTGTGCTTAGATGATACGAAGATAATAATATGAAAGCAGTAACTTGAAAACTCTTGTAAATGTATTACAGCTTTTTTAGATGCTCTTTGATATAGTATAGAAAGTCCACAGTGTAAAATGAAGTCACGGATGAAGGGAGATATAACGTTGGTGCACGATTATTATATCTTTTAATTTAATGAATCAGTTTTTCTTATATACTTTTCTTATATTTACTGTCGCAGAAGCATGCCACGTCTACGAACATCTGAAAATGAGGAACTGTGGGATACACTAGGAACAGATTCAGAAGACGGTTGTTATTCTGATGCTGAGGATGCCTTAGTTATACCAGTAGCAGGTACTAGTACGAGCAGTGGCGAAGCACTGGCAAGTATCATCAGTGCACACTTAATGGAAGAGGATTCGGATGGGAGCATGTGTGATCCAGCTGACCCGGACCAGGCAGATAAGAGCCAACAATCTTTAGATTCAACATCCAATTCATTTTCTGATACTGAACCAGACTCAGACTTCTCGAGTCTAACTCGGCAGTCTCCACAGTATAATTTTACTAATAAAGCAAAAGATCCCAATAGTTTTCAAACCTTTCTATTCTCTCGCCCATTTGGACCCAATGTACTATGAATTTAGCTTCTCCACTTGAGATATTTATGATCTTCTTCTCTGAGTGTATATTCAAAACCGTAGTTGATGAGTCCAATAAAACAAATTAAATAAATGAATATAATTTGTGGATGTGGTTAATTTATTGACCACAAAATATGCATGTTCCTAATAGGATTGTGGTTAAAATGTTGCCAAACAATTTTAGTAGTGATTACCATAAAATGATTTAGCTGCTATTGATTAAAGGTTTGTTGGTTCTAGTATTTACTTTAAAAGGTACGTATGTTACTTTTTGGCCATTATGAACAAAAAATGCTTTGCCCTATAAAGGGATGTCAGAATGCTAACTTACTGAAAGGAGTAACAAGTATACTCTATCGCGGACATTTTTTTATTATGAGGTTTGCATAAAGAGTAGGGGCGCGGCCTGTTAGAACCCATGGAAGTTATGTTACTCTCGCTACATTACAGAAGAGCGGACTAGATGACAACCTCTATCGACCAAATTAGTTTGCATTTTAATCTATTACTGCCCAAATTTCCTATCTTTGCTCATCTCTCACCAGGCAAATTAGTACCACGTTCTTTTTATAGGTCAAACTCGGCACTCATAAAACTGAACTACCCGATTACATTCGGTGCCGAGGTTGCAGATAGTGGAGGTCTCTATCATCCACTCGTTCAAGTAGCTTCAAGGCCTGTTTTTGCTTGATTTCAATGGTGGATTGGTGTTTTAAATAGTTCATGGCAAAGAAATATACTGTACGTCAAATGGCCGAATATTTTATCCTACGCACCGTAGCGGTTCAAATATTTCTCTGTATTCTTCTTCTTACTATTATTGTAACTATTGTCATTGTTTGATTCAATTCTGTAATGTGATTTCGCTTTTTATAAATTAATTATCGTTGTATTTGATTTACTGTGTATGTGTGTGTGTGTGTTAGCATTAAAATCATGTAGAGTGAGAATTGCTGCCTAATATCAGATATGTACATATTTAGTGGAACAACTTTAAAACATTGCAACATATGGTGCAATACTCTTACAGTAACTATCGAGTCATCGCTCTGTCATTGTACGCATTTAGGCTGTGAGATAATATCTGGGAGTTTCTACTTTGCCTGAGGCTATTTCATCACTATATGTAATACTTAGGTCTTTTAGAAATGACGTGTGTGTGACAACTTATGTCTATATAAAGGACTGTATCCTATAGTGGGAGTTCAGTTGGCTGGAAGGAGTTGAATGGAGAGACTTGCCATGAAGTAACTGGAGTCAATTGGAAGGAGACGGATGGTGAACAGTGATATGGATACGTAAGTGACCAAATGGATTATATGTTCGGAGTGTGTTTCATGGATCTGTTCGGTCGAGTACTTGTGTCAGTCGGTGACTGCCGAATATTGAATCATCGTAATGCCGACTAACAGTTATCAGTGAATTACTTGTGAAGTTGATTGTGAAGAGTGAATATAATTTCAAGTCATGCTATATCTCGTTTGTGAAACTAAAGGGATACATCACCAAATTAGGTTTGAGATACCTACAGTTGATACCAACTCAAAGGAATACGTCGTAATAACACACAAAGTGTCGAAGGTACTGTTACGTGAACCAGTGAGGAATAAATTTCTTGTACAACTTTTAAATGTCCGATCAAGAGGATTTCAAATTTAATGCCTAGAGTTTCTTTCAGTTGTAATTTCAGAATTTTATACCTGACGATATAGTCTTGCCATTTCAATTATCAGTTTGGTACCATATAAAATTTATTGTTTTATTTCAATGGTAGAATTAGATAACCTCAAATTTTAATGGGGAAACCAAACTTCAATGTCCTTTTCCCAGAACCTATATGTTATGCAGTGAAAGTAAGCTTATTACCTCAGACCCTAGAGATATCCAAGACTCTCATTCTATTATCGTTACATTTATTTGTAGCTTGGCACCCATCAACACTTGAATGTGTAAGTAATTAGATAAGTACTAAGTGTAAGTACATAGTCCGACGACTGAATAATCTATTTCATAATAATTTTAGTACGGTTTAATATAAATAAATGAGTGAGATAAGTCACAGTACCTCGTAAGTAATTTTGTCTATTCTTCGCAGCCTTGCGTCACTCACGTTATTTGAAAGAAAGGTATTACAATTACATATTTGATTTTCCCGTCCAGTATATCGCTCAGAAAATTTCACATAGCCCCATCTTTGAATATTAATCATCTGCGATTTATTTTCCGTAACATCCCTCCTTCCTGTGCGCTTATCAATTCAGGACGAAACCCTACTTGCTAACCACCCAGCACGGCTCATTCCTCAAGATTTCTCAAGGTATATGATAATTATTTCTTCATCGGTACTCTACAAGAGAAGTTACGATAAGTTAAACGTTCCCCAAAGTGGAAAACTTTTTCTCTAATTATTTCTTGTATTTACTTCTCATCTAATTACGCATGCGCTCTGCCCGTGAGATGACAGATGTGCAGGGACAGTTGGCTCCGGTAAAGAAAGTTTTCGAGGAAACTACGAATGAATTTCACATCTGTAGCAGAAAGTTCCACAGGAGAAGTATGCATAATGAGGCCATTCTCATGTTCTCCATATTACACGCAAGTGTAGTTGAAAAATGTTACCCAAACCATTCAAGTTCCTCAAAGATATCGTCCTCGCAGAATGTTAAATCAAAGTTGGCGTTTAGAGTGATAATTCACGTGATAACCGCCACTATTAGGGAATCGAAATAAGAAGTAGGAGAAGAAGAATAAAGTGATAGCCCTACACCAGGTTATGGTAGCGTATAAAAATGCCAGTTCTGCGCAACTTTTTACTTGGGAAATAGACTTCAATTACATCTGACTCCTCATGAAGGCAACTGAGGAACTACATCATTTATTAGAAATGGTTGCGACAATCGTCGCCTGAAAAGATATTAACAGCGACGATAAATTTATTTATCACTTGACATCAATTTTTAGTTTTGGGTAGAGGTTTAAAGTCGCACAGATACTAGTGTTCAGAAACGCTGGGTAGGGAAATGTCTAATATTAAGAAGATAGTGGCAACGTTCTTCATTAAGGTCTAATGTAAGTATGGGAAACCAATCCAAAAGTTCTTCAGGGCTGCCGGAAGTGTTTTTCTAATCCATAAACTCCCCAATGCAAGTTCAAAGCTGTAAGACCAGAACACTGTACCACCGAGCTCGATAGCTGCAGTCGCTTAAGTGCGGCCAGTATCCAGTAATCGGGAGATCGTGGGTTCGAGCCCCACTGTCGGCAGCCCTGAAGATGGTTTTCCGTGGTTTCCCATTTTCACACCAGGCAAATGCCGGGGCTGTACCTTAATTAAGGCCATGGCCGCTTCCTTCCAATTCCTAGGCCTTTCCTATCCCATCGTCGCCATAAGACATATCTGTGTCGGTGCGACGTAAAGCAAATAGCAAAAAAAAAAAAAAAGAACACTGTACCGGAAGAAAACTCACTCGCTACACTTAAAACACTCTGAGCTGGTGTTTGCTACACCTTGAAAGCTGTAGCTAGTATTATTAGTATTAGTACCGAGCGACTGGGTGCGCGGTTTTGTGTCACGTACCTGCCAGCTTGCACACGGTGGTCAGCAGGTTCAAACCCCACTGTCGGCAGCCCTGAAGATAGTTTTCTATAGTTTCCTCTGTTCACATAATACAAATTCTGGAGCTGTAAATTAATTAAGGCTTCGCTCGTTTCCTTCCCACTTCTAGTCATTTCCTACCCCATCGACACCGTGAAACAGGTCTGTGTCGGTGCAACGTTCAACAAATTGTAACAAAAAAAAAGAAGTAGAAGGACTGTGGAAAACGAATTAGACATTTTAAGCTTTCAATGAAATGGATTATGTCTCAATAATGAGTGATAACGATTTCGTTACAAAGTTTGATGGCAAACAAATGATGTTGTCGAAGCGTTTTTGACCGAATTTGTGAGACAAGGCTGAACTTTGCTGTGTCATGGTCGCCAGCATGATCAACGACGCAGTGAAAATGTCAACTTCTACTGCTAAGACAACGAATTTAATGTACATATTTTAATATCATTAGACTATGCATTTCGGACTTACCCCGTGGTGTACAGCTTGCGTTCATAAGTCCTCCTAAACATTTCAGTTTCAGCAACCAAAACTGAAGACTTCCCCGGAATAAGGAGGTAACCAGCAAAAAGTGAGGTTTCAGTGGAAATAGTGTATATCATCACGCCTCTATGCTGCGGTGTCATCTTATGTCTTACATTTGAAATTTAAGCTGGATTACAGCCAGAAGAACTTGTCCCCCGTGTTGTAAGGATGGAATATCAGTCAGGACGGTGGAGAGTGCTTGTGTTGGATCATCACCAGCTTTGATAGATAATAAAGGCCATAGACGAAATCATAAGTAAATTTTGAAATATTTTCTTGATATTTCATTTTTATTGTTGTTATTTTTATTATTCCACGAACGCCATTTGTGTTCCAAGCGCATGTATGAGATTTTTCTTGTGTTATATACAACTTTAATTGATACTGGCAGATTATTTTCCATTCTATCACTTCCAATTAATGCATTAGTTTTAAAACCTTAAGGTATAAAAATAAAATATTTGTTTTTCATACGTGAAATCATTTGTAAAATTGCATATGCAACTGGTTCAACCCCAATTATTATTTTGTTCTCTTCTGAAAAATTATTGATTTATTCCGGGGAGGTTTTAAATTACAAGTTCAAATAATATAAACTAATGAACTTACCAACAGATGTACGATTTTTAAACTGTCTCATACCTGAAAGGAAAGAAAAATCTTGAATTAGTAACTTGATACAGTTATATATCAACAGCTTGTAAGTTTTCCTGTGGATCTTTGACTTCCGTGATTGCTGCCATTTCACTTCAGCAATATTTTAAGTGATTTACTGATGGCTGAATATGCTTAAAATAATACCTATCTAGATCAGTCCCGACAATAGAACATTTAGTATAATTTAACTGCGGCTAATTTTCATTACAAGGTTGATTTTTGCACCAGACTAGCGTACCTTTTGAGCGACGTCGTGTTTGGTACAATAACTGAGGTGTAAACTTCCTCCGGTCATTCTCCTCTTTCATACTTTTTCGCATCACCAAGAAGAACAGTCTCTGAGTGGCTCAGACGGTTGAGGCGCTGGCCTTCTAACCCCAACATGGCCGCTTCGATCCTGGCTCTGTCCAGTGGTTTTGAAGGTGCTCACATACATCAGCCTCGTGTCGGTAGATTTACTGGCACGTAAAAGAACTCCTGCGGGACAAAATCCCGGCCTCTCAGAGTCTCCGAAAAGTGTCAAAAAGTAGTTAGTGGTACGTAAATTATTATTATTATTATTATTAATAAGAAAAGTCGCATTATTGATGTGGGCAAGGCCATTTTACTCATATCTAGCACGCCACTTATCAATTCGAGCATGATGCAATAACAATAGACGATATGTCTTTTAAACATTAAACTGAGATGCTAACAGGCTAGTGTCCTAGCATCCAGAATTTTGCTTTTAGAAAGTACACAGGTTGAATGTAGCAGTAGCATCAAAGTTTGTAGGATTTAACTCTGCTGCATTTAATGAGCGATTTCTTAGGGAGCTATTCACAAATCAAAAAGAAGATTTCACGACCTTTCATCTGGTAATCCGAGAATAATCTGAACTGGGGAACTGTTCCCCCTGTCAAGGACTAGAGGGAAACTAGCAATCTGTCTTGGGAGGCAGCTCACTTCCGTATTCTGAACTCGCGCTGCCAGTAAAGTGGAGTGACGTCACGCCAGACTTACGACGCAGCAAAGCGTCTCTCTGACCTGACGTCCGGTTGAGGCTAGTCCAGTCCACTTCTGTTTCCCATTCCGTCACATAGCAGACCGAATTTGACCCAGTTTCGGAATATCTCTCTGCTGAAAGTCATCTCGTATTACCACTTCATTTCTCTTCCATGGGACAAAGAACGACCCACACTTCTGTGTGGATTGTCATAATAAAGGTTGTACTAGAGCCAAGGATGGTAGTGACTAAAAAAAGATAAAAGTAATAACAGTTATTGGTTTCACTTCTCACTGACTGCGCTTACGATTACCGAAGACGCCGGAGTGCCGAATCTATGACGATGATGTTTCTTGCTTAAAGGGGCCTAATATTTAGGTCCTCGGCCCCTAATGGTACGATGTGGAAAGAAATAATATGATAATAAAAATTTTAAAATGTATCCACTAACTAGAATTTAAAACAAATTACGATGAAAATGAATATAAAATTAATCATTGTGTCTAATGCGCAAAGCCTTATTTTCTTATAAAATGATTGGAGAAAATGAATCAAGGTAGAATAAGGCATTTGCCTTTTATAATTTGCTTTACGTCGCACCGACATGGCGACGATGGGATAGGAAAGGTATAGGAGTGAGTAGGAAAACGGCAGTGGCCATAATTAAGGTACAGCCCTGGTATTTGTATGGTGTGAAAATGGAAAAAAACAGAAAACCATCTTCAGGCCTGCCAACAGTGGTGTTCGCTCCCAAAATCTCCCGGATGTAAGGTCACAACTGCGCGCCCCTATCCGCAAGAATAAATTAAGGCATTGCTTTGAAGTTCAATCATATATATAATCCAAGTTAAAATTTAAAAAACACATTCAAACAAAAAATATAAATTAAAAGAAATTCAACAAAATAAAACATTATTAACACTAGAACCGCCGGAGCGGTCAAAATGACCGCTACACTTTTTCAAAGCCTTATTTTGACCACATTTTCTGTCGTATTGCAAAGATCTTCAGTGACTTTTCCTGATTACCGGTCATAATCATCCGTATTAAATGTAATTAATTTTGCGTCATTGGTTAGGACGTAGGTAACGAGTATACCTAGAACCGCCGGAGCGGTCATTTTGACCGCTGTATTGATTATCATAATAAAATGTATTAGAACATGTGCTTATTCCTCTGTTTGAGAAAACATTTGTTTATAATTATTCTCCCTGCAATAATGTAAGCACAACTATGAAACTCTGATAGTATATCTACGGCCATTGTTCATTCTCTTTATTCATTTTTCTAAAGGCGGCTAATGGGTCACTCTCCTCTGAGAGTAGCGAACATTCTTCCGCTGTCACAATTCCCTAATGATATACGTTATTTTGATGTCAACATTACAACCTTAGTACTGAAATTCAGCAATTAGACTGCAATTATGCCTGGTGTAGGCCGAGAAGTGAAAGTTTTCGATTGTTCTATTACAGCAATAGAAAATGCGATAGGAAAAGCTGGAAGAAAGAAGGGACGCATCAACACAAGCCTCCCAGGACCAAGTAATATGTTACTAGGTACAGATGGCATCATGGAGTGGACTGTAGGAGAGTTTGTGAAGACTACACCTGGCAGGATGGCTTGTCACAACATCTTGAAAGAAAATCCAGGACCTACTCCATACTCAAAGCGGTATGTTTCTGACGACAGTTTAGCGTGTGCATGGCGTCTTTTTATTGATGAATCTATATTGAAACACATCAAACACTCTACGGAAACTGAAGCAAAACGCGTATTAGGAGATAAATTGTGGAGTGTAAGTTTAGAAAACTGGAGGCATTCATTGGCTTAGTGTATGCTCGTGGTGTACTTGGAGCCAGTAGCACTATACCTAATGAACTCTGGTCCAAAAAGTGGGGACCACCATTCTTCAGTGAAACAACGGGGAGGAATTTTTGTCGAGAAATCCAAAGATTTTTGCGTTTCGACGTCAGAATTACAAGATTAGAACGTTTGAAAACTGATAAATTTGCGTTCATATCAAAAGTATGGAACAAATTCATTGAAAATTGTCAATTGTCTTATATTCCAGGTGAAAATCTGCCTGCTAATGAGTAGCTTTTTACAGTACATACCCAACAAACCAGATAAGACTGGAATAAAATTTTGGCTGCTTGTGGACGTTGACTCAAAGTTTCCGTGCAATGGGTTTACTTGCCTAGGAAAAGACGATCTCAGACCACGTGAAGAGGCTCTACCCGAAAGTGTAGTAATGAAGTTTTCAAAACAAGGGGCGAAAAGTGACTACAGATAACTTTCTTTGCAACAGTGAAACTTGGTAATAAGTTGAAAAGTAAATAGTTGCAATATTGTTGGAACCATTAGACGATCAAGGAGAGAAATTCCTAAAACTGTGAAGGCTATGAAAGCTAGTCTTTACGACTCAACTCTCCTGAAACATTCCAATGACACACTTACTGTTTATCAAGGAAAATGAAACAAGAACGTCCTTCTATACAGTACTTAGCACTCAGAAGTTGAACTTCAAGCTAATCCCAAAAGGATTCCCGAAACAGAAGACTTCTACTACAATACAAAATATGACGTGGACATGTTAGATCAAATGGGAAGAACTTATACTGCTCGATCCCTTACACGAAGATGGCCTGTTCATGTATTTCATAATATTCTTGACTTGGCAGCTATCAACTCCTGGATGTCTGGCTCCATGGCTAAAAGGTTAGCATGTTGGCCTTTGGTCACAGGGGTCCCGGGTTCGACTCCCGGCTGGGTCGGAAATTTTAACCGAAATTCGTTAATTCCCCTGGCACGGGAACTGGGTATATGTGTCGTCTTCATCATGTGTCCACGGACACATCCCGGCACTAAAAGCCATTCGTCATTTCATTTCAACTCCTAGATCATTTTTAAACACTGACAGGGAAGAAGATCAGTCGCCGAAATGACACCCTGAAACTAGCAGTGGAGCTTCGTGTGGGGTACATGGTATCGAAACTTAAGTCTGTGGATACAGAACCCGAATTTAGGAAGTCTGTGGAAGGAAATGTACAGACTAGGCAATGCCAAATGAGGAAATGCAGGAATAAGACAAGTTTTACCTGCAGAAAGTGCAAACAGCGAGTGTGTGGTTCTTGTTCAAAGGACATAACTAAGGTCGTGGTATGTAGTTCCTGCTTCTAAAGACGCAGGATTGCATCAGCGTGTGCAAATACACTGAAGGAAAAGAAGTAGACAAATATATTGTGGTACGTGAATTTGCCAAACAAGTTTCAGGTCATAAATTGCACTAAATGGAATGTTACAGTAATTCTATTTTCTGATAATGAGTAATAACTATTTTTACCGTTTATACTAATAGAATCTGAAGTAAAAACAATGTTGGTTTTTTGGATAAGTGTGTTTTATAGAAACTTTTTTGTGTTTGTAATAAATTAGGAAAATATTACATTTGCAAATATTAAATATTTTGAATCGTTTCCGTGTTAGATCCCGTAATTAATGTTTTATAAATTTAGTAATACATATTTGAAACGATGATAATGAGTTACTATACGTACTGAGCATAAAAATAGTAATTAGAATACAGCGGTCAAAATGACCGCATCGGCGGTTCTAGGTATACAGCATGTTCCGGCGGTCCTAGTGTTAACAATAAAATAAAATTTAAAAAGCAGGTAAAAACACACTGTTATATTCGATAAAATAGGCTCCTATCCCTCATAAATCGGGTGACGAGTTCTTCTAACTACTTGTCACCTCGTAAGATGAGTGAGATGGTACTTGGATTTTCTAAACTATGGCGCAGATCGGCCAAGTCCACGCACTACTTAAGGATGTATACCAAACTAAAATGTATATTTAATGATATTTCGAGTTATATTACTGCAAATATATCTATTTTTATTTACTGCCACTTTCTCCTCATTTTCTTGAATATCAATTCAAACAATTTTAATTACCACTAAAATCAATTTGTTTAAAAATTTTAAATTTACTGTAAATTTGAAGATTAACTCTCTCCGTACTCTGTTTTATACAACATTCAGCAGCATTGACAGGTCCCAGTCACTAGAAATAATTAAACCTGTTTGTACCTATGAAAATAAATTAATTTACCAAAAATACGAAAATATACAGCTAAGTCAAAAATCCAGAAGAAATTTTGTATTTTTTTTCAAAACAGACATGGGTTTAGACAAGGAGAAGCCTTATCCAATGTATACTCTAATATTAAAATGGAAAGAAAATCTAACATTGTTTAGAAATTAACTCCAGGAAGATGATAATTAATAGAAACGTACACAGGGCATTCTAAACCGACGGCCTCTTCGAAGACCATTCCACCAATCAGCCGGACTAGCAATGGTTTGCATCCATAGTGCTAATGAAATGGCACACTTTGCGTGTGAGGTGCACCGTTTCTAAATTTCCGACAAAACAAAACAAAAATGAGGAATGATCTTCGTGCTACGTTAAGAACGGTGATGGAATCTGCTTGGAGGAGAAAATGTATCCTTTCAATAAAGTTACTTTGTTAATTCCGGGCGCACGATTCAAATTCGCCAACTTGCCACCAGAGCACAAGCCGCTTTCGGGCTTCAGGGAGGAGACGGGGAGGGAGGGGAAGTGTGGTGTATGATAGAGACTGACTTGCAAAGGATTGTCCTTGTTTCTTACAGGCAATATCCACAGTTCGTTTATTAAACAGCCGTAACTAAATATCCAGTACAAGAATACACTGTAATTAAGACACATTTGACAGTCAAGGAATGCACCAGATCGTTTCTCGTCTCGTCTTGTCTGTGGGTCACAATAACGTTCTTTATTATTTAACATGTTCGAAGATGTAACGCCACCGCCCCGCAATTGTGTATTCCTTCACTCAAAACATTTTAAATCGAGTGAAATGCTGAACGAAGTAAAGAATACATCCAATTGTTTGATTGTGTGGTGCGTCGCACATTACCTCTGTCTCCCACTTCCTCTTCTGACGCTTAGCATCAGACAGCGACTGGCTTGAATCGCGCGCCCAGAAATTAAAAAAAAGTAACCTCATTTTCTCGAGAAGGAAAGTTTTTCATGATCGTTCTTAACATAACAGGAAGAGCATCCCTGAGCTTTTTGTTGGTATAGTTATGATACAACCTGTAGATAGGACATTCATCATTCTGCATAATGCCGTGCCCACCTGTAATTTGCCGCTAAGATGTATGATAGCGTTGGTTACTGGGTGTCTGAGTGAATAGAATCATAGGAACACCGAGATCATAGTGCAAAATTCAGCAGGCAATAGTGCTCTCGCAGATCAGTGAGAAGGGGACACCACACAGTTCAATAACGGAATACTAGAGATGGACGGGAAGTCGGACTTCGCAGTGAGATTCTCGCTTTATGCTGACTTGGAAATACTATACAGGCTTGCATGCATAGCCAAACTTCATTTTTTTTCATAACAGGGTTTTTGCCAGCATTGCGGGACCCATTATTTCCACTTTTTAAAACACAATGTGTCGCAAACTCAATATATTCGGATTTATGGTCCGTTACCACTGCATCAATGATCACCTTGCTTTTGGTCTACGTTTCACAACATGTGCTCGATTCGACCGCCATCCATTGCAATGCAGCCCTACGTCACATGGAATCACGCAATTCGTTGGAACAAACCTACCTGTTGACGGATTGCTTCACAAGTATTTCACATGAGCTATCGTAAGTTTATCCACATTAATTATGGGGACTGCATACACCATGTTCTTTACAGGCACCCAAAGCTAAAAATCTAAAGAGTTAAGGTCAGGCGAACGGGTAGGCCAATTTATTGACCCTCCCTAACCAATACATCGCTCATGGAAAACCCGTGTTATGTGTCCCCTAGCCCTACGATAAAAGCGCGCCAGTGCTCTACAATAATGCGGCTATTACGTACACAACCAATGTTTAGGTAGGAACGTATTTCCGACTTTTGTTGCACACCACCCTCCGTAAATTATTGGAACATCCTTATCATTGACGATAGTGTTAGCAGATCATAACTCTGAAGTTACTGGGTTTGCGACCAATGTTTAGAGGCCCCTTTTTTCCTTCTTTTGTTGCGTCCTGCCACCTCTGTAAATATTGGAACCATTTTCAAGGACGCCCAGTATTCCAGTGAATTTAATGTAGTTAAATCATAATTCCAAAGTAGGTTGTATGTTGATAACTATCTCTTATTTTTAATGTCTGCAGAAACATACAATAAATTTAAAAGTTATTATTTCTATTGCTATTTGCGTTAGGTCGCAGCGGCACGGATATGTCTTATGGCGACGATGGGATAGGAAAGGCCTAGGGATGGGAAGGAAGTGGCTGTGGGCTTAATTAAGGTACAGCCCCAGCATTTGCCTGGTGTGAAAATGGGAAACCACGGAAAACCACCTTCAGTGTTGCCGACAGTTGGGTTCGAAGTTATTATTTCAACCAGAAGGTCAAGTGGGTGAGAGAAAATTTTTAACAATGACATTTTATTCGGAGAGGTAACAGAAGAATAAATCAGTAGGTTAGCTACACAACCTGGATAAGAAAGCCTAGACCTGGTGGCAGTGGTATGTATTCAGAATTACTGTTCTATTCAAACCGGAAAACCTACCTGGCAGCCTGGTTCGTCAAAATGCAGGCATTTTTATTTTTATTTTTTGGGAACTGTAACAACAAAATATTTCATCCAAGGTAAGGTTGTAATTGCCACACATCTATGAACGTAACAGTAAGACTGTAATAATAAGACCGTAACAACTGACTGTCTTGTCCGTGTACCAGAGTATGTCAAACGTAAAGATATTTCACTCTGTTAGATTTCTACAAGAGGGCAGAACATGACAGTTACCGTCGTTGCTGGCACCTGTTACTACCTGGATATAATGGGAAAGGTGACTCTACCGTGTATCGAATCACTTCATCGATCCAGTTAAGTGAATGGAATGAAATGAATCTTATCAGTCAAATTAACTGGACGTCCTGTCGCTGTGCAAGAGCTTGGGTGTGCTATGGCAGTTGAAAGTGAAGCCGGACATCATTCAAAACTATTACCTGTAGTTTGTATAGAATTAAGGCATCTGTGGCAGCGAAAAATAATTATATTCATCATGCTACTATTTGCCTCGGGATTCCATGGAGCTGAAAGTCAGACACTGTAGATGATTCATGCATGCCAACTCCTCATCATCACTTTTAACTCTACACACGCGCACTCTTGAATATGCTCCTGGAGTGTGCATTCTTGAGTGCTGGATGTGTGCACGCATCTCGCTCCTCGACTACAGACGTTCAGTTATGAGTGAACTCCAAGAGGAGCGCATTTTCGTTCTTTTTTAATAAGAAGAAATCAATTGCAACTACACTGAAGAAAATGGAAATTGCAACACCCAGAAGAAGTGGTGCTACATTGCTGCAATTGAACATGCAGGACGAGTGTTTTGTTGTGACTAGATGATTACACTTTCAGGTCCCTCCGACCGCAAGTTTGGACAACAATCAATACAGGATGTGCCCACCACGAGCTGAATACATTGATGAATTCGTCGAGGCATGGAGTCAATAAGAACCTGGATCGCTTCCCGAGGAATTGTGGCCCATGCTTGCTGCACTGCACGGGTCAGTTGTCCAGAGTTGTAGGTGGCTGAGGACAGTTGGCCAGTTGTCGACCCATCATGTCCCACACATGCTCAATAGGACTGAGGACCGGGGATCTGGCGGGCCATTCTAAGGTTGTGATGTGGAGAGCTTCTCTGGAGATGCGTGCAGTGTGAACCCGGGCATTGTCCTGCAGAAACATCCCATTAACAATGTTCGTCATCATAGGGACAACCACTGGATTGAGTACCCTATCAACGTACTGTCGAGCAGTCGTAGTGCCCTCAACAAGCACTAACAGTGATTTCACATTAAAGCCAATAGCTCCCCAGACCATAATGCTTGGTGTTGGCCCTGTGTGCCTCTCGACAATAAGATCTGGGCGGCCCCTCTCCCCAGTACGTCGGCGCACACGATTCCGGCGATCACTGCGGCAAGACAGAAGCGCGATTCATCACTAAATACGACCCTATGCCATTCGTCGAGCCACGTCGATCTTTCTCGACACCAGGCCAGCCTTACACGTCGCTGTTGTGGGGTCAGTGGAACACCTTCTGCAGGGATACGGCCTCGTAAGCCAGCTGCACGCAGGCGATCACCAACTGTTTGTTGTGTAACGTGGGGTGCCACAGCTGCTCGAATTTGCGCTGCTATTGCATGGGGTTCCATCCGGGCCATCCGAATGATGCGGCGATCCTCTCTCACAGTTGTCTGTCGCGCTGGGCCTGTGCCAGGTCTACGAGTGTGGGTACCTTCATTTGACCACTGCTGCCATACACGTTGTACCGTAGATGCCTGTCGGCCAACACGTGCAGCGACTGTCCTCAGCGATAATCCAGCCTCACACAGCCCAATTATTCGAGCCCTCTCAAACGGCGACAGTTGTCGATAGCTTACTCTTCTCTGTTGTCGAAGCATGTTTGACGGGGAACACTTCACTCCACAGACTGCAAGTCAACTACGCTACACCAGAGTCCGTATACTGTTGTTGATTCCTTCGAGACCAATCACGTGGGTAAACCTGTAGCAACAATCCAATGGGTCTGAAACTTTGGCCGTTTACATACCTACATGGCATCATTCCATATCTTAAAAATCAACACATACGACCAATGCCTTCATGGTGTTGCAATTTCCATTTTCTTAAGTGTATCATAGTTATTCAACATGAAGCGAATAACGTCAAAAAGGGTATGTGGTATATGCTTGTGAGTCATAATTTTGGTTTGCGGGCAGAGCATCCAACTTTGACACGGTGTGCCGTGGCGTTTCCTGGTCGCATGAAATCAACTACGAGTTGAAATACCATAAGGACGACTTGTGCACTGTGTCAGCCCCACATCCAAAACGTTTGAACCTCTTATTCAATGCGGAAACACCCTTTTACGGTATTCTTTTAAAATCACAAATTTCTTGCCTGTATTGAGTAAGACTGGTTGAATTAACGTTTCATTATCGTATGATTCATTTCTTAGATGATTTCTGGAATAAGTTGATGTAGCCTCAAGACTATGTGCCGCTGAAGAAGTAGAAATCTCGTTTCTTAAGATTTTCCTGACCGTTTCTCTAACACATGCACTTCCAGATGAACCAAGCACGATTTTACAGCCTCAGTTACACTGCTTGATTTTCTTGACCTGTCCCATTGCATCTTGTATCAAATATGATGATTATGATTGCTGTTTAAAGGGGCCTAACTTTCAGATCATTGGCCCCTAATAGTACGAGGAGGAATGAAATATGATAATTTTAAAATATATCCACTAATTCCAATTTAGAGAACAAATCGCGATAACAATGATGAATTTAAAATAATCAATGGATTTAATTCTCATTGAATTATTTCCTTATGAAATGATAGATAAAAGAGATTAAGGTAGAATAAGGCATTGCATCGAAGTGCGATCAAATATATCATTCATGTTACGAATTAACAAACACATTTGTATCAAATACCTCTTCAATTGAACTCTCGAAGGAGAGAGGGGAAATCACAAAAAAAAAAACACTCCTAATACTGCTAAGAGCAAGATTCGAACTCACGCCCCTCATCAGCTATGATCTTCTCGTTTCAACCTTTACACTAGGAACGATATACTCCATGGTGAAGTTGGGTATCAGACCAAATGAGGAGCTTCTCTGTCAAAGCCACGTTGATATCTGGAGGGTCACAAAGAGGTCAAGCAAAAATTTCACCTCTGGTCGCTTATTAAATTCGCTATAGCATCTATTGAAACACTAGTCCCCTCATTTCAAATTAGAGCACGCATCTCGCAGTTCTTCATAAAGAAGGGACATATTTTCCCCTTTTTATCCCACCTCCTATTTCTCTTCCTCCCCGCTTACTGTAATATATTTGGCAACGCTGTGTTCACGATGTCTTCGCCCAAGTTACAAGTTTCATTTGAGGAAATTGCGGTGGATCTCCTTAATCTACTAGGCCGAGTACATCTTAGCAAGGGCAAGCTTTATATAAGGGAGGCTCCATCTCTACACGTGTAACGTCTCTCTGCCATCCGTCTCAAGGAACGTGTCTATTCCCTCCTGCCTTGCCACGGGTATTTATGAACCCAGCTTGGTTTAAATGGTAATTCCACTGAAGGGCAGAGAAGGAATCGATCTCTACAAATAATTTACTTTCTCTGTTGGACGGACCTCACTGCACAGTGGTGCGTGATCTCGTGTCATGCAGTGCAGATGTGCACGACACTTCAGTAGGTAAATATCCTGTAACATACCAATCCATGAATGAAGAGTAAGCTTTAAAGGAAAAGGATACTTTTCTCTGTAACCTAGATCAAGATAACTGGTGGTGGAGTAAGGCAGTTATAATTATCACATTTTTTTAAATTTCCAGTTTACGATACCGGTATTCATCTTCGTGGTCTTTCCTCATTTACCTCATGCCAGCATATTGAATGAATTTAACACAGTTTTCCGGTCGATTGTGATTCCCACCGCCAAATTTATGTGGAGGAATGTATTAATGTTTTCAATACTGCGCGTTTCAGTGGTTGTTGGTTGTGCGATGTAGTAATCAATCAATCAATCAAGCACTACTGATCCGCATTTGGGGCAGTCCCTATTTGTTGTTTACCTAGTTTTTCCTTAAATAATTAAAAAGAAATTCGAATTTTATTGAACATCTCACTTGATAAATTATTCCAATCCCTAACTCCTCTTCCCATAAATAAATATTTGCCTCAATTTGTCCTCTTGAATTCCAACTTTATTTTCACATAGTTATCCTTCCTAATTTTAAAAACACCACTCAAACTTATTCATCAACTAATTTCATTCCACGCCATCTCTCCACTGAGAGCTCGGATCATAACTTACCACTTAGTAGAGGAGATCATCTCCTTTCTCTCAAGTCATCCCAGCACAAACTTTGCAACATTTTCCAAACGCTACTCTTTTGTCGGATATCACCCAAAACAAATCGAACAGCTTTTCTTTGGATTTTTTTCAGTTCTCGAATGAAATAATCCTCATAAGGGTCCCATACACTGGAACCATACTCTAGTGGGGGTCTTACCAGAGACTTATATGACCTCTTCTGTACATCTCCTTACTACAACCCCTAAATATCCTTGCAATCATGTGAAGAGTTCAGTGTTGTATATGTAAATGAAGGTGTATATTAAGATGAACACACAAAAAAGAAGACGGCCCCCAAAAAATACCCGTCCCGTCCGTAAACCGAATCCAAGGCCTACTGATTCGAGGGCTACTGCGCTGATTAATCAAGGATTTGAATGAACTTGCGGCACCGGTAAAACAGTAAAATTACATAATAGTAGACAGCTGGTGGAACGGCCGGCCCCATGGTGTAGTAGCAGTGTGCTTACCTCTAACCCAGAGGCCCCGAGTTCGATTCCCGGCCAGGTCAGAGACTTTTATCTGTGTCCGAGGGCTGGTTCGAAGGCCACTCAGCCTACGTGATTAATTATAAAAATAATAACGGTATTTTCTTCTTGTCCCACTAACTACTTTTACGCTCTTTAGGGACGCCGAGGTGCCGGAATGTAGTCCCGTAGGTGTTCTTTTACGTGCCAATAATTCTACCGACAGGAGGCTGACGTATTTGAGTATCTTTAAATACCACCGGAGTGAACCAGGATCGAGCCTGCGTGATTGCAATTGGGAAGCTATCTGACGGTGAGATAGCATTTCCGGTCTAGAAAGCCAAGAATAACGGCAGAGATGATTCTTTGTTCTGACCACACGACACCTCATAATCTGCAGGCCTTGGGGATGAGCAGCGATCGCGGCTGTTCCACCATGTTATTATTATTGTTATTCTTTTTCTCCCGGTGGATCAGTGGCAACGAGTCGGCCTCCGTATACCAGGATCTTGGGTTCAAGCCCGACAGAGCTAGTCGGATTTTTGAAGGTAGTGAAAATGTCCATACAGTAACCATGTCATTCGATATTGGCATGCACAAGGTCTCTTATGACACATTCGTTGTATTTACTCGACAAAATTAATTAAATACCAGCTATAGATTGACCAGCACAGATCCTGCTTACCCAGCAATCTGAAAACAGTACAGTAACACTGACCTAGAACGTTCAGTCAGACCACATGACATTAACATTAAAATGTTTGCGCACGCTAGCTGGGGTCGTACCATTATTGGATTATTATTATTATTATTGTTTCTATTACTATTATTAGAAGTAAATGACATGAAAGTACTGAGAATTAATGGTGGTACAAACAGATGGGAATAATTGCAGGAGGGTAGTCGGAATGAGGAGATAATTGATAAGTTGGGAATGAACTCGATTTATGAAGTGTACTCATAATTCGGCTTCGGTGCTGGGGTCATGTTAGGCGAATGGGGGAGGATAGGTTACCTTGGAGAATAATGGACGCTGTTAATAGAGGGTGAAGAAGTAGATGGAGACCAAGATGGCGATGTCAGACTCAGTTGCAACTGATATAAAGATAAGAAGTATAGAACTAAACGGGGCCAAAGAACTGTCTACAAATGGAGGATTGTGGCGGTGGTTAGTAAATTCGCAGAGCCTTTCTTATTTTATTTTTTTTATTTTTTTACAAATCGCAGCGACACAGACAGGTCTTATGGCGACGATGGGAGAGGAAGGAGCTAGGAGAGGGAAGGAAACGTCCGTGGCGTTAATTAGGTAGAGCCTCAACGTTTGCCTAGTGTGAAAATGGGAAACCACGGAAAACCATCTTCAAGGCTGCCGACAGTGGGATTCGAATTCAGGATCTTCCGAATACTGGATACTGGCCGCAATTAAGCGACTGCAGCTATCGAGCTCGGTAATTCGCAGAGGCTTGCAGACTGAACGCTGAAAGGCATAACAGTCTATAATGAAGATCTGTGTATACTATTATTGTAATTATTATTATTATTATTATTATTATTATTATTATTATTATTATTATTATTATTAACTTGCTAATGATGTTTATTTTAGAAACAAGTGAACGAAAATTGAATTGAATCTTTTATGGTAGCGTCTTTTCAAGTACTTCTGAAATGTCTTTGATATGCATGCGAGCGCCTGTTCATAATGTTAGTTGTCCATAGAATAATTACCATTTCTGCCAATTTACGTGCTTACGTTGGCGCTATCTAAGTGAACATTTCACCATTTTAGGGGATTTCTTTAGAACGTGTTACCTACGGAAGTGTTTAATTTGTAACTTGTGTACGTATATAAATGAAAATGTCGTCACTTCAGTCCCTGTACAAGTTCCTAATTTTTATTACTTTAAAAATGGAGTGTGGCCACCGAAGAGGCATGATGAAGGTCTTTCGAATTGTCACCGTATAGGCGACCTGCGTGTCTGTGAGGATGGGGCCCGACCTATGTTGAATTCTAATGCTAAATACGGCACACACACCCAGCCCCCGATCCATTGAAGTCGAACAATTAAGGTTAAAATCCCCGACCCGGCCGGGAAATGAACCCAGGACCGCCTTGAACCAAAGACCAGCACATCAACCATTTAGCCATGGAGCCGGACATCAATTTATCGAGTGTCACTGAATTCTCCCCAATTTGTTTTTTTCTAATCCAGACAGAGATACTATCACAAATGTTGCCAAGTGACCGATGCTCAGCGTGAAGGTCTGCAGATGATGAGGTGTCTTGTGGTCATCACGACGAATCATCGCGGCCGTTATTCTTGGCTTTCTAGACCGGGGCCGCCATCTCACCGTCAGATAGCGCCTCAATTGTAATTACGCAAGCTGAGTTTACCTCGAACCAGCCCTCAGATCCAGGTGAAAATCTCTGACCTGGCCGGGAATCCAACCCGGGCCTCCGGGTAAATGGCATTCACGCAACCTCTACATCACGGGGCCGGCCTGAATATGAAAACTGAACAGGTATTATGTTCTTCGTAAGTTTGGAAAGTCATACTCTGAGATATTATACATCCTAGGTACTCTGAGCAAAAGGTGTGTGTATCGTTCAATCCAGTCATTCACTAACACTGGTTGTGTGTAGCACCACCAGACAGTAGCCGCCCTCCTATGTGGCGGATCGTTTCCACTGAAATTCCAAACGAGAGCAGTTACAACATAAACTGGGAAATTGAGTTATTACTTTTGATATTTGATATAGACTAATTTTAACAAACTTCAGTACTATTAGGCACAAAAATATTCTGTTCAGTAAGAAGAAGATGATGATGATGATGATGATGATGATGCTTGTTGTTTTAAGGGGCCTAACATCGAAGGTCGTCGGCAATCAGTAAGCAGAAAATGCAAATAATGATAATATTGGTATTCAGAATATAGATTTAAGGACGTATCTATCTCTATATTGACGATCGAATTGGCTATGTAAGCTTTCATTCGGGAGGTAGTGGGTTCGAGCCTCACATTCGGCAGTGCCGAAGATGGTTTTCCATAGTTTCCCAATTCACACCAGGCACCTTAAGACTACGGTCAATTCCTTCTCATTACTATTCCTATCCTACCCCATCGTCGCCATAAGACCTGAATGTATATTATAAACAAAAGAAATAATAATAATAATAATAATAATAATAATAATAATAATAATAATAATAATAATAATAATAATAATAATAATAATAATAATAATAATAATATTGCTATTGGATTTACGTCCTACTACTTTTGCTGTATTCGGAGGCGCCCTGGATCAGGAATTCAGGCCTGCAGGAATTCTTTTAAGTGACTGTAAGTCTACCGATACGAGCCTGACGTATCTGAGCACCTTCAAATACCTCCGGATCGAACCTGCCAAGCTGGGGTCAGAAGGCCAGTGCCTCAACTGTATGAACCATTCCGCCTGGAAAAACAAAAGAAGCAAGACTTGAAAGTTCTTTCTCTGATTCATGAATAGCTTTATAGCAACATTTACCATTGGTGAGATAAAAACACATCTTAAATATTGGGATGGTAAAAAATGTCAGAGAGCTATATTTGCAACGATTCCTTTGTTTCTGAGACGTACCCAACTCTGGAGTATAGAAAACTTGGAAAGTTCTCGCCACTGGATGATGGATCACCGCAAGTTTATTGGAGGCGAGAAAAGTAATGGGGAACAAAGGTATCATGCCCGATACTGTCGATCTAAGAAAGTTAGTAAAAGACGGAAAAAGTCATTTGTGACTTACACGTAGTGAGTTTTAAAGATCACAACGGAGAATCTGCAGAGAGATACAATGTAGTTGTTACTACTGCAGGTGTCATACGTGTGTATATCTTTTGTAGTGATCACGTTATTTGAAATCTCTTTGACATATACTAGTGATTTTAATATACAGATAACATATGAGCTTATCACAGACATAATATCTTCCCTCCTAGAAAAGGCATGTACAGTGCTATGAATATACAGAATGTGCGAGGATAATAAGAGATCTATTTAACAAGACAAGTGCACGGTTAATCTTTGGCTTGTTACCTAAAGAATTAGGTCATACTCTCGAAAGTTCGCAGTGTAGGTATTTCTGATACCTATAATTGGATGAGGTTATGCGTCACTTGAACAAAAGGCAAAATTTATTCTTTGAGATTATTACTTCAGGTGGTTGGTACGGTGAAAACTTAATGTAGTTTATTGTTCAGACTTTCCTTCACTATGTGGTTTTGCAGGAAATCCATTTTGATGAAATGCCAACCATTCAATCAGTAAATTAAAATTTGGAATCAACTGACTGACTATCATTTCTGATTGTGAATTATGCATCAAAATTGCAGGTCTATGTTACATAACATTTGACAGAATATAATCCTGTATTGTAATCAGCAATACAGTTTATTAAATAGTACCATATCCCACACTGCACTGAATTTTCAAAATTCAAATGACAATTTGTTCGTTATTGATGAAAAACAAAACGAAAAACTAAAGGAACTGCACTAAAGCATTAAATGACCTAGCAGCATTATCTCAGATTACGAAAATACATTTAAAATATTACTGATGTTGGTACATTAACAAGAAAATTCATGTTTATATGTTCATTTTGGTACATTATACATTACTGTTCACTGGAAATATGAATTTATACGCATAATTTTCCGTTAATGTAAATATCTCTGAATCTACACTGACTTAGCGAATGTCATGGGATAGTCACCTAATAGTGTGTGGGGCCTCCTCTGGCCCTGCGAACTGCAGTGAGACGCCGTGGAAGTGAGTCGGTAAGTCCCCGGTAGTCCTCCGGACACAGCTGAAACCAAATCGTTTGCAGAGCGGCCGCCAATCCTGGTCTGTTCGTGGGAGCAGGATCCATGACACGGAGCCTGCGTTCCAGGACATCCCAGATATGCTCGACAGGGTTCATATCGGGGTTCCTGGGTGGCCATGGCAGTCGTTGGACCTCCGCTGCATGTTTCTGGAACCATTCCCGTGGGAGCGATCATCATCTTGAAACACCGCAGAACAGTCTGGCCGCTGGAAGGCCAAAAAATGGGTGGAGATGATCTCGAAGCAGCTCAACATACCGCGTACCATTCAATGTCTCTTCCAGAACAACTAGGGGGCCTATTCCATACCAGTAATATGCACCCCAGACCGTAACAGAGACACCAGCGCCCTGGACCACACCTTCGAGGCAGGCGGGATCCATCGCTTCATGTGGTCTGCGCCATACACGGTGCCTCCCATCGGCATGGTGCAGTTGAAATCGTGATTCGTCCGACCATATCACGTTACGCCATTGTACCAGTGTTCATCCCTGGTGACTGGCGACAAATGCGCGTCGTTTTGCCCGATGACGTTGGGTTAACAGTGGCACTCGTGTGCGTCGCCGGCTCCCGTACCCCATAGAAGCCATGTTCCTACGGATTGTCCACTGGGAGATATGCCTAGCACGGCCTGTGTTGAATTGAGCCGTGATTTGTTGCACGGATGCCCGCCTGTCACTATTGACAATCCGTCTCAGATGTCGCCGGTCACGGTCATCGAGGGTGGCAGGACGGCCGGTCGTTCGTCTGTTGAGGACGGTGACACCCGCATTCAACCATTCACGATACATCCTGGACACGGTTGATCGTGTGAAGCCGAATTTCCACACCACTTCCGAAATAGCACTTCCCATCCGTCGGGCACCGACCACCATACCCCGTTCGAACGGTGTCAGCTCACGACGACGTTCCATGTTACACCTGTCACATGTACAGCCACTGCTCACAAGGTCTTCTATACAACTGCCGCTGGCACAGGGGGCGTGTGGTGCGCAGACACCACACCTGCGCATCAGTGCTCCGCTATCCCATGACAATTGCTCAGTCAGTGTATTTTTGGCGCTAGGTGAAGTGATGCATAACACAATCCAATTGTTAAGACACCAAATAGTTCAGCCTGTTTTAATAAGTTCAAAACTCTAGACAATTTAATATAGAAATTCTAGATTCGATCTTCCCGAATCACAGTCGACAGTGATACCTAATATTTGTGTGTGCCATCAAGTGCATATCTTCTTAAAATACATAGGAAGGACGTGTTTGAGGACATTCAGGAGGAAACCAAATAACACCCTCGTTCGTAGTTGTGGAATCAAGTCAGTAAACTCGTAAGATCAAAAGATCATTACGGCTCCTAATAATAGGGTGTGTTTAGTACAGAATAATGAATGAGCGTAAGAATCGGTAGGTAAGCCAGTTGTCATAATAGGAAACTGAGCAGGTCCAAGGACAGGGCCTTGCTCATACCTTGATTTACAGTTTCTAGATTCGACGTCTGATCGTCTGGCTATCTGTGTGAATAGTCAGGGACATGGTCTTCGGTTCAGAGAAACCCATGTTCGATTCCCGGCAAGGTGGGTTTTCAGCCAAACTTGGCCAATTCCTCTCACCCGAGGTCTCTGTGTTTGTATTCGTCTCAACACACTTTCCTTCTTTTTTGCCAGTGCTTTAACGTAGCACTAACACATGTAAGGTTTTCGGTGACGCAAGGGTTGGAAAGGACAAGTATTGGGAAAGAAGCGGATGTGACCTTAATTAAGGTACAGCCCTAGCATTTGCCTGGTGTGAAAATGGGAAACTACGGAAAATCATCTTTAGAGCTGCCGATAGTGTGGTTCGAACCCACTATCTCCCGAATGCAAGCTCTAAGCTGCGCGCCCCTAAAAAGACGGCCAACTCGCTCGGTGTGGTTCGAACCTACTATCTCCCGAATGCAAGCTCTAAGCTGCGCGCCCCTAAACGCACGGCCAACTCACTCGGTACACACCGGACGAGTTGGCCGTGCGCGTAGAGGCGCGCGGCTGTGAGCTTGCATCCGGGAGATAGTAGGTTCGAATCCCACTATCGGCAGCCCTGAAAATGGTTTTCCGTGGTTTCCCATTTTCACACCTGGCAAATGCTGGGGCTGTACCTTAATTAAGGCCACGGCCGCTTCTTTCCAACTCCTAGGCCTTTCCTATCCCATCGTCGCCATAAGACCTATCTGTGTCGGTGCGACGTAAAGCCCCTAGCAAAAAAAAATCACTCGGTACACGTAACTGAATACATCCCTCCAGATATAGTTGGCATCAGGAAGGGCATCCGGCCTTAAAATAGCGTCGAGTGCTTATGTCTGACACAGTTTGCACCTGCGGCCTCAAGAGGTATGGGAAAAACGGCAGAAGTAGAAGTTTCTGTTTCTGATCGGGTATCGCTACAGACACTACAGCTACACACATTTTCATCGGACAGACAATCTAGCCGCTAGTGTAGGGAGAGAGCTAATAAGCAACCAAGGAGATGTTTGTGTTTCCCGAAGAGTAAAACTTCTCACCTGCCAAGGGACTAATAACACGTGCATGAAATGACAGTCAGCTAAGTAATCGTGCACACACAAAAGTAAAGAGTGACAGTGGACGGCTCTCAGACTCGCAGAGAGCTACGGCAAATGCATACACGACTAGCTTACTCACAGGCAATTAAAGACCTTAATATCTGGATCATTTCACAAGAGCAAAGGCAAGAGCACAAAGCTTTAAGAACCTTCAAAGTCTATATCTGATTGGTATGCATGGCCATCTGCTTCCAATTCAAATGAATGGACTAAAGAAAAACTTTTGCAAGCGAGCGAAAGTTTGGTCGTTAGGAGACTCTGAAATCTACATTTTAGCACACTTCACAGTCCTTATTAGATTTTCTTCCAAACAACTGAAGCACCGACACTATTAAGAGGATTCCACTTGTATGTCCTGATTTTTTCCCTTTACACCATACACCGAAACTGAGAATTTTATCGCAGATTTTTCAGGGAAAAAAATTAATTTGCATGACAAACGTTTACAAATACGGCTTTTGTACTCTGATGTGCAAATGAGGGAGGGAAGAGACGTTACATATTTCTGATTCAAAACAATGGAGAACGAAGGCTGCATACCTCACAGAGTAAAGCACCGAATGCAGGGGTGTACCAACTTCTTCGACCAAGTTAGTTTAAAAATGAATATTTTCAGCTATTTTATTTCATGCCAAGTGTAACTGGTTCCTTCTTCTTTCATCGATTTAGATCATCTCAGGAGCTCGTAAAACAACTCACTGCATTCATTTTGGTTTGTTTCCTGCTTCTTTTCTTTCTTTGCTTTCCAACAGTTCCTCATTATTTCACTGGCTTCTTTTCTCCTCTCTTCAGACTGTTACGGTCTTTGTACTTGATAGTGTCTTTGCTTACTATCAACCTGCTAGAAATAGCGTTGTAATTGAGATTTGCTTTTAAGAAAGTGCCCTTAATCGGGACACTGGACAACAAGATATCAAAGTACCCAGAACTGACAGAACACAACCGCGCAGAGTGCCGAGAAGCGTGCAACGTGAGAATATTACAGTTCAATACATCGTGTCAACATTACCGTAAACAGTGCAATTTAGAGCTCTATACATGTGCATAAACAAGTTAAAGGGCCGCTACCCAAGAGTATTGCCGTAGTAGGTACCAGTGAAAACAGAAGTAATAGGGGAAAGGAACTCGTGAAAGAGAATTTTGGAAAACAAGTTTGGAAATAACAAATATATTATACCAATCTCAAAGGGTAACAAATTATATTTACATCAAAACAAATAGTATGAACCAGCATAAGGCGTAATAAAAAGCGTTAAGTTCGATTTTAAGACACGTAGGTGATACAAATTTTAATTACATCGTCATAATCGAATTCCTAAGCACCAATGACTACAATCTTTGGACATATGTTCCGACACTGCAATTAGGGGAAAAAGAAAAAGAATGGAGGGGGGGGAACCCATAAATTCTGAAAATCAGTTTCTTTGCATTATATTACACAATACGCTAGAAGGGAGGTACATCAAATGAAGTTTCAGACTCGTGCCAGTAGAATACAAAGTTGCAAGATAAGCTCACAAATTGATACAATATTTACAATATGACATTGTAATGTAACCTCATGCCAAACAATTCAAGAGATTCAGAATTGAAATAAACCAATCTCCAGTTTCAGGGACTGATCCTTTTGGTAGATTAAAAAGAAAAAAAAAAGAATTCTAACAAACGATCCCAGAAGGGATTAAAACACACACACACATGCGCAGAAGCGATAATAAAATAGAAGCTAACCTATGAACATACAAATTAAATTAGCAGACCACATCTTTTGAGCAAGCGCCATTTTTACGCAAAATTAACAGATAAATGGGATAAGGAAAGAAATAAAAATAGATAGAAGATAAAGGATAGAATGAGGAAATAAGAAACGGAGGTATGGGATAGGATAAGGATCAAGCCGCCAAGTCCCCAGCACTAACAAACGCGATGCAAAAGTTCATCACAAAAGTAAGGAATGTTTATGGACTAGAATATTAGATCAGCTGTCCAGTACACCATTTTTCACCACATTTTAGGAATATGAATGTCCAAAAGGCAGAACATTTGCGCTGCATGAATACTCAGATGTATCCTGAAGGGAGCAAAGTTCAATTTTCGTTACTACGGCGAAGCCCAAGTATAGGAAGGTAGGGCACGTTAAATGATAGAAAGAAACAGTGTCTGCTCACCCTTAATAGGAGTCCAGTACGAAGTTTACAAGTAAAATGGACACGGCCCAGCCGTGTGGAGAGTTCCAGCTCCCACTGTCTTGAACAAGGTTATACCACAACTGACCTGCCGAATGAACGACACAAGGCCATATATATGTATGCCAGCGGGGTAGATCGAGAACATACTATAGGCGTGACGTCAGAGTGGATGCGCCATACAGGCAAGCAGTGACAGCAGTAATACAAGCAGCCGGGAAGCAGACAGTTGGTAACCGCAGACGGAGAAAAGAGCACCAATTCGAAGGGGAGAACTTTTTTTTGTAAGGTAAGCACAAACAGCTCGCAACAAGACCTCCTTTTCTTTCTCCTGGACACCCTTGATTTTTAAAATATTTTTGTCAAGTTGTCCTGTCCTGTATTATGTCTGCTGTTATTCCCCCGTCTTTCAACTCTCTTTCTACTTTGCATCCACTGATTGTCATCCTTACTCTTGTAAACATTGTTAAAAACTTGTTTTCGAGTCTAGTATTATCCATCCCCATTATGCGACCAAACATCTTAAATCTCCTCTTCCTGACCTTATCAGACATGCCTTTAGTTTCTTTCTTTATTTTTGTAGAGCTCTGCATTCTTCCCGTGTCTGAACTCTTCATTTTCAGGCTTTGATGGGCCCCAGACTTTTATCACTATGTTCCTTTTCTTTTTTTCTACCTTTTCTATTTCTCCTGATTTCATGGAAGACTTACACTCTGTTTCCACACCTTTGCCCCATTTCCAGGCACCAAAAATGTAGCCGCGCGGTTTGGGCCATGTAGCCAACAACTTGCATTCGTGAGACAGATGGTTCGAAGCCTACTGTCGGCAGCCATGAAGTTACTTTTCCGCAGTTTCCCACGGATTGTTTAACTGTGAAATGACCAGCGTTTCGCCCCGTTTTGGCAGTGGGCTGGTCAGTTGGTTTGCCACACCGCTTCAAGACGCCTTTGCAAGGCTCCTCGGTAGTACAATCCATTGGCGCATCACTAGGGGTACTACGTACCTTCACCTGAGTATATGTCTACGGAACTTGAACAATGTCATATTTGCAATCGACAGAATTAAATTACAGTTCCCTTCTGCGAAGCCAATTGTTTAAGTAGGTTTTTTTACTTCACACTCTGAAGTTGTAATAATATTATTGTTTCTACTTTCCACTAACTACTTTTGAAGATTTTCGTAGATACATAGTTGCCGGAATTTTGCGCCGCAGGAGACTCTGAATTTACACTCAACAGTGGTTTATAGTAGCTATGATCACGATAGATTTCACGCACGTGGTATACGAATGTCGATAACGCTGTCTCTGAGTCATTTTTGACGAAGTAAGTCCTCCGAAGGAAACGCATTCAATATTAAAAATAAATAAATAAATAAATAAATAAATAAATAAATAAATAAATAAATAAATAAATAAATAAATAAATAAATAAATAAATATTAATAATTGAAATTGCCAAAAAGGCATCTCTTCAATTCTCTAATGAAATCATGAGATTTATGGAGTACAAACACCAAAGTAAGAGGTGGTGGTTGTTTGAGTCATCAGTCCATAGACTGGTTTGATGCAGCGTTCCATGCCACCCTATCCTGTGCTAAGCTTTTCATTTCGACGTAACTATTGCATCATACATCTGCTCTAATCTGCTTTTTCATATTCATACCTTGGTCTACCCCTACCATTCTTACGCCTACACTTCCTTCAAAAACCAACTGAACAAGTCCTGGGTGTCTTAAGATGTGTCCTATCATTCTATCTCTTCTTCTCGTCAAATTTAGCCAAATCGATCTACTCTCACCGATTCGACTCATTTTCTCTTCATTCGTGATTCTATATATCCATCTCACCTTCAGCATTCTTCTGTAATACCACATTTCAAAAGCTTCTATTCTCTTTATTTCCGAGCTAGTTATCGTCCATGTTTCACTTCCATACAGATGAAAGTCTTCAGAAATATCCTTCTAATTCCTATATCAATGTTTGAAGTGAGCAAATTTCTTTTCTTATGAAAGCTCTTCCTTGCTTGTAATAGTCTGCATTTTATCTCCTCCTTTATTCTGCCATCGTTAGTTATTTTACTACCCAAGTAATATTATTCATCGACTTCCTTTAAGACTTCATTTCCTAATCTAATATTTCCTGCATCACCTGCCTTCGTTCGACTGCACTCCATTACTTTCGTTTTGGACCTATTTATTTTCATCTTGTACTCCTTTGCCAATAATTCGTCCGTACCATTCAGTAGTTTCTCGAGATCTTTTGCAGTTTCAGATAAAATAGCAATATCATCCGAAAATCTCAAGGTCTTGATTTCCTCTTCTTGGATTGTGATTCCCTTTCCAAATTCCTCTTTGATTTCCTTTACTGCCTGTTCTATGTAAACATTGAAAAGTAGAGTGGAAAACGGCACCCTTGCCTCACTCCTTTCTGGATTTCTGCCTCTTTTTCAAAGACCTAGATTCTTATGACTGCAGACTGATTTTTATACAGATTGTAGATAATATTTCGTTCTCGGTATTTGATCCCAATCACCTTCAGAAACTTAAATAGCTTGGTCCAATCAACATTATTGAATGCCTTTTCTAGATCTACGAACGCCACGTACGTGGGCTTTTCCTTCTTAATTCGATCCTCTAGGATCAGACGTAAAGTCAGGATTACTTCACGTGTTCCTGCATTCTTTCTGAAGCCAAACTGATCTCCCAACTCAGCTTCAAATTGTCTTTCCGTTCTTCTCTAAATAATACGTGTTAAAATTTATCAGGCATGAGATACTAAACTAATGGTGCGGTAGTTTTCACACTTATCAGCATGGGCTTTTTTGGGGTTAGGTATAAAAACATTCTGCCGAAAATCGGATGGCACTTGTTCTGTCTCATACATTTTACACACTAAATGGAATAACATTTTCATGCTCGTTTCTCCTAAGGCAGTCAGTAATTCAGAGGGAATATCATCAATTCCAGGTGCCTTGTTACTATTTAGATCTCTCACAGCTCTTAAAAATACAGAGAAGTTCAAATACTTGGATGAATTGATCCAACCTAACGGACTGGATAACGAGGCAAACAAGGCTGGAGCCAGAAAATTAGATCTGGCATACAAGCTAACAGAACAGGTATAACAAACGGTCATTATATTGCAAGGCTAAAATCCGGCATGATTCGGTAATTAAGTCGGAAAGATTGTACGTTTCAGAATGTCTTATTTTAGATTTAAAAACGAACAGATGAAAAAAATCGAGAAGAAAGGAAGATTCTGAGGAAAATCCTAGCACCGCAGGAAACTATTGATGGGACTTCTAATTAAAAAATAAAAATGAGTAGCCCTACAAGTACACTGAAAAGATCACAGAAACAATGCGGAAACGAAGGTTGAAATTATACGGAGACCTGTTAAGAATGGATGACAAACGACTGACGGAAAATAACTTCACATATACCACGGAAATTAAGGCTATCTCCAGGTGGGTAAAAGGGGTCAAGAGGGATTGAGAAGATGTTGGAATTACAGTAGAAATGATCCATAATAAACCCAAACGGATCATTTCAGAAGAAGGGAGAAAGAATGAAGTGGATCTGGGAAGATAAGATAAGAAAGGCCAAAAAGGCTTCAGTTCTTTGCGGTCCATAATTAACCAAACTCTGTAAATAAATAAATAAATAAATAAATAAATAAATAAATAAATAAATAAATAAATAAATAAATAAATAAATAAATAAATAAATGCATTCAACAATGACCTCTTCAAACTAGGGAAGAGTAATACAACTAGTTATATTACGATATACATTCCCTTTTTTAAATGAGAGAAAGTTATCTGTGCTCGTTTCTCGTCCAGGCGGATGGTACTTTCCGGCATCATTAGTAGATAGACTAGTGACATACTCTGGAGACAATAACAGTACAGTACAATATTATGGTGGTAATTGGAGCTTAGCCTGGATTGGTCTAATTTCAGGATGTACGGCCTGAGGCACTGCGGACAGAGAACCTTCAGCTAATTCTAATTAACTCAGTGCATCAGATATTTAGCAAATTCAATCATTTGTCTGTAGGGATGAGACAAAGATGATTAGAGATCGAAAAATCCTTTCAATTGGTTTTGCTGTGACATTTTCTAAAAGTTCAGTTTGCATTTCGGGGAGTAGACAGCGGGTAACGAACCCCAAGGGAAAAATATCAAGAATAAATTAGCCATAAAACAGAGAGAAGAAAATATTGGTGTAACAACATGGCCCCAGAAATGCATGATCTATTTATATTGCCGGAAGTGTACTCCAACACGTCTTAATTGCTAGAGAGACATCTAACCCAGCCAATTCCGGAATTTTAGCCACATTTAGTTAATTCATTTAGCTCGGGGAGTGAGTGTTTGTAATAATACAGATCTTCATTTACATACAACACGTCACACTACTAACCACCACAGACACACTCAATAGTGAATATATCCTTTTACATAGGGTTGGGTCAGGAAGTGCATCCGGCCATAGAACTGGGCTTAATCCACATTAACGAAAACTCCAGATAATTGAGAAAAAGGCCAGGAAAATTAAGAGTCTGCTTCGTAAGTTACTCAATTCACAACTTAGACAGACAGACAGATTTATTTACAACAAAGAGGCTATTCCCAAGTATAGGTGGTGTACTACACGTATGATCTATTTCCTACTACTAATTATATTTACAAAAAGTCACAAAGTAAAATGTTCAAAAATTAACATCTTAAAATACTACATAGATATAAGTTTTAGTATTTTTTCCATACGTGATATTGCCTTTCTAATTGTCTTTATATCAGAACAGAAACAGTCCACAGATTCCCCAACACTTTTCATTGTCCGCAGTGATTGTATTAACCACGAACTCATGTGGTGTTCAGTTTTACAATTGATCTCATGAAATTTGACTGTCTTGTATTTCATGCTGGAACATAAAGTGGTATTAGCTACAGGAGCTCCGGACAATTTATTTTAATTGTTTTTTAATTGTTATACATTTTAGTGTGAACAATGCTTTAGCACATTTGCGACGCAGCAGTATATTTTCCTTTTGCAGCTGTTATAAAACACAAAATATTAACTTCTGGTTGGACAATCGTATGAGAGAATTTCAGTTATTTTCCAGTAATCGCGTAAGTGAAAACTAAAATCAAACCTGGACAAAGATTCGTCCTTAAGCTGTGCCATGCAACCTGTAAGACAGACGGAATATCTCGCCAGTTAGCGTTAGAATTGTCTCCGGTACTGTTCAGCTATTAGGTCTTGAATATTTTAAAGTTTGCAATTAACAGCAAGCTTCTATTCAGGAGTAACTCTGCTGGAAATTGTGGGAAGTTTCTGAAGTGTTAGAACTAGCAGCAAAGTACGAAAGGCTACAGCGGGGGAGGCGGAAGAGGGATGGGAAGGATTTAGGTTGAAGGTTGAAAGGAGAGAGTTGATTGGAAACTTGGAGATATTCTCAATCCCCCTCTCATGCAACTGACACTGTTGAGGAGATGTTTTATGCTGAACTTCGGCCGATAAGCTCTTGAATGTCTATCACACGGCCCGTTTTCAAAGTTTCACAGCTGTGCAAGGAACCATGAGCTCTGTACATATATTTTAAGATGTTGTATATTCTGACGGATATTGCTTTGAAAGTGATGGAAGAAAAACTTGTCTCAAATACCGTAACCAGTGTGTTAGTTAACAACGAAGTCTTTGCATGCATATTTAATTCTACTGAAAATAAATCATGAAGGTTCTAGTTTCAGAGAATGACAAGCTACGAACAAGGATCTTTCTCAACGCTTTCTTGACGACGCAAGAAAATATTGATGTATCACAAGTATCAAAGTTCAAGGAGACAAGATCTCTGAGATTTATCGATACTATTGTTATTTTCCCTCAGTATGTGGAAGATCCGAAGAAAAATTGAGGTCAAAGCCTTGGAGAGAGCGTATAAGGAGGAGAGTCCAGGTTCATTTAGAAAGACTGAAGTTGTCTTGTGCTTGACTGCTAGTTCAATTATATTCTCCAAGGTAGTATGAAGATGGCGAGTAACATGTCTTCGCCGTTCTATCTGGTTTCTATGTTACTTAATTCACAACTCACTATATAACACAAAATATTACATTTTGTATAGGCATTTGGAGGACAGAATTTCAGTTATTTTCGAGAATATGATGAAGTGAAAGCTATATCGAACAAGGACAAAGATGATATAGTAAATACTGGAAAGGAAATTCTTAAATTAAGTGCATCAATAATGTTACTAGGATAGCAGAGTAACTTCTTGATGACGCAAGAAAGTGTCAGAAGTAAAGAAGACAAAGTACAGACTAGCACAAGTAAGGAAAGACATTAGCTCACTTTATTTATTTATTTATTTATTTATTTTTATTTATTTATTTACTTATTTATTTATTTATATTTATATTTCGTACGGCTTTTAGTGTCGGGAGTGTTCGAGTAGCTTGCCTGCTACAGGTATATCAATTTGCTGCACATGAGCAACCTGCGCGTATGGATGTGGGATAATTTTAATGAGGTAAGGACAGGGTGAATCTCAGTGTTGGCATATAGCCTACCCCTGTAGAATAGCACCAAGGGGTCTGATCAAGGCGGACGTATCACCATCAAGAGCGTCTCCCCATACTAACACTGTGTAGAGGTTTGGAATTGAATCCAGGCTTTTGACGTGCAATATCCCCTTCCCTTATGGCCAACATTCTTATGATGAGTTCTTCCATCAACAGGACTCGAACCGGCTAACCACGGTATCAGACCATATAGTTTGCTTTACGTTGTACTAACACATCACATTTGAGAGGATGATGATTATGATGGACATCGTATGTCGTTAGGAAGTTCCATAACATGAATATGAATGTAAAGGAGTCCGACTCGTTGGCTGAACGGTCAGCGTATTGGCCTTCGGTTCAGAGGGTCCCGGGTTCGATTCCCGGCCGGGTCGGGGATTTTAACCTTAATTGGTTAATTCCAATGGCACGGGGGCTGGGTGTATGTGTTGTCTTCATCATCATTTCATCCTCATCATGACGCGCAGGTCGCCTACGAGAGTCAAATCAAACGACCTGCACCTGCCGAGCCGAACCCGTCCTGGGATATCCCGGCACTAAAAGCCATACAACATTTCAATGTAAAGGAAATCATCATAACGACCCAAATCCACATTAAACAGGGTGTTGGAAATCACGTTTGATGCCAGTAAGTACCGGTACCAAATCCCACGAGGTGACTTTCTGAAAACATAACTTATCAATGCAGCCAATAAGGAGCCATTTCCACGGAATGAGACCAGCAGCAACACAACACTTTATTTAATTTACATTGTTGTGTTCGATGTTTTCGTTTATTTGAATAATCTGCTCCTTCATTGTACACTGACTGACAGAGCAAATGCAACACCAAGAAGGAGTGGTTCGAAAGGGATGAAAGTTGGGGAAAAAACAGAGACGGCACGGACGAATAATTGATGTTTATTTCAAACCGATATGCAGGTTACACAATGCGCACGGCATCGACTCAGTAGGATGTAGGACCACCGCGAGCGGCGATGCACGCAGAAACACGTCGAGGTACAGAGTCAATAAGAGTGCGGATGGTGTCCTGAAGGATGGTTCTCCATTCTCTGTCAACCATTTGCCACAGTTGGTCGTCCGTACGAGGCTGGGGCAGAGTTTGCAAACGGCGTCCAATGAGGTCCCACACGTGTTCGATTGGTGAGAGATCTGGAGATTACGCTGGCCACGGAAGCATCTGTACACCTCGTAGAGCCTGTTGGGAGATGCGAGCAGTGTGTGGGCGGGCATTATCCTGCTGAAACAGAGCATTGGACAGCCCCTGAAGGTACGGGAGTGCCACCGGCCGCAGCACATGCTGCACGTAGCGGTGGGCATTTAACGTGCCTTGAATACGCACTAGAGGTGACGTGGAATCATACGCAATAGCGCCCCAAACCATGATGCCGCGTTGTCTAGCGGTAGGGCGCTCCACAGTTACTGCCGGATTTGACCTTTCTCCACGCCGACGCCACACTCGTCTGCGGTGACTATCACTGACAGAACAGAAGCGTGACTCATCGGAGAACACGACGTTCCGCCATTCCCTCATCCAAGTCGCTCTAGCCCGGCACCATGCCAGGCGTGCACGTCTATGCTGTGGAGTCAATGGTAGTCTTCTGAGCGGACGCCGGGAGTGCAGGCCTCCTTCAACCAATCGACGGGAAATTGTTCTGATCGATATTGGAACAGCCAGGGTGTCTTGCACATGCTGAAGAATGGCGGTTGACGTGGCGTGCGGGGCTGCCACCGCTTGGCGGCGGATGCGCCGATCCTCGCGTGCTGACGTCACTCGGGCTGCGCCTGGACCCCTCGCACGTGCCACATGTCCCTGCGCCAACCATCTTCGCCACAGGCGCTGCACCGTGGACACATCCCTATGGGTATCGGCTGCGATTTGACGAAGCGACCAACCTGCTCTTCTCAGGCCGATCACCATACCCCTCGTAAAGTCGTCTGTCTGCTGGAAATGCCTCCGTTGACGGCGGCCTGGCATTCTTAGCTATACACGTGTCCTGTGGCACACGACAACACGTTCTACAATGACTGTCGGCTGAGGAATCACGGTACGAAGTGGGCCATTCACCAACGCCGTGTCCCATTTATCGTTCGCTACGTGCGCAGCACAGCGGCGCAATTCACATCATGAGCATACCTCAGTGACGTCAGTCTACCCTGCAATTGGCATAAAGTTCTGACCACTCCTTCTTGGTGTCGCATTTGCTCTGTCAGTCAGTGTAAGTAACTTAATTTTTATCATTTTATAATTAAATATATCGTCGTCGCGCCTAGAAAAACCACTACCGGGTGAGTTGGCCGTGCGCGTAGAGGCGCGCGGCTGTGAGCTTGCATCCGGGAGATAGTAGGTTCGAATCCCACTATCGGCAGCCCTGAAAATGGTTTTCCGTGGTTTCGCATTTTCACACCAGGCAAATGCTGGGGCTGTACCTTAATTAATGCCACGGCCGCTTCTTTCCAACTCCTAAGCCTTTCCTATCCCATCGTCGCCATAAGATCTATCTGTGTCGGTGCGACGTAAAGCCCCTAGCAAAAAAAAAAAAAAAAAAAAAAGAAAGAGAAACCACTGTGTGGTAATATTTCAGCTTAGAGTTCTGATCAGAAAGGTTCTGTCATCTAAGGCTCAGTATTGCATGAACTATATCAACGAATTTCCGTTCTGTGTTACATGTGCTGCGGGTCAGTATTTCTCCCCCCTACATTGTCACTTCCAACAGTGTTTCGGAGGGCAACGACGATACTCTGTTTTCTGATGATAACAATGATGGTGGTAGGCTATTTGGTGATTCGGTGTCAAAAATATCAAATCCGTTTCCCTTGAATATTTCTTACTTTGCTTTGTACAATACGAAGAAAGAAGACCAATATAACTTTCCAAGAAAATGAATTGTTATTCACTTTGGTGGCAGAAAGCATTAGCATCATAGAGAATATGTAAACAGATTATAGTCTACACACTGTATATTTCACTCAAAAAGTAAGGCAGTATTCATAATTTCTTCGTTAAAAAAAGCCAACCAGTTGTGTACCATACACGATATAAACTATAATCGAGAATTCATTTTAGGACTAACTATGTGTTGGGAATTCCAGGTTATGTTCGATCATGGTTGACACTGATAATGTCAAGGCTTTATACAACCTAAAATGTGCATCAAAATCAATGTAATAGTGGCCATCAAAGTAAGTAGCGCGTTCTTTATATTCACCTAGGACGTTTTATTGCAATATCTCGGTAATATTACTCGTCGCTCTAATTTTCTCTTTCAGCGAAATATTCCAGCCGTCTACGGGCTGCCATCTTGAAAGGCTATTGTATTAAATTTCCTCTTTTTACAGGCCAACCTTTCTCCGGCAAAATTTTAAATCGACATAACAACCGTTATTCTAGATAATGTTGTTGGTAATTACAAATGTATATCTTTACTTGGCTTTAAGTTTGAACCGATATAAAAGCTTTTACTCGCGTTGGTAAATACGGGCCTGAGTAATTTTCCTCCTCCCCTATCAAGTTTTACTTTTGAGCTTGGTACCTTCTAGTAATGAACTTCGCAAATATATTAAAATATATATATTAAAATTGTTCAAACACTGTTCATATCTTTGCAGTGAGAACTGTGTCACTGACTGATATACTGTGAAGAAACATGCGTAGTTCTGACAAACAAAATAGCGTAGGTGGCTTTGTGTGATATGAAATATAGTCCTTCCTGACACACGCGTTGCTTTAATAATGCGCTCTGTCAAAGTGTACACCGTCTACAAAATTCCCTAAAGCATGACATCACTTTAGCTTTCTAGATATCATACTTTAGAATACAAGCAAAACACGTACGTACATCTCAACAGTATATTTTAACAGTATATTTTCCTCCTCAGCAATGGAATGTGATTGCAGACAGAAAAGGAATTCTGCAACTGACGACATACGGAGAGTAATTTACCTCATTTTCAACCTGTCCTTTGACGAAATTCATATTCTCTCCAGTAGGGTGATGCGTTAGCTACTAGGCATAGCTGATACGTTTTCTGTCTCAGAATTTAAAGTCCGGCTCCATGACTGAATGGTTTTGTCACAGTCCGGGTTCGATTACTGGCAGGGTCGGGAATTTTAAGCATAACTGGTTAATTTTGCTGGCACGGGGGCTGGGTATATGTATCGTCTTCATCATCATTTCATCCTCATCACAACGCGTAGGTCGCCTACGGGAGTCAAATCAAAAGACCTGCATCTGGCGAGCCGAACTTGTCCTCGGACACTTCTGGCACTAAAAGCCATATGCCATTTTATTTCAGAAGTTAATGTTCACTGAGTGACCTTATCACTTTCATTCAGGAGTGAAATTCTTAATATTGAAACAGAAGTACAGCGATTAACTGAGTGCACCCGCAAGGTCAACTCTTTAATTTTCAGTCTGTGTTTGTATGTCAGAGTATGAAATCTAATAACCTCTAGAACAATAACGAACAAGGCATACAAGGCATAGAATATACCTATTGTATCAATTGTGAACAAGACCGAGCTAGTGAAAAAGATGGAGAAGAATCGAATACTGATTTACAATAGAGTATAGACCACAAATGAAACTAAAGAGAGAGAGATGAATGACGACGTACGCAAAGAAACTGAAACTTACTTATGTAGTGCTCATTTAACAAGCTTCTCTTAGCAATCGGTGCCTGAGGTAGTTTGTAACGCACTGACTGAACGAACGAATGAATGAGTAAGGATACAACGAAATTATATAACTTAATAGTGAATTTAAGAAAAGACAGGCGGAGAATTACTCTGATTATGGGGAAGTGACTTTTTAATAAAACAGTAATTCTAGAGGACCTACACTGGGAGACAGTGCTGAATAAGGAGAGGTTGATAATGAAGAGGAACATTCTGGAGGAAATATATCATAATGACAGTTTACTTAGGAGCCAGGCTGTCTGATTCAAATGGTAGAGCCCAAGTTGGCGAGTTTGAACCCGGTAAAATACGTTGATATTTCTGCTTTCTCACTACATTTTTTCCCAATGTACATAGGGTTCATCTCCTAGTCATCTCGTTTCCACTTGTCACACTAGTACGTACCCGCCGCCGAGCTGAGTAGCTCAGGCGGTTAAGACGCTGATTTTCCAGGCCAAAGTTGGCAGGTTCCATCTTGTCTCAGTCCGGTGGTAGGTGAAGTTGCTGAAATAAGCCAGCCTCGCATCGGTAGATTTACTGGTACGTAAAGATGATCCATGGAACAAAATTCTGGCGCTATGCGTCACCGAAAACCGTAAAAAGTAGTTAGGAGGACATAGAAACCAGTAACATTATTATTATTATTATTATTATTATTATTATTATTATTATTATTATTATTATTATTATTATGTATCCGCCTCCATAAGCCGCTCCTCCTTCATGATCTCCATTTTCGTCTCCCTCAGGATCATTCTTCTGTGACCTCCAACTCCAACAATCTTCTTCCCACGTAGGGGCTTCCTCTAGGTTTTACATGCACATACAACTGCATTATTATTTCCTGGACCTTCCTTGACGTCTCTATTACCTTTAAAATCTCCTTATTACTTCATTCTTTAGTCTTTCCAGCTTTGTAACCTCATACATCCATCTGACTATTATAATTTCGGCCACATTAAATTTGCTGTCATATTTCAACACCATATGACGATTTTGTGTATTTTTACCTTCACGACTGGCTTTATTCGACCACCACATAGCACACCAGACTCTTTCACATGACAGACTTTAGATATTCAATTTTTCCACTGTTCCTTGCATTCCAATTTCAGGGTTTTGATATTTGATATTTCAAGGTCCTTAGACTTACTGGCATGTGATAAACCCCCGAGGGACAAAATTCTGAAACGTCGATGTGTCCATTCATAATAAATCACTACGGATCTGCATTTTGGCTAGTCGCTCAGGTGACAGGTGCCCTATCTCTTGATTTCCTAGATTTTTCTTAAACAATTGCAAATAATTTGGAAATTTATTTAACACCTCCCCTGGTAAATTTTTCTACACATTAACTACCTTCCCTCCAAAGTAATATTTGCCCAAATTTGTCCTCTTGAATTTCAACTCACCCTCAAAATTATTCGTCTCCTGATGTCATTCCACGCCATCTCTCCACCGGCAGCCCGGAACAAACCACTTAGACGAGCAGCTTGTCTACTTTCTTCCAAAGCTTCCCAGCCCAAACTTTGCAACATTTTTGTAAAGCTACTCTTTTGTCGGGAAACACCCAGAACTAATCGAGCTGCTTTTCTTTGGATTTTTCCAGTTCTGGCAATTAATCCTGGTGAGGGTCCTATACACCAGAACCATACTCTAGTTGGAGTCTTACCAGAGACTTATATTCTCTCCCATTTACATCCTTACTACAATCCCTAAATACCCTCATAATCATGTGCAGAGATCTGTACCCTTTATTTACAATCCCATTGATGTGATTACCCCAATAAATGTCTTTCCTTATTTTACCGGGAGGTACACCTCAACTCCGCTCATTAAAAGAAGTGCCTTAAGGAACGCTCTAATAAAACGTGAAACACCTACGGCACGAAGTTGGGACATTGACCTGAAGAGGTCACAATTGAAGTATTGAGTAATTGTGTTATTGTGAAAGTTGCCTAAACTGACTGGATTTATTTGTTTTGTGTTTGTTTACTTCAAGAAGTTTGAACTTTTCTCCATAGATATCTCTAGAAAACTGAGGTCACGCACTCTGGTGCAAAGTGGAATAATTTGTTATTGAAGGAAATTTTGTGTTTATAGGTTTCCTCAAGTAAATTGACGTTCATTTATTTTTTTACATATTTCTAGGTTTGCAACACTTCTATCTCATTACGCCAATTTTTGAATCTTACCAATCACTATTTTGCTATAATTATTTTTCAGCCTATCACAGGTTTCTTGTGGGTTTTTGGGTGTAACTTTCGATTCTGCCAATAAAATTGAGAGGGTGTGTCAGGATTAGTCCAGAACTCTCTAGAACCGTCCCCTCGCGTATATAAGCTGCGGCCTTGCAGGCTACCTTGTCTTTTGATCTCCGTATTTCTGAGAGTGTGTGTGTTAAGACAGGAGGCGGAGCGCCTCATTCTTCGCCAGGCAGTCCATCATCCAAGGTAATGACCACCAATCTTGTTATTCCGTAGCTAACTCCACAGACTTACACGAGGGGAAAACCTCCTGTTTTCTAAAATGTTAACATTCTTTCGGCTAATGTGAACTTTCACAAATTCTTAAAGCTGTAAATCGGGGATAGAGAGTGGGTTTACCCTCTTGAGTTATGGTGACTATGATTTTGTAGCCTTTTCTCTTTTCTGTAAAGCGTTAGATTAACCTCCATTCTAGTCACCTCGGTAGCTTAGGATTAGCCTCTGCCTCATCGGGCCGAGAGCCCAGTTAGGATTTTAAAGTTTCTAGAAGTGCCAGTGTACGCCTCCAATCATTTTGTGTTCGGGCCAGTTATTTAACCTGTTTTTCCTTTTCACGAAGGCCCAGGAATTTGGGTACTAGTTACCCCTGTGTACTAAATTGTAAAGTAGGGAAGTTGGGCCTGGAGAGGCCAGAAATTTATAAGATTTTTGATGTAATGTTGCCTTGAATAGGCAGTAAGGAATTGGGAGCGCAGTCTCCTTGGTTAATGTTGGAGAGCATGTTTGCTCTTTTGTAAGTTCAACTGTATTATTGAGGGGTGCCTTTGGAAAGCTGTAAATTGTATAGGTTGGAGCAAAGTGCTCCTGTTTTGGGAAATTTCTCCTTGTCTATATAAACTCTACTTGTCGGTATTGTAGAGCTGGAAAATCGGGGCTTGAAGCCCAAAACTGTTAAATTCTCTAATCTTAGGTTTCCAATTATTAAAGTAATAATTTATTGCAGCCAATGGCCATACACACAATAATTCACAATGATTGGAATTTAATTACCTGTGTAATCTATAGAGTAAAAGGTACAATGTCAGGTCTTTACGAGTAATCATAGTGGGGATCGACTTCCGTTCTGCTTGTAAGTAGGTCCGTACGGTGGTGCTCGTGTGTCCATGTGTTCCATCTGTGAGAGGACATTTAGAGCTGAACTCTGCCTCACACATATTATAGCGCACAGTGATGAGACGCCGTTTGCTTGTCTAATTTGCGACACTGAATTGAGATTGCATTTTGCAGGGCACAGTGATGAAAAGTCTTCTGTTTGTCTAATTTCCAACACTCTGTTGAACATGCCTCGTCCGCTTGTAGGTGCACGCGGTTCCTCTTTACCAGTCTTTAGCGAGGTTTCCAATTATTGTTTCAAGTTTGTTATTTGTACCCATTTCCTTGTTATTTCACTCAGTGAAAATTTTGTTAAGTTTGTGATTGGAAAGGAAATATAACCTATGTTAAAGTTTTAATTTAATTTTTGATATGGTAGATAGACCCATTCTACCCAGCACCTGCTTTCACCTCTGCGTTCCACAGATACCCTGGAACAGTTATATTAACACCTAGGTACTTACAATGATCCCCAGAAGGAATTTTCACCCCATTAACGCAGTAATTAAAATTCAGAGGACTTTTCCTATTCATGAAACTCACAACCCGACTTTTAACCCCGTTTATCATCATACCATTGCCTACTGTCCATCTCATAATATTGTCGAGGTCTTTTTGCCGTTGCGCACAATCTTGTAACTTATGCATTACTCCATACAGTATATCATCACTCGTAAAATGTCATACCTCTGATTCCAGTTCTTTACTCATATCATTTATATATAAGATAACATAAGGGTCCATTAATACTGCCTTGAGGAATTCTCCTCTTAATGATTGCAGGATAAGACAACCATTAAGATGTAGATACTTTAGCGTTAAGTCCAAGAACATTATTATTATAAATTTTCTATGGGAATTTTGTTTTTGTGTGCATATATTCCTCTCTCCTTTAAGAGCATCACAAACATTCAGAAGTCTAAAGGAAAAATAAATAGTCCATGACAGCCGCAGGGACCTACCCTTGTCAAGAGCCGTTTTAGCAGCAACTGCATTTTAGGCAGGTGGTCATAATATTCCGGCTCTACATTTCAGCGAGGACATGCCAAGCTGACAAAACGTATTACAACTGTCGCTCTCGCTTGGATTCATTGCGAGACCACCTCAGTGACCCATCAGCTGTTCCGAAAGCTCTCCTCGTTTATCGATGTCCGGCGATACTGTGTGTATGCTTTTAACGCCCCAGCCAGTGTAGTGAATGGAGCTCAGTCCTGTTCTGTTTATGACCGGAGATTAAAGGGATTCAGTTCAACCACAACAACAGAGCAGTATATTGCAATATAATTCTAGGATTAGAACGGAATGCTATTCTTGTTTAAAAAAATATAATAACATCAATACTACTCTCGTTGCATATGCCAGATATTTCTTGCATTTAGAGATTTCATACAATGTGTTGCTACATTTATTTATCATATCATATTTCTGCTAAATGGTCAGCACAGACTGCGCGATATAGTTGTAAAATAATAATAATAATAATAATAATAATAATAATAATAATAATAATAATAATAATAATAATAATAATAATAATAATAATAATAATAATAATAATAACTTCAGTTTTCGAATTTTGAGTAATATTCTGATAATTAAAGTTCCTATGAAGTGGTTGCGTTTCGGTTTGAGAGACTTGCGAAAATGGAATTTAGATGAAAAAGAAATCACATGAAATCTCTCAAGTTAGAGAGGAAATCCCAGATATAGTCAGGAAACGGCGATTAATATTTTTTACATTTTTTGCTAGTTGTTTTACGTCGCACCGACACAGATTGGTATAATAGCGACGATGGGACAGGGAAGGGCTAGGACTAGGAAGGAAGCGGCCGTGGCCTTAATTAAGGTACAGCCCCAGCATTTGCCTGGTGTGAAAGTGGGAAACCACGGGAAACCATTTTCAGGGCTCCGACAGTGGGGTTCGAACCTACTATCTCCCGAATACTTTTTACATTTTTTAAGTCACACCGACACAGATAGGTTTTATAGTGATGATGCGATGGGAAAGGCCTAGGAATGGGAGGGAAATGGAGGTGGGCTTAATTAAGATACAGCCCCAGCATTTGTCTGGTGTGAAAATGGGAAACCACGGAAAACTATCTTGCGGGCTGCCGACAGTGGGGTTCGAACCCACTATCTCCCGAATACTGGATACTAGCCGCACTTAAGTGACTGCAGCTAACGAGCTCGGTGAAATGAAATGGCGTACGGCTTTTAGTGCCGGGAGTGTCCGAGGACATGTTCGGCTCGCCAGGTGCAGGTCTTTTGATTTGACACCCGTAGGTGACCTGCGCGTCGTGATGAGGATGAAATGATGATGAAGACGGGACATACACCCAGCCCCCGTGTCAGCGAAATTAACCAATTATGGTTAAAATTCCCGACCCTGCCGGGAATCGAACCCGGGACCCCTGTGGCTAAAGGCCAGCACGCTAACCATTTAGCCATGGAGCCGGACACGAGCTCGGTGATTAATATTTTATGGTTACTTATATAGAATGGAGAATAACAGGCTCACAAAAATAATTTTTATACTTAGCCTTGTCAATGAAATATCACAATCATTGGCTAAAATAAATCAGTGAAGATATAAATTTGTAAAAATTTGTAATTAATCAAAAAAATCATTTAGGATATAATAAAATTCAGAAACTTAATTCAAAAACACCAATTTTCTGTAAAGACCACCGGTCTAAATACAGGACGGACTAAACAACGTAAAAAAGAGCACAGCCAGAGGACGAAGAGATATTGGGAAAAAAAGAAAAACAAAGAATGTGATAATAAGATGAAACGTGCTACTTAGTTGGGTATAACAAATCAAATTATTATTATTATTATTATTTTTTGCTAGTTGTTTTACTTCGCAGTGACAGAGATAGGTCTTATGGCGACGATGGGGCAAGGAAGGGCTAGGAGTGGAAAGGAAGCGGCCGTGGCCTTAATTAAGGTACAGCCCCAGCCAGCATTTGCTTGGTGTGTAAATGGGAAACCACGGAAAACCATTTTCAGAGCTGCCGACAGTGGGGTTCGAATCTACTATCTCCCGAATACTGGATACTGGCCGCACTTAAGCGACTGCAGCTATCGAGCTCGGTACAGGCAAGACGTAGACCGAAGAACGGAAGGAAGCTCACCGAAGAATGATGCGGGAGTACTGACAGACAATACTGACAAGACAGAAAAAGGTTGAAATAGCGTGGTCCGTAGCTGTCCAAAACGAAATAATAATAATAATAATAATAATAATAATAATAATAATAATAATAATAATAATAATAATAATAATAATAATAATAATAATAATACCGAGCTCGATAGCTGCGGTCGCTTAAGTGCGGCCAGTATCCAGTATTCGAGAGATATTGGGTTCGAACCCCACTGTCGGCAGCCCTTAAAATTATTTTACGTGGTTTCCCATTTTGACACCAGGCAAATGCTATGGCTGTACCTTAATTACGGCCACGCTCACTTCCTTCCCACTCCTAGCCCTTTTCTGTCCCATCGTCGCCATAACACCTATCTGTGTCGGTGAGACGCAAAGCAAATTGCAAACTAATAATAACAATAATAATAATAATAATAATAATAATAATAATAATAATAATAATAATAATAATAATCCCGTGATGAGTTTCACAGACAGTACAGCGTTGGCCTTCTGGCCCCGAACCACATAAACATGCTCATAATGTGCTCGCTTCCTGGTCGATAGATTTACTATACTAATGTTAAGTCAAATGCGAGGGTTGGGGTATGTGTCATGACAACAATTTTTCTGCATGAATACGGGATATGCCATGCAAATGGAAACGTACAGATGGGAGTGAGGAGCGTAAGGTGATGAGGAATGTATCAATAATGCCGAGTAGGTTTACCAGATGCACTGTAGGACAGTGGCTTTCAAAGTGTGATACGCGTAGTAATAGGGGTACGCGAGGTCGTCTCAAGGGCACACACATTTATCGTAGCTTCTGTTTCTAGTGAACGGTTCAGAACAGATTTTTAGTTAGAGCGCCAACATTTTTCTGGTGTGAAAATGGGAAACCACGGTAAACCATATTCTGGGCTCCCGACAGTGGTGTTCGAATCCACTACCTCCCGAATGCAAACTCGCAGCTTCGCGCTCCTAAGCGCACGGCCAACTTGTTCGGTGGGTAGACTATTCCCGTGGGCTGCGTGTGTATTTGCATTTTTGACAGTCGGTACCAAGGGTGGGTGCCCCTTTCATTGCGATTAATTAGGCGACACTCCGGAGATAAAAGGATATTTTTACTTAATGCATGAATTTTCACGAAATTTTTTGGGGGAATGTCAGCTACATAAAAGTAGAGATATCACGAACATTTCTTTCATATTGCACCCGCCCCTACCTAACTAGCACCGGCATGAGATCTACAGGGTCGCTAACAGGTCATGAAGTAAGAAATAAATAGGCGCTGAACTAAAGTAAGCTTAGAGGCGTACAAGGTAGGAGAAGCGGGGCATATAACTAAAAATGAGAACACCTTCGAATTAAAATATTTGACTCACAAACCGGTTTATTGAACCTTAATGATAATGGGAAATGGTGCATTAAATTACCCTAATGAATTACATTAACATTTACAAATGCTTGTTGTAGGTTGTTTGTGGACCTCAGTCCGTTATACGTGATAGAAACGAGTACGTTATCGCGAAGCGATCTATCGTGACATATAGCGAATGGAAACTTTATCATAACACTGAGGCTATATTATCGCTAACACATAAAACTAACATGCGTCCGACCACACGTCTGAGCAATCCCTATTATAATAAAGACCTAGATTTCCCAATGAAATGGCAAAAAAAATGAAAATACACACATATGATACAACACCTGGGATCGAACCGACCCTCGCTATTCTAGGCATCGTCGAGCTGATGGACAGAACCACCACTGACCTTATGTACAACAACACATGACACAAAAAAAAAACACATACATGGTACATGATATGCAAGTAAAACACGTAAAAGGCACTGGATCTTCCTTCTGACACTGTAGGCCTCCAATGCCTACGTTGAGCATCGAACTGACAACCTCTTGTGATGAAGGCAGGGTCCTGTAATCCCTATCTAATTATACTCGTACAATTAACAACGATTCATTGGCAAACATTACCATCATCGGCCGGGTCGTGTGTTAATTATTTCACAGCTCTGCCGTGTTAGGTAGATCACATTATTTCGCCGTTCAAAGAAACTAACTTCCCTTTTAACAGCCACGTCCTTCCTTCCTCCGCTTACGGGACATTCAGACAAAAAAATACACGCTGGGCCAAGGCCAGGCGGTGATTCACCCTCCCCTAGGGGTCAACAACCACATTAACAGGCGTAACATTCCCTTTCAAAAGGAAACTGTAACACATCACTCGGACGTACTTCCACAATAAACTGCGGTCTTAAAATGACTCGCGCAACTCACCTTAAAATGAACACACATCTACCCAGCAGTATCATATCATTCTTACAACACGACTCCCGTCTCATACTGGTAATCTTTGCCCGATTGTTATTATTATTATTATTATTATTATTATTATTATTATTATTATTATTATTATTATTATTATCGTCGTTCTACATAGCTTACCCGCTACCTTACTTATACGTGGCCATTGCGCGGAATCTATACAGCAATTACAACACAATTAAGCACTCGCGCGGCAATTAACATCTGATTACTGACTGCTAATTAATCGATGGCCGGCACACGGCTACACTATCGTCACACGGCAATACATGCATTAATTAATTACTTTTCACACGAATCGATGTTTAATACACTTATTATGATCACTTCCTGGCATATTTAATCACAGAATCAATTTAAACCTATCACTCCTTATCTAAGTATTTCAAAGGGTGGAAATTTTGAGGTTGTCACGTTGGCCGCTGGGTCTCGTAATGACGTGCCTTTGCATACCGCAGTACTTACCGTTTTATATACCATGCACTTATCAAATTAATGAATGCTCTAATAACTACTCTCATTGCACTCCCATAAACTAATTATTACTGGTCTTCTGACGCAAATAAACAACAGAATCTCCCAAGAAAGAAAATAATTGAATGAATCACTATCCTAAGCAAAGCTAAAGTATTATATTCCCTTAATTATTTACACTCGATTACTCAGACCTGTAGTCGGTTTCCTAAGCTAAGAATTAATTACTACGCGCCCATTCCGGCGCTCTATTTCCACAGGACTACATCTTTAAATCCCTTATAGCGTCAGTTTACAATAAATATTCCCATCCCTTCTATGCATGCCAGATATTAGAACTTTGTACTCATCTCTATCACATGGTGGTGATGCCTTTGTCAACTCGGGAAGTCCATCCTGAGTTTACTCCTCCTCCATGGGCACCACGGTGATGATTTCCATTAATATTCCATCTTGAAGTTGCTGAGCCATTGTTTGATGATGTTGGAGCCGCTAACACTTAATCCTGCACAGACACAACGACACTGTTTAAATCACACTCCGGTTAACAGCGTTCAATGTGAACGTCCGGTCACGATCTCCTATGCGACTATGTAAGATTCTTATATTATAGTAATCATAATAAGATGATTTTCCACGTCACGGTTTTCCAAAAAGTTAACACTGGCGTCACTGAGATCAAACTAAACACTGTTTATGCAAATTGGATTATTTCACCTTAAATAGGAATTAATTTCTATTGAACAAAGACTTAACGAAGGCTTAAAAGAGCGTAGCTGCGCCGTCAATGAACCGCAAACCCGGACTGACGCTTGTCCCGTTCTGCAGTAGTTTTTACTAGGGAGCGGTACCCCTTCCCCTAATTTGCGTAGCGCCTATTCCCGGCGTACTCGAGGTAAAATAGTGCGGGCGACCGGTGACCAATATCTAGTTGGTGTGATTTAGACATAACCACTCAATTATCCTTCGGTGAATCTCTTTAAATTAATTAAAATCTGTTCTGTTTCCCCCGCCACACGGGGTGAAGTCCCGATCTCGAGGAGCTGTCGTGAGACTAAACAGATGGCCCCAGTACTTTTCCACGCAGAAACAACACAGTATTCTTTCCTCGGCTGAAAGTTATCACGGAAGAGGACATTAAACACTCTAAATAAATGTCCCAATGACATTTATCCCTTTTAAATCGGGAGATGAGCCCCTAATTAGAGTTTTATTAATTTTCTATCTCGTAGGTAATTAAGTTGGCCAGTCCGATTCCAAGATGGCTCCTATATTCCGTTTCGAAAAAGTTAGTTTCCCCTCATTCTGTGAGTCTTGAGGAGGGATGTCTTCTCTCGAGTGATGTCACAGGGAATCCCCATTCATAACCCCTCCCGGGTCTAAGTTGGCTTGGCTTCATCTACGGGGCCCCCGCTACACAAAGGATAATACTGCGCAATAAGTCGCAGACAAAGAAATCTCGTAGAATAATTTTAAAATACACAATTTATCTATCTCAATGGTATGAATATTAATTAGTTTCGGTATGACCTCTATTAATGATATGTATATTAATCATTCTCAGCGTTCTTTCATTTTAATAGCATTGCGTGTGTAATTATGGAGATCGATATCAACCAAAGGTCCTTGGATCATGCCCCTATCGGGTTCATATTCCCCTCTCCCCGAGAAGAAATGGGTACAGGCACTGGACACATTTCGTCGCTAAATATTCAATTGTCAATATCGATTCACAACTGTTTCCAAACCTTTGCTTTCTGGCGAAGTTCCTGGTTCTCTCTTTCTAAATAATATGCTATCTGACGCAATGCTTCTCTGTAGTTCTCCAGGTACTGACATTCTGGACATTCTTCATCCCCAAGATCTCTCTGTGAAAACAAATTCTCCAAATAATTGACTTCTTCGGCTTCCTCATTTGGTCCCGACTCTTCATCTGACACGTCACGTCGATCTTCTTCTCCGTCTTCCTCATCGTCTTCTTCTTCCGTTGCTCCAAGTTCTTCAGCGTTGTCCACGTCTTCTAAGTTGCCTCCGGACGTATGGTACAACTTCAGATTTGACGCGTTGTAGATGGTTTCGGTCGCGCCGTCCATGCTTTGCACTTTGTACGCGTTGTTGTCGAGGTTCTGGATGACTCGGTAAGGACCGATGTACAGTTCAGCGAACTTGTGGTAGAACTTGTTAGGTGGATCAGAAACTGTTGGTCGTTTAACGAGAACAAGTTCCCCTACGCGCAGTGGTCGATGGTACCTCTTGTTACGGAGACGACGTAATCTTCGTTCTGCTTGGGCCTTCAAATGTTTTGCTGTCTCCTGTATGCATAGCTCAACCGATAGCCTAGGATCCTGCGGACATTTTAAGACCTCGTGCCATGGTCTCTTCGGAAAACTGTCGAAATGAATCACTGACGGAATTTGGCCAGTAGATTCATGGATAGTGCCGTTGATACTTTCTGTGATAACAGGAATCACGTCCACCCAACGCCAATGTTGTCTAGGACAGTAGATACGGCAAAATTTTGCGATTTCCCGCATTATCCGTTCTGCGGGATTCGACTCCGGATGCCTAATTGAACTTAAATGATGTTTGATGTTTAAGTTGTCGATGTCTCGCTTGAAGTTTCCCGATGTGAACTGCGACCCATGATCAGTGAGAACACATTCGGGCTTGCCCATACGTGGTATGATTTTAGTTTTCAACTGATTTATGACGGCTCTAGTGTTTGCCTTCTGGATTGGACAGAGAGTGACGAATTTTGAAAACACATCCACGCATACCAAAATGTATTGAAGCCCTCTCTTTCCCTTGGGAAGTGGTCCGTAAAAGTCTAAAGCGAACAGTTCCCGAGGTTTACTTGGCAACAACGGCTTCGGTTTTTGCTTAAGTAGGTACGGATTAGGTTTTACCCGTTGGCAAATGTCGCAAGTAAGGAGTACCTGCTGAACAGTTTTCCTCAAATTTTTCCAGATAAAAGTTTCCCGAAGTGTAGCAATCACTTTATCTCTCCCTGCGTGACCTGTAACGTGATGAGCGAGCCAAACTAAATCAACCTGCAACGTCGTTGGAACCATGATCCTGAATTGCGTATGGTCCTCGTCCACGAATTTATGCAGCATGCCATTAAAAAATTGGTACTTCTCGGATCTTTTCTGAAGTTCACGGTATTCCTCCGTCCCTGGCTGTACTCTACGTTGAAGGAAATCGATCAATTTCTTCATTTCCGGACATTTCTGCTGTTCTTCACCCATAGTCCGCAGCCTTTCTATGATTTCGCGGTCCCCTTGTTCTATCAACTGTATTTGGTTAACCACGATAGGTTCCGGATCTGGATTTCTACTGAGGGCGTCTGCAATTACATTTGCCTTTCCGGCGCAGTGCTCAACTGTAATGTCGAATTGCTGCACAAACAAGCACCACCGGCTGACTCTCTCGCTTGTTAATGCAGATTTCATCATGAACGTCAGAGCTTTGTGATCCGTCCTTAACACAATTGGATACCCATAAATGTATTTCTTCCAATGGTTAAGAGCGGTCACGATCGCGAGCATCTCCAGTTCGGTCACGGTGTATTTCAACTCATGCGACCTTAATTTGCGACTCATGAAAGCCAAATAGGTGATCCTCTGTTCGGGTTCAGGCGTCTCTTGATATAGGACTGCCCCAACTCCTATAATCGACGCATCAGTCTGCACGATAAACTTTTGTGTATAGTCCGGATATCCTAATTTTACACTATGGGCCAACAGATCCTTTGCTTTAGCAAATGCTTCATCGCAGGCGAGGTCCCACTTCCACCTATTGTTTTTCTTAAGGAGATCTTGTAATGGTGCAACTATACTGGTGTAGTTCGGACAATGATCCGCGAAAAAGTTACAAATTCCTAAAAATTGCCTGACATGTTTCACCTTCGTCGGCTTTGGAAAATTTTGAATTGCCTTTAATTTAACAGGATTGGGCATAATTCCTTCTGAGTCGATCACATGACCTAAGAATAGGATACTCCTTTGGCAGAAATTAGACTTGGGTAGGTTCACCTTGAAGTTGTTCCTTTCTAAATCAGCTAATAGTTTATCAAGTTTCTCCAGGTGCTCTGGCAAAGTTTCTGATGCAATAAGGATGTCATCCACGTACCTCACCGTAAACTGTTTAACTTCGTCACTGAGGTTACGATCTAGTGCCCTAATGAGCGCTGACCCTGCTGTTTTCAACCCAAAGGGTAACCGGTTAAAAACGTAGGTTTGCCCATCAAACAGAAACCCGGTCAAAATTTTGGTAGCTGGGTCAAGTTCAACGTGATGAAATGATGATGTCAGATCAACTCCACTAAATAGTTTCATGCCCCGGAACTTCTTAAGGACCTCTTTTATACACGGGGCCTGGTCATACTCTGGGATTAAGCGCTGGTTTATTGCTCGCGCGTCGAGGCAAACCCGCAACGAACCGTTGCCCTTCTCTACCACGACCAACGGATTCAAAAATGGTGTAGGTGATTTTGATATAATTCCGTTATCTTCCATCTCCTGTATAATTTTCTTCACTCCAGCGTGAAACTTTTCAGGTATCGGATATGGTCGTTGCCGGAATGGTTCCCAATTGTTGACGACTAAGGAATATTTGAAATTTGGAATTTTTCCTGGACGTGAACCAAATACATTTTCGTGCCTCTCTATGACTTTCTGTAATGTGCCTTTGTCTTCCTCCCCTATCTTCGCTTCGTCGATCTTTTCTTGGACTACCTCCGCCAATGATGGTCCTTCATTCTCCGCTTCTAACTTGAAAATCATCCCTTCAAACTCCTTGATCATCTCGTCCCGATAGGCATCCCAGTTTGGGAAGCAATCTCCTCCTTCATGTTTCAGTTGTTCTACCTCCATAGTCCAAATCTTCTCCTCCCCGTGCTGTCCCTCGAAGTCGTTTAACCTTACATCTCCCTGAATTGAATCGTTCCTGAATCTAATTTCATTCTTGTCCATGTCAATGACCGCTTTGAATTCCCGAAGAAAATCAGCTCCAATGATGATATTATATTCCATTCTCGTCAGAATTATAAATGGATGTGATATGATGTTGTTCCCGATTTCCAAATCTAGATAGGCCTGGCTATCGCATGTAGTTGTGCGGTCCGGAATTATTCCTCTCACCTTAATATTGGAAATCGGAATGATTGGAATACATTGCTTCGATTCCAGTTCTTTGACTAATACTTTAGATACCACGCTGACGCTCGCGCCTGTGTCTACAAGGCAACGAACCAGCAACTGGTTAACACGGACATAAATGACGGGTAACGCTCTAATTGGTTTTGGACATGCCTGAACGGGATCTTCAACGAGATCATCGGGCTGGACTATCCAAGATGCGATGGTCACGGACGTCCACGGTTCCCCCTTTGCGTCGGTAGTCCTCGAAAATCCGACTATCTCCTCACTAGGTTTTCCTAATTTTTTTTTAGCTGACCTCCGCCTCCACTTGTATATGGTGGTGCGCGGGGATCAAGATTACTGGCACGGTTCGCAGCATTATGTGCCTGTAGTTCGAGGCTCTCTGCCCCTCGACATTCATCCGACTTAGCAAACTGCTGCATCGAATCTTTCCATCTATCGTTTCCGGCCTGGGTATCTCGCAGATCTCTGACGTAACGGCGTGACTCATTTCTCCTGTCATTTAGGTCACCCCGATAGTATTCTCGCGGTTTGTTATTTTGTCGACCACGGTTACCCCAGCATGAATTGGGTGTTCTCTCGTAAGGTCGTCGCCCTCGTGCGCCGATCTGTCCGTGGTTGTACCTCCCTGACTGATACCATTGACTCCTACCCTGGTCATTTCGATACTTCCATTTGTGGTTTTCCCACTTCGGAGATCGCCAATCCCTACTATTCCTGTTCTGGTTGCCTATCTGAGCATCAGTCTGAGTACTTGTCACCTGAGTACTCCGGTTTACCGACTGATCTCCCTCTCGAACGTTTAACGTGTTGACGGCTTCTACGTTTCTAGCTCGACCGTGCCCGATATGAGATGTCTGATCCAACTGTCTTAACACGTGCTCGGCTTCCACTGCCGTACGAATATTCGCCGCAATCAACATGCGCTGGACGTCAGCTGGGAATTGCTTTGTGATGGCGGTTATTAACTCACTTTCAGTTGGCGGGCTGTCCAGTTCGCGCATCTTCACCAGCTGGGACGTGAAATAATCGCAGAACCTTGTGGGTCCTCCCGAAGCGTACCTCCTCGAGTAAAGCTCTAACCTAAGCCCTTGCTGCGTGTCCAAACCCCAGTATTTTTCCAGAAATAGCTTCTTAAAGCCTTCGTAGCTATCAAAACAGTAGCGGAAAGCTTTAAACCATTCAAGGGCCTGGTCTTCCAAGAATTTTTCCACTACTCGTAATTTCCTATCCGCTGGTACCCGATGATCCGCCATGTAATCATCTACCTCGCGGAGGAAACTTTTTGGCGTAGTCCTAGTGCCTGGTTTAAATTTTTTTGGCTTATCGTCCGCCGAACGTAAGAGGCTATACATAGGTAACGAATTTTGGCCAAGCAAGGTCGACGTCCTCTCGTCCATCGCCGGTAACTTATATTCTTCATTGCCAGGTAATTGTTCCTTGAACAGACTGTATCCTAACTGGTGCGATCCGCTACCTAATTCCATTTTCTTCATTCCAGCTGTTTCCATTTTGAAATGTGGTTCATCCTGAATGTCTAATTTCTTCATTCCCTCTATTTCTTCGCGAAGTGCGTTAATTTGTTCTTCGTGGATCTCCAATTTCACCATCATTTTCGAGCCTTTCTCTTCGCTCCATTCGTGGATCTGTTTAGCAGTCTCTCCTACTATTTGTCCTGACACTTCCTTCCGTAACCTGGCAAAAGTTAGTTTCGTATCGGACTGCGCTGCTTGCGATACCGACGTAATCTTCTCGTCCAGGGCCTCGATTACCGCCAATGCTTTCTCCGTCCTTTCTTCGACGATCCTGATATTTGTCTGATTATCCTCGACCTGCTCCCTTATCTCTTCGATCTTCGTATCGCGGTCATTCGCTTTGGACCTGACCTGTTCCATTTCACCATTCAGCTGATCGATTTTCCCTTTGACATCCACGATTTCGCCATTCACGCGAGTTATGTCTCTCTCGATACTGGTCTCAACCTGATCAAGCCGCTCAACTATTCCCTCGACCTTTATTTCAACAACGGCATTGAGCTGAGAAACCGCGTCTATTTTGTCGCTTAGTTCCTTAGCCCCCTTTTCGCATTGTTGTTGAACCTCCTGAATTTTGTTCATTAAACTACTGCATTTCTCCTCAATCATCTTACTAGTCTCGGTTCGGTTTTCTTCCAATTTAACCTCAAAATGTGTTAATTTACCGTCAAAATTCTCTAATTGGTCTCTGACCTCCGCACGCCCCTGCTTGCATTCATTTTCAAGCGTCTTTATATCGTCCTTCACGCTGTCCCTAATCTGCGCAATGTTCTCTTCCATCCTATTTTCAAGTGTCTTAATATCGTCCTTCACGCTATCCCTAATCTGCGCACTATTCTCATCCATCTTATTTTCAAGTGCCCTACTCTGCGCACTATTCTCATCCATCTTATTTTCAAGTGCCCTACTCCGCGCACTGTTCTCTTCACTACTTTTCTTTAAATCGTCCTTCAACTCCCTAATCTGGTCCATCAAAGCCCGCATGGCTTCACTATCCATGTCGCTATCCTTTGAGATGACAGGACCCCCCTCGCTAACGTCGGCGTCAACAAACCACAACAATATATAATTATTATTTATTTTGAAAGAAAGGATTCCTCTATCCAAACTTTACGTTTTTCCAGCTTCAAATAATCTTTACTTTAATCATCATTGCAAATTAAGCCTCAAATACGGCTATCATTGAAGCTGCCTAACCGCCTAACATCATTAAGGTTCATGAAATTTATATCAGAAGGCAACGGGAAATTTCCGACAATGATTATAATATTAGCCCTCAGATTCAGTTAATAAAGTTGCCGGTTGACCTGTGATTCTAAAATTGGGCTCGATTTTAAATACCAACACATGTGGTATAGTGCCAGTAAATCAACCCATGCCCTCAGCATTGAGGTCCTTCAAACACACAAAGTCATCAGAATCTCAAACTGAACCCATGAAATCAACCTACTGCCACTCGAAAAAGGAAAAGTAGGCGTGAGGTTACCTCTTCTCATCCACGGTTATACCAACGTAAAATATATTTCCTAATAGCAGGTTGTTTGGTGAAGAAACACGCACCACTGGCTAATATCCGTGAATAGATATGCACTAAGAAAAAGCCACTATTCACTTCAAACCTCACTTATGGGAAATTCATTTTATTGTTTCCCCGGGATTCGAACTAATCCCCTTGAATTTTGGATACGCCCCTGCTTACGCGAATGTCATGGCTCTGCCCATATCATTGGACCATGACTGTGTTCTCATTCATAAAACGATTTAATATTGACATCAAGGTGTCACTTATTCAACTATAATGAACTGGGCCTCGCGTGGAAATGTCAGAAGCAGACATGGGTTACCAAATAATCGTGCCCACTCCTGGAAGCCGCACAAGTATGCCTTGCCTATTAATTACCACAACACGCCCCTATCTTCGCATTAATGGTATGCGATATGTGGGATAATTATGCGCCTATTGAACATGAAAATTCGTCCATTAAACCGTAAAACATGTCCCACCTGGAGCGTCATTTTATATAGCCACACATTAGATGTCATTTTATATGGCGCTAAATTTCCTAAATCTGGGTAGCCCTTATTTACGGACATATCGAGCCCCCACAGTTCACTTACGCCCTTTTATCTGGCATCACGTTGGACGTGCCATTTTGTATATGTGCGCGTCACGTGGAAATGTCAGATAATATAAATATACGCGCCTATTTAACAGTAAAACACGTCCCACATTGGGCCGCCATTTTGTATATGCACCCGCCCCTACCTAACTAGCACCGGCATGAGATCTACAGGGTCGCTAACAGGTCATGAAGTAAGAAATAAATAGGCGCTGAACTAAAGTAAGCTTAGAGGCGTACAAGGTAGGAGAAGCGGGGCATATAACTAAAAATGAGAACACCTTCGAATTAAAATATTTGACTCACAAACCGGTTTATTGAACCTTAATGATAATGGGAAATGGTGCATTAAATTACCCTAATGAATTACATTAACATTTACAAATGCTTGTTGTAGGTTGTTTGTGGACCTCAGTCCGTTATACGTGATAGAAACGAGTACGTTATCGCGAAGCGATCTATCGTGACATATAGCGAATGGAAACTTTATCATAACACTGAGGCTATATTATCGCTAACACATAAAACTAACATGCGTCCGACCACACGTCTGAGCAATCCCTATTATAATAAAGACCTAGATTTCCCAATGAAATGGCAAAAAAAATGAAAATACACACATATGATACAACACCTGGGATCGAACCGACCCTCGCTATTCTAGGCATCGTCGAGCTGATGGACAGAACCACCACTGACCTTATGTACAACAACACATGACACAAAAAAAAACACATACATGGTACATGATATGCAAGTAAAACACGTAAAAGGCACTGGATCTTCCTTCTGACACTGTAGGCCTCCAATGCCTACGTTGAGCATCGAACTGACAACCTCTTGTGATGAAGGCAGGGTCCTGTAATCCCTATCTAATTATACTCGTACAATTAACAACGATTCATTGGCAAACATTACCATCATCGGCCGGGTCGTGTGTTAATTATTTCACAGCTCTGCCGTGTTAGGTAGATCACATTATTTCGCCGTTCAAAGAAACTAACTTCCCTTTTAACAGCCACGTCCTTCCTTCCTCCGCTTACGGGACATTCAGACAAAAAAATACACGCTGGGCCAAGGCCAGGCGGTGATTCACCCTCCCCTAGGGGTCAACAACCACATTAACAGGCGTAACATTCCCTTTCAAAAGGAAACTGTAACACATCACTCGGACGTACTTCCACAATAAACTGCGGTCTTAAAATGACTCGCGCAACTCACCTTAAAATGAACACACATCTACCCAGCAGTATCATATCATTCTTACAACACGACTCCCGTCTCATACTGGTAATCTTTGCCCGATTGTTATTATTATTATTATTATTATTATTATTATTATTATTATTATTATTATTATTATCGTCGTTCTACATAGCTTACCCGCTACCTTACTTATACGTGGCCATTGCGCGGAATCTATACAGCAATTACAACACAATTAAGCACTCGCGCGGCAATTAACATCTGATTACTGACTGCTAATTAATCGATGGCCGGCACACGGCTACACTATCGTCAGACGGCAATACATGCATTAATTAATTACTTTTCACACGAATCTATGTTTAATACACTTATTATGATCACTTCCTGGCATATTTAATCACAGAATCAATTTAAACCTATCACTCCTTATCTAAGTATTTCAAAGGGTGGAAATTTTGAGGTTGTCACGTTGGCCGCTGGGTCTCGTAATGACGTGCCTTTGCATACCGCAGTACTTACCGTTTTATATACCATGCACTTATCAAATTAATGAATGCTCTAATAACTACTCTCATTGCACTCCCATAAACTAATTATTACTGGTCTTCTGACGCAAATAAACAACAGAATCTCCCAAGAAAGAAAATAATTGAATGAATCACTATCCTAAGCAAAGCTAAAGTATTATATTCCCTTAATTATTTACACTCGATTACTCAGACCTGTAGTCGGTTTCCTAAGCTAAGAATTAATTACTACGCGCCCATTCCGGCGCTCTATTTCCACAGGACTACATCTTTAAATCCCTTATAGCGTCAGTTTACAATAAATATTCCCATCCCTTCTATGCATGCCAGATATTAGAACTTTGTACTCATCTCTATCACATGGTGGTGATGCCTTTGTCAACTCGGGAAGTCCATCCTGAGTTTACTCCTCCTCCATGGGCACCACGGTGATGATTTCCATTAATATTCCATCTTGAAGTTGCTGAGCCATTGTTTGATGATGTTGGAGCCGCTAACACTTAATCCTGCACAGACACAACGACACTGTTTAAATCACACTCCGGTTAACAGCGTTCAATGTGAACGTCCGGTCACGATCTCCTATGCGACTATGTAAGATTCTTATATTATAGTAATCATAATAAGATGATTTTCCACGTCACGGTTTTCCAAAAAGTTAACACTGGCGTCACTGAGATCAAACTAAACACTGTTTATGCAAATTGGATTATTTCACCTTAAATAGGAATTAATTTCTATTGAACAAAGACTTAACGAAGGCTTAAAAGAGCGTAGCTGCGCCGTCAATGAACCGCAAACCCGGACTGACGCTTGTCCCGTTCTGCAGTAGTTTTTACTAGGGAGCGGTACCCCTTCCCCTAATTTGCGTAGCGCCTATTCCCGGCGTACTCGAGGTAAAATAGTGCGGGCGACCGGTGACCAATATCTAGTTGGTGTGATTTAGACATAACCACTCAATTATCCTTCGGTGAATCTCTTTAAATTAATTAAAATCTGTTCTGTTTCCCCCGCCACACGGGGTGAAGTCCCGATCTCGAGGAGCTGTCGTGAGACTAAACAGATGGCCCCAGTACTTTTCCACGCAGAAACAACACAGTATTCTTTCCTCGGCTGAAAGTTATCACGGAAGAGGACATTAAACACTCTAAATAAATGTCCCAATGACATTTATCCCTTTTAAATCGGGAGATGAGCCCCTAATTAGAGTTTTATTAATTTTCTATCTCGTAGGTAATTAAGTTGGCCAGTCCGATTCCAAGATGGCTCCTATATTCCGTTTCGAAAAAGTTAGTTTCCCCTCATTCTGTGAGTCTTGAGGAGGGATGTCTTCTCTCGAGTGATGTCACAGGGAATCCCCATTCATAACCCCTCCCGGGTCTAAGTTGGCTTGGCTTCATCTACGGGGCCCCCGCTACACAAAGGATAATACTGCGCAATAAGTCGCAGACAAAGAAATCTCGTAGAATAATTTTAAAATACACAATTTATCTATCTCAATGGTATGAATATTAATTAGTTTCGGTATGACCTCTATTAATGATATGTATATTAATCATTCTCAGCGTTCTTTCATTTTAATAGCATTGCGTGCGTAATTATGGAGATCGATATCAACCAAAGGTCCTTGGATCATGCCCCTATCGGGTTCAATATACAATTAATATTTTTTTCAAAATATATTTTGCAATTTTTAATTCCATTTTTCATGAAATTGAATTAACATATTAATGTAAATTCGTAATAAGGAATATACTACTTCTTTTGAAAGCACTACATATCGCTCTTTCTGTACATAATTTATATAAGAGAGATATCGTACTAAAGTTTGTGTAATGTTCACGTTTTAAAATTTTGGACTTAAAAGTCCCTACTACTTGAAAAAATTCTCAACCAAAAATTCTATACGCATATTTCTTAATATAGCTGTGGTACATATACCATACAAATTTTGTTACATTGGCAGAATATTATGGGAGAAAAGTGTATTTAAGTGTAAAATTACAATTGGCAAACAAAGCATTGTTACAGTGATAAATTGTTCGAATTCAGCGGAATAACTTCGTGACGAGAAAAACGAAACTCAATCCTTTGAATTTCTGTCATTAAAAAATTGACCAATATGACGAAAAAATTGATTTTTATCTCCGGATTGTCTCCTTAAACAGCTAGTCTTAGCAAGAATTACGCGTTTATGGTTTTTATATCTGTAAGGCAGACCTATTTATTTGGAATGCCAGAATTTTATTTTTATTAATAAATAATGTTGTTCGCTTCATGCCCCACTAACTACCTATACAGTTTTTCGAGACGCCGAGGTGCAGGAATTTAGTCCCGCAGGAGTTCTCTTAGTGTCCGTAAATATACCGACACGAGGCTGCCATATTTGAGCACCTTCAAATACCACCGGACTGAGCCAGGGTCGAACCTGCCAAGTTGTGTCAGAAGGCCAGCGTGTCAACCACCTGAGCCACTCAGTCCGGCTTTATTATTATTATTATTATTATTATTATTATTATTATTATTATTATTATTATTATTAGGCTAATAATTTCTAATCGAGGGTACTGTATTTCGTTGAAAGTGAGAAACTAATAGAGAGATTCTACTAATAACATTTATTATAAATTTCTTATGTTTCAATTCAAAAAGTGTGTTCAAATATTTAAGGGGCATTCCCCAATGCATATACACAGCAATGCTAATACTCAGTCCAGAGGAAAAAATTAAGTTCTTTGGAGAATAAGTGGTTTCTTCCTCCACCCTCTAGCTTCCGACCTATGGTTACGTATCCTCACGCAGGAAGAGAACATCAGCATTGTTATAAAGGCAGCCGAGGAGATTTTGGTACGAGCAAAAATCTCCAGATTCTTAAAAAATGAAAAGAACTGCAATAGGGGACAAGTGGGCATGTAGGCAGTAACTGAACAAAGTAAGGGACAAATACATAGCCTTCGTCAACAAAGGGAATGACGAAGCGATTACGACAAGAAGAAGCGAAATGACATTTCATGAGGTCCAATCTACCGAGCGAATAGAGGAAAAGAATGGAACAGAAAGCAGAGAAAGACTTGACGGTCAAAAGAAAAGAAATAAATAACCCTCTTTCACATATCTTTACCTCCCCAAATCTCGAAAAGGATTTGTCATTCTCTAGGTTACACAACTTGAATAAAACTCGAGGGCTGTTCTTTACCTGAACTAGGCCACGGAGTTTCCATGGAGAATACACAATCCAAGTCTCATTAGAATCACTTTGACGGTCCGGTCCCATATGCCGGTCCGCTATAGTGTTTGCTCAGGCCCCGTGAGAGTTAATTGCTGGCACCCATTCACCACGTTACCCATACCAATTAGAAACGTGAGCCACATTCTAGTCTGCCTGAGTACGTTCGACCCCACTCACCCGCACACAACCCACCCTTAACTCACTACATACATAAAATATGACTTAAAACCGCTTACAAATGTTTCAATGAATATGTCAGAGAAAAAATATTCAGAACATACAGAAACTAGCGTCTGAATCGTAATTAGAAAGACGGTACTGATAATAACCATCCCACCAGCCGCCATGATTTATTACGGCTTTCAAGTCCCGTTGGTCGAAAAAAAATTCACCATCAGAATGTTGGCCGGAGTGGTTTAAATTTTTTAATCACTGGACTGTTACCAAAAGTCTGGATAGAGTTCCAAACCTCTTCGCTGTGTTCATACGGAGTGAAGGCTTACGAGTTGTTAGTGGTGATTCGTCCGTCGGATGAGGACTTAAAGCTTTCAGCAGACACCTTAGTCCTATTCGACAAGAGTAGGCTATGGCCTGCAGCGAGTTTCACGCTTTCCCTGCCTACTACAATATAATCACGTCACTCATTTCATCATTAACTCATGTGATAAAGTTAACGTCAGAAAGGACATTCGGCCGTAGAAACTCGGTACGGAGATTCTATTACTTCAAGTATAACAGGAGGGATAATATTTCATTAATAAACTTGAACTGGCCTTCCAACTAACAAAGGATACATACAACAAGAAATCCCTTTTATGAGAGTCGAAAATTAAACATTATAAAAGAGGGGTTAAACCAGAAGCACTATACGCAGCAGAAACAATAAACATGAATTCCAAAGGCCAGATGGAGAAACTCGTACTAAAAGAGGAAAATTTAAGGAAAGATCATAGGACCAAAACTGAAGGATATTAAGAAAAATTACATCAAGAATGGAACACTCTACAAGAAAATTGAAAATCTCTTAGATACTATGCGAAAAAGAAAGGCAAAACTTTACGGTTCTTAACGAAACAAGTCTTTGACTTCATAATCACAAAACAAAACCCAACTGGTTTAAAGAAACTGAAAAAGACCTAAAAGAATTAATAATTACAGAAAATTCACTATTGGATACAACAGCTGAATCAATAAAGGTGAAATATAATGTTCCACGACAAATCTCCATTAAAAGCCAAACCTATTACCTCGGAAGACGAGAGGATACGAAGATTAGAGAGAATGAAGAAATGCTGGGCACTAAGAATAGAACAACACACAGCGAAATGAAGGTGAAACGAAAGAAGAAGGAGAAAAAGATCAATCAATCAATCAATCAATCAATCAATCAATCAATCAATCAATCAATCAATCAATCAATCAATCAATCAAATGAAATGGCCTATGGCTTTTAGTGCCGGGATGCGTCCAAGAACTTCGGCTCGCCAGGTGCAGGTATTTTGATTTGACTCCCATAGGCGACGTGCGCGTCGTGATGAGATTGAAAGGATGATGGAGACGACACATACACCCAGACCCCGTGCCAGGAGAATTAACCAATTACGGTTAAAATTCCCGACCCTACCGGGAATTTAACCCGGGACCCCTGTGACAAAAGGTTAGCACACCAACCACTTAGCCATGAAGCCGGACAATCAATCAATCAATCAATCAATCAATCAATCAATCAATCAATCAATCAATCAATCAATCAATCAATCAATCAATCAATCAATCAATCAATCAATCAATCAATCAATCAATCAATCAACGGTTACATATCTCTTCAGGGGGTATTTAGGGGTTCTAGTAACTATGTAAAATTAATGACATGTGGCCTCTAAAGGGGCCTAGTACAGATCTTTCGAGCTGATGCCAAATAGCAGACCTGAGCGTCTGTGAGGATGGCGCCCTATCTAAGATGGAATCTAATACAGAAGACGTCATAAACACCTAGACCCGAGCCACAGGAATTAACTAATGAAAGTTAAAATACCTGCCCCAACCGGGAATCGGACCCGGGACTCCTTGGATCAAACGCAATCATGCTAACCATTTAGCCATTGAGCCGGACAGGATGTAAAGAGGAGAGTATGTAAGTCACTGGCAGGTCGAAAATGGAGTATGTTTTCAGAAAGGACTGTACATTGCCAGTCATAACACTCTCCTGTCCTTCCGACGCCGAAAACCTTCGATGTGTTAGTCCGAAGTAAAATCACTAGCTATCCATAAAAAACAGAATATTCATCAACATTGACAATCACTATTATAATTCTACTGTACTATCACAGGCCTACTTTGTAACTGCATATTTACAGTATTATGTATGTACATTCATTTTTCCCCGCTTTACTCTCCAGGGTTAGTTATTCCCTCGGAGTCAGCGAAGGATACCACCACCACCTCCTCAACCGCAGTGTCCTGGGGCGTGAGACTTTGGGTCGGGAGGATACAGCTAGGAGGAGGACCAGTATCCAGTATGTTGAAAAGGAGTCTTGTGGCAGAGATGGGAAAATTGGAAAGGATAGACAAGGAAGAAGGAAGGAAGCGGCCGTGGCCGTAAGTTAGATACCGTCCCGGTTTTTGGCTGGAGGAGAAGTGGGAAAACACGGAAAACCAGTTCGAAGATGGCTAAGGAGGGAATCGAACCCCCTCTACTCAGTTGACCTCCCGAGGCTGGGTGGACCCCGATCTGGCACTCGTACCACTTTTCAAATTTCGTTGCAGAGCCGAGAATTGAACTCCAGGGGTGGCAGATAATCCCACTAACCACTACACCACAGAGGCGGACTGTATGTAAACTCACCGTCACAGAAATTGATTTCTTTCAAAATTCTCCTGTTTGAAGCAGGATACTGAGTAGGTGGTCGGATTCCAGGTATCATCCCTTCGGCTACGCTATGATTGTGAAAGCTAGCCTTACGGTACAGACCCAGCGTTGGCCTGGCGTGAAAATGGAAAACCTCACAAAACCATCTTTAGGGCTTCCGACGGTACGATTTGATTCGACGACCTCATGTATGCAAGGTCAAAGCTGCACGTCCTGATTAAGTGCATGAGATGACCTAGAGACCAAGCTTCGGCACTTAGAAAGGCATAAAATAAATAAATAAATAAATAAATAAATAAATAAATAAATAAATAAATAAATAAATAAATAAAGGAATAAATACATAAGTAAATAAATAATCCTCCTCTGTGGTGTAGTGGTTAGCGTGATTAGCTGCCACCTCTGGAAGCTCAGGTTCGATTCCCCGCCCTGCCACAAAATTTGAAAAGGGGTACGAAGTCTGCAACGGGGTCCACTCAGCCTTGGGAGTTCAACTGAGTAGAGGTGCGTTCGATTCTCACCTCAGTCATCCTCGAAGTGGTATTCCGTGGATTCCCAATTCTCCTCCAGGCAAATGCCGGGATGGTACCTAACATAAGGCCACGGCCGCCTCCTTCCCTCTTTCTTGTCTATTCCTTCCATTTTTTCCATCTTCCCCACAAGAGTCCTGTTCAGCATAGCAGGTAGGGCCTCCTGGGCGAGGTACTCGTCCTCCTCCCCAATTGTATCCCCCAACCCAAAGTCGCGCGCTCCAGGAAGATTAAGAATAAATAAATAAATAAATAAATAAATAAATAAATAAATAAATAAATAAATAAATAAATAAATAAATAAATAAATAAGTAAATAATTGAAAATCCACAACCTGTTTCCAATCATTTGACCGGATCACTAATGGAATGAATGAAGCCACCATCTAGCGGCGAGAATAGGAATTGTGCCGGATGCCGAAGCGTGCCGCACTCCTCTGGGGCAATGATTAATGAATGACAGATGAAATGAAATGATATTGGAGAATGTTGCTGGAATGAAAGGTGACAGGGAAAACCGGAGTACCCGGAGAAAAACCTGCCCCGTCGTCGCTTTGTCCAGCATAAATCTCACATGGAGCGATCGGGATTTGAACCACAGAATTCAGCGGTGCCACCTGAGCCACGGAGGCTTGCTAAATCGTCTGAAAACCACTCCACCGTAGCGCAGGGATGAAGTATACCATTAATAATAATAATAAGAAGAAGAAGAGTTAGAAGAAGAACCAAAAATCTGCCATTACGGAAACAATTTTCGAGGGTCCTCTGGAAAACCACAATTAGGAACCAATGGCTAGAGAATATCACGTTCAAGTGCAGTGCAATATTTCACGTACCGTACACCGTAAATGCGAGGCTTATTTTAGCGATAAGATGATGAACACAACTCTGTCATCTACTGTGAAAGATAACATACATTCAGCTAAATTTCTATAGGAGAAGTCCGTTCTAGGACGATAATGTCCATCACAGCATGAGGTCCGAGTGTGTCCGGCGAAGGGAAGGAATATGCAGGTATCTGTTTATTTGCTTTCTGTCCCTATCTCACGTCGTGCTTGAGAGGGTCTTGTCAAACGCAGTTCGCCCTATCTTCCGTGGCAACCTCTGAGAGAGGAATCTATGTCTTCGAACCATACACGGTGATTCCAAAGTTTATCTACATTACGTTCACTTCTGCAGGCTGCAGAGAAAGGTAACCTACGCTTCACAATCGAACATAGGATAATGCACATTTATTAATAAGGCCGTGCTGATTGGCTCAGACGGTGAGAGCTCTGGAAAATTGGGAGGTTCGATCACGACTCAGACCGGTGATTCTTAAAGAGCTAAATTACGTCAGCCTTATGTAGGTAGATTTACTGGCACGCAAGAGAGCTCCTGAGAGATTCAATTCCGGCACCACAGCACCTCCAAACACAGCAAAAGTTGTTAGTACGATGTAAAATAGTAACAGTCTTCCTCCTTCGTCATGTTCATCTAAGGAGTACGACTGAACTTATTTAGTTGATGTCGTTGCCCTCTTCTGCTTCTAAAAATCTCTTCATCTTCTCGCTGTGGCTTTCCTTGCGATCTTCGGACCATGTTTCGTTGGTGGTTTTGCTTGTATAGTGTGTAAGCAGTGATTCTCGACTAATTTTGTGAACATAGATCTGTCTAATACAATGTCATTGTGTGTGATGCCTATTTCCTGAAGGTCGTTTCCGTCTTCGGGCAGCCAATTGCTTTTTACTTTCATTGACAGGGCAAGGTTCGGGATTATTTTGGTCAATCTTCGGTTACTCATTCTGAGAATATGTCCGTAACATTTCAAATGTCTCTTCCTAAGTGCGTCCGAGACTTTCCCTGATGAGGCGCTAGAGATTGCACTAGGTTATCTCCGTCATAGTATTCTGGGGGACCGAGAATATCATGCGGGAATGTACCGGAGATTCCCGAAGCTCTACGATCCAAACTCAAACATTTTTTGGCAGCATCAACATCAATACGCTTTTCAAAACTGGCAAATTAAAACTAGCATTATTATTATTATTATTATTATTATTATTATTATTATTATTATTATTATTATTATTATGTCCGACTCATTGGCTGAATGGTCAGCGTACTGACCTTCGGTTCAGAGGGTCCCCGGTTCGATTCCCGGCCGGGTCGGGGATTTTAACCTTCATTGGTTAATTCCAATGGCCCGGGGGCTGGGTGTTTGTGCTGTCCCCAACATCCCTGCAAGTCACACACCACACATAACACTATCCTCCACCACAATAACACGCAGTTACGTACATATGGCAGATGCCGCCCACCCTCATCAGAGGGTCTGCCTTACAAGGGCTGCACTCGGCTAGAAATAGCCACACGAAATTATTATATTATTATTATTATTATCATTTTTAAAAGGAGACCGATTAGCTCATTGGCTTAGTTGGTGGAACGCTGTATCTAGATTTTCACCTTAAGAATAAAATGGTGTGAGGAAAGTCATCTGGTCTTAAACCTCCGATCAAAACCAAAACAAAACAAAAAAAAATGAGTCGGGGTGGCCCCAACGACACCATAAATATTTGGAATTAGTTGAGGAATGTTTTGGTCCAGCTCCTTGGCTGAATGATAAGCGTATCGGCCTTCGGATCAGAGGGCCATGGGTTCAATTCTTGGCTGAACTGAGGATTTTAGCTGCGTATGGTTAATTACTGTGGCTCAGAGTCTGGGTATTTGTGTTTGTCCTAACACACTCATCTTCATATGTACTGAAATTGCAGCAAGTTCAACAGCGCCACATTCCATACAGATCATTACGCCGGAAAATACCATAGAATCCTAAATTATCTGCCTGATTTGCGACTAAAGTAAAGGGAGAGTTATCGGAGACATTTTTACCGTGAACTGAAAGTAGGTATTCATGCCGCAGAGTGTACCTTGTCATACTGACACATTAAAATTAAGAAAAATCGGTGGGAGATATACGCAAGGGTTACCCCCCACCCCTCAGTTCTATTACAAAATTTCATAATGCGTATTAAGCGCAGTGAGGAGATATATGTGAGTGAATACGATACTTCCGATGTGGACCAGATATCTTGTCATGATTAAACATGTATCTTGATTATGTGATAGTTTTTGTAAGTTTTGTCTTGTGTAGTGGGCCTAAATGTACTGTTTTTGACATAATTATGTCTTACGTCTGGTGGGGGGGGGGGGTAATCCGAAAATTTGTGTAACGTAACGCGACGAAATGTGTGACGGAAGTGTAACCATAGCAGCCGTGCAGGCAGTGATGTAAAGTATGGATGGGTGGTCAGACATTGTTACCTAGCAACCGTGCAGGCTGTGTCTTATTGCTAGTTGCCATCTCAAATTACCAGACGTTGATGCTTGGCCATGACCGGAAGATATATTTATGATCGTTTTAATTTTCATAAAGGGATTTTTTGCAACACACGATTTATGAACAGTAGTTGGTAATGTAACAAGAAGAAACCCTAATGATGCAACCTGCGAGAGAATCCACACAAACTCCAACATACTCGAAAGGATTTTTCATGGAAATTTAGAATGTGGCTGCGAAACGTCAAATGAAAGAATGATATTAAATACAGAAAAGAGTTGTTGCATGTATGTTTGAAGTGAATCGGAGAGCATCGTGCAACATATCAGTAAAACAACACTTAAACTCTTTTCAGCATCGCACATTTTATCGTTATAATTTTAAAATGAATAGCCTCATTAATATACACTGATCAGCCAGAACATTATGACCACCTACCTCATAGCCGATATTTCCACCTTTTGCACGGATAACAGTGGCGACGCGTCTTAGCATGGAAGTAATGAGGCCTTGGTAAGTCGCTGGAGGGAGTTGGCACCACATCTGCACGCACAAGTCACCGAATTCCTGTAAATTCCGAAGAGGGAGCGATGGGCTATTGCGCTACGTTCAATTACATCCCAGATCTGCTTGATCGGGTTAAGATCTGGAGTGTTAAGGGGCCATCTCATCATTTGCAACACGCTACTGTGTTCCTAGAACCACTGCATCACACTTCTGGCCTTGTGACATGGCGCATTATCTTGTTGAAAATTGACACTGGCGTTGGTAAACATGATCGTCATGAATGAGTGTACATCTGCAACCAGTGTACGATACTCCTCGGCCGTCATGGTGCCTTGCACGGGCTCCATTGGAATCCATGGATGTCAACATGAATGTTCCCCAGTGCATAATTAAGCCTCCGCCAGCTTGTCTCCGTGCCGCCGTACAAGTGTCAAGGAGCTGTTCCCCTGGAAGACGGCGGATTCGCACCCTCCCATCGGCATGAAGAAGAAGGTATCGAGAGTCATCAGATCATGAAACGCTCTGCCACTGCGCCAACGTCCAGTGACGATGGTCACGTGCCCATTTCAGTTTAGTTGGCGATGTCGTGGTGTTAACATTGGCACAACATGGGTCGTCGGCTGTGCAGGTTCATCCTTAAGAGTGTTCAGTGCACTGTGTGTTCAGTCACACTTGTACTCAGCCCAGCACTAAAGTGTGATGTTATTTCCGCCATACTTCGTCGCCTGTTCTGTTTCACCAGTCTGTCCAGCGTACGACGTCCGACATCTGTAATGAGGGGTGGCCTCCCAACCCCTCGACGTTTGGCGTGGTTTCACCTTGGTTTCGCCAGTTGTTGAAGACACTCGCCAAAGCATTCCTCAAACACCCGGCAAGTCGTGCAATTTCGGAAATGTTCGTGCCGAGCCTTCGGGCCATCACAATGTGCCATCGGTCAAACTCAGATAGATCACGCACCTTCCCCATTCTACACACATAGAGAACGCTCACTGCTACTACATACACCGTGCATGTGTCTGACTAGCAGTAATTCATCACCAGGTGGAGCTGCTATCGCCTGGACGGGTTTATATCCATATTAGGTAGGTGGTCATAATATTCTGGCTGATTATTGTATCAACTAACAACAGTGCCCGTAGGTACAGAACAAGAGGTAAGAAAAAAATGCAGTTAAACACTATGGATAATAAAGGAGACTAATATTCTGCCTCTTCCACTTTTCCCACATCCGTGCGGTCGCGGGTGCGAACTGTATCACACATGTGGACTTGGCCCTGTTTTGCTACCGGATGTCATTCCTATATCGAGGGATGTAAATCATCATTGCGTGCTTCTGTGGTGGGTGGTAGTGTAGTGCATTGTCTGAATATGAAGAGGGAGGTGTTGGAACAGACAGAAACACCTAGTCCCCGCGACGGAAGAATTAAACAGACGCGATTAAAATCCCCGACTCGGCCGGGAATCGAACAAGGGATCCTTTGAACTGACTATTCAGCCAACGAGTCGGGCATAAAGGAGCCTAATAAAATGAAATATTCTGATTACTGACAAACAATGCATTTAACTCAACTCTGAAAAACATTTAATTTTATTTAGGTCAACGGCATAGCTGTATTATTTCTGTTCAATTATAGAAAATTTTATTCCCGATGGATTTTTGGGTGGAATTTTCTCTTGAAAAATCACGCGGCATCAGGAGGGCATCGAGCCTTAAAGCCAGGTAAGAAACCGAAATCGAGCCAGGATGCCTCCGTGCCCTGAGAATAACTGACAGAAACTGAAGAAAGTTAACCTATTATGTTGAAAAAATATTAAATGGACACTGTATTCTAATGGCATCTTCGATATGTGCCGGTACAGAAGTTTTGATTTTTAATTCGCCTGTATACTGTTGGCTTCTTATTCATCATAGCCTAGTTGTCAAATTAATGAACGAACTACTACAATTCAGACTTGTGGAAAATACAACTGTCCAATGTATGCCGCTGTGTTTGTATTCCAACCCTCCTTATATACAGAATGAAGCGAAATTTGCGCACTCGACCGTCGCAGCGCGACTCCTAACATGCCAGAAATAAATAAAAAAATGTCTCTTACAAACTTTGGTCTTGCGAGTATATCCGGCAGAAATATGACGTTGAAGACTGGCAACGTGGCAACACTGTAACCATATGTAGGGTAACTACCGCTGTCAGCACATTTCAGTCGTGCTGTACAGTTAGTACAGTGGATAGAGTTTTGGGTTGGCATCCAGGAGGTCGAGGGTTCGATCCTGGGTTGAGGCGCATTTTTATTTGCTAATTTCCATCTGACATTACATACTGTAATACAGTAAGACACCGTTTGTTGGGTCACATGTATTCTACATTTACAACATTTTGTAACGCTGAAACAACAAATACGTGGTTAGACAAATAAGAAATAGACAGTTGAAACAAATGACCTGTCATATGAGAGAATAACTACAGAAAACAACATCACTTTCGAAATGCTAAAAATGATAACACAGTACAGTAACACAACATCTATTGTCATTTACAATCTACATGTAATATGAGCGCTCAGATGTAGAAGATTAGCAATAATACTGCCCATATTAATGACCGCATGACCTTCACAAGAGAATACGTTGTCCTCCGAAAAACAGATGCTCAAAGCGACCTCCTTGCACGTCCAAACATTACGCAACGCAACGGATCATACGCACAGCTGTGTCCACAGTAACAAGATCAGCATGAACACGCGCTACCAATTCTTCCACATTTGTAGGCGGAGTAGAGTACACGTGCTCCTTCAGGTGTCCTCACAGGAAGAAATCCAGAGGATTTGGGTCAGGTGAATGCGGTGGCCATACAACTGGACCTCCACGTCCAAGCCATTTCCCTGGAAATGTTCTGTCCAAATACTTTCGCACATTAATTCCAGAGTGTGGAGGTGCACCATCATGTTGGAACCATATCCTCTGCCGAAAATGTAGTGGAACATCTCCCAGCGCATCAGGCAGATAGTTTGAGAGGAATGCATGATACCTTCGTACAGTGAACCGGTGAGGCAACATGTAGGGACCCAAACACCTGTCACCCAATATTCCTGACCAGACGTCGATACCAAAGCGAACTTGATATCCACGGTCGCGGGTAACGTGCGGGTTAACCTCACACCAATGTTGGGCAAGGTGAATATTAAAGACACCCTCACGATTAAATGCTGCTTCATACGACCATAGTACGGTGTTCACGAAGTTATCGTTTGCTTCCTGTTGTTGTTGGAACTATTCACAGAATTGCATCCGCTGATGGCGATCTGCAGGATGCAGGTGTTGCGTGAAAGAATAATGATAGGGGTGCAGCCCATGCTCGTGCATTGCGAGACACGCAGCTGTCTTCCTACGCTACGTGTACTTCGCTGAGGTTCTTCGTGTATGATCTCCAAAATAGCTTCCTCAGTAGCTGGAGTACGGCGAGTCCGTGGACGACCTCTGTCACGTGATGGTGGAAGGAGAGAACCTGACTCCCGAAGGCACATCTCCAGACGACGAAACACATTTTTATCTGGATGGCGTCGACGAGGATATCTAGCAGCATTTTCACGAGCGGCAACACCAGCCCGGTTATCAGATGCACCAAGGACCGGAAGCATACCCACATATTCATCGTTTGTGTATGTCATACGCCTGCCACACTTTTACAAGTTTAAAGAAGGACATTCAATACGTGTACGCATGTACATTGGACTCTGTCACGGGCGCATTACTGCGCTCGCCACTAGTCCCTGTCTGGTGAACAGCGCATTCACTACGTAATAAACATGCCGTCAGTCCTGCGCGCTCTTCCACCTAACGTGCATTACCCCTCTGACAGATATTGTTCTGCATGATTCATCCCGTCACCACTGTTTGTGAAATGGTCGGTTTCGAATTACACTGTTTCCCTAACAGTAATAAACGTGATGTTTCCACAATTCCATCGGTAGAATAATAATAATAATAATAATAATAATAATAATAATAATAATAATAATAATAATAATAATAATAATAATAATAATAAAAATAATAATAATAATAATGAATTGAGATACGTACTAAACAGCATGCGGTTACCAGACGCAATGTTGATAGGTAGCATTAATGGGACCATTGTCAAATTGTAACCGAGTTGGGACATTATTCGCAGAGCACGTTGCTAGGCCTACTGGTAACGTAAGGCCCTAACGAAATGTAATGGACCTGAACGAGGCAAGAATAATAGTTGGTACTAATCTATGGGTGGCCCTGAGGCTCACTCAGCCTACACCAAAAATGAGTACCAGGTTAATTCCTGGGGGCAAAGGCGGCCCGGCGTAGAGCTAACCACTCTACCGCATCAAGTGCCGAGGTTACTGATAGTGGAAGCCTTTGCCTTCCACCCCTCCCAGGGCCTTCATGGCCTGTACGGAGAAGACTTTGCTTTGCTTTTTTTTTTTTTAGTAATCTATGGGACCATTGGAGGACCGTACAAAGAAAACAGGTTTCTCATCACGTAGATGAAGTGGTGCGAATAAATTCACGCCCACGACGTGGAAAGGGCGTCTTTCAAAGCTGACCAATGAAAACGATTGTTCATCCATTTCTAGGATCGTACTATGTAAGTGCAAATGGTTTCTAGAGGACCCGCTGCAATTGCCGTTGACGATTAAGATGCCTGATACCATACCACCTGGACTACATTTACGAAATAAAAAAATTCGCCTCAATCCAGGATCGACCACTCGACCTTCCTCATGCTAACCCAAAACTCTATCCACTGCATCAACTGTACAGCACGACTACTTTGTTCTGACAGAGGTAGTTACCCTACATGTGGTTACAGTGTTGCCAGACTGCTACTCTTCAACGTCGTTTTTCTAAAGGACATACTCGCAGAACGAAAGTTTGTGAGAGACATATTTTTTTTTTATTGCTGGCATGTGAGGAGTCGCGCTGCGACGCCCGAGTGCGCGAATTTCGCTTCACCCTGGATATCCCTCTTCAAACCTGGATTTTACTATTATTCCCATCCAGCCTGCCACACAAAATTGTAAAACTGGATACGATCCTTGCTTAAATAAAAGTAAACTCAAGGACTCGGGGAGTGTGTTTTCAGTGCTCTATGGGTAACATGGTCGAAATGAATGTCCTCGTTTCTTTGTGTTCTATACTTAAACATCTGCATGGAAATGTGTAAAAACAGAGCTCTCAGAAGACATTCTTTTATTACACTCGTCCTCAGCTCGAGCGGTGTCACTATAATGGGTTCGCTTTGGCAGATGTCAACCTAAATGTCGTAGCGGGGAACAATAGGGAATGTGACATCAATGGCTGGGTGGGGTGGTGGGGAAGGAGCTTGTACCGCTAATGATTGAAATCCGATTTCAGATTGTCTTGTATTTCCCAACTGTGATATCTGATATCCCTTCAAATGAAGGACAACTAGTCTTATCCCTAAATGTAGGGTGCGTACTAAATTCTTAGGAAAGAGAAAAAGGATATGAGTGGTGACTCCGGCGGTGTTTTTGATGTCGCTATGCAGAAAGAGAATAGAATTAAGCCAGATGGCAAGCTTTTTGTGTTTCGTCACATCAAATTGTGGGCTTTTTCTTCAATCAATTTCACGAGTCCAATGCGCTGAATATAAAGTAAAGCCACGACTATGCAGGCACTGAAGACCCCTGCAGAAATGTAAGGAAGACCTTCCACTATGCGACCCAAGCAGCAATAATAATAATAATAAGAAGAAGAAGAAGATTCTTAGAAAAATGTTCGGTCTTGTACAAGAAAATGGAATTCGTTTTTAAAAGGCGAACTGGAGACCTGTATAGTCACACGGATAGTTTCATCGAAACAGTACGGAGGAGACGTTTTAAACTCTTTCGGGTACATTTTTAAGAAGGTTAAGAAGGTAGTAAGTAGTAAGTTATAAAAAAGGAGAACAAATAGGCTGGAGAAAAGAAGAGGAGATCTGAATGAATTGAAAATCGGAGAAGATATTGTGAAAAATCGCACAAAGTCTTCAGGACCTCAGTAAATAAACACACATGTGTGGTCAAAACTAGCAGCAGGACTGGTACAAAGTGGCCAGAAGAAAGGAAGAGGCACAACAGTGAGATCGTGAATTTTTTTGGAAGAATAGAAATTCGAAAGTCTTGAACCCAATGAACAAGTTCCAACACGCTCTATGAATGGGCATAACGAAATAATAATAATAATAATAATAATAATAATAATAATAATAATAATAATAATAATAATAATAATAATACCGGGTGGTACACCTCCACGCCGCTAATTTAAAATGTGCGCCTTTTGAAACTCCTCTGCTGGAGGAACTCTGAACTTTATCTACTCTATTAATTCTCTACCTTCTCAGAAGATGTCACCATGTGGAAAATTTTGAGTTTTAGAACTGTGTCACTTTTGATGTGTTTTTGTTTCGCTTGAAGTAAGAAGTGTGAACTTTCTCTTCTAGAGGACACTACTGAAGATCTACAATAGTGCAACCTAGTGCGGAGTCAAAGAACTATTTTTTGGAGAAAATTTAATTTCAAGAGTTTGTTCCTTGTTAAATTTTTTTCTATCATTGTTTAAGTTGGCAATATTTACCCCTTTCTTCCCCTTGTTATGAATGTAACCAATCCCGAATTTCTTTAATTAATTTCTGACCAATCAGGGGTATCTTCCCCCAACTTGAATCTGTTGCGGGGTCCTATCCAATAAAAACGTTGTGGGCGGGTGTTTTCTTTCCCCTAACGCCTAGAAACTTCCGCGAGAGTATTTAAACTGCTGATTTTTGGGTCTCCGGGCCACTTCTGTTCCATCTTTCAGTGTGTTAAGTACATAGCAGGGGGCGGGAAGCGCCTCTTTCTTCTCCAGCCGTTCAACACAAGGTAATGGCCGATTAATAACTTCTTTCTTTGCTAGCTCAGCAGTTTAACTTTCGGGGCGGGTTCTAAGCGTTCAACCATGTAACCTTTTCCTAAAATGTAACTTCTCTTTTCATCTATTCTCTTGTAAAACGACATATTGGGATAGAGAGTGCTAACCCTCTCGAGCTCCCACTCACATTGTCTTGAGGTGAACTTATTTTCTCAACCTATTCTTCGTTAATGTAAAACAAAGTGTTCTCTTCTTAAGTCACCTCTTTAGTATGGGATTAGCCCTTGTGTTAACGGCCTAGTGCCAAGTAGGTCTTAATCAAAGTGTACTAGGAGTGCAAGTTTGCCTCCTCCCCAAATTGTTATTTTAGAGGTCATTTAATTAACCTTCTTTTTCATTTAATAGACCTCAGTAGGTTGGGTATTTTACCCCTGTGTATATGTCCTTAGAGGACAGCTTGAAGGTGAAGTTTGGTGTGGCCTGTGATTGGCTTACACTTTGAGAGCAGATTGCGCTTTTGGAATTCAATTTTTGTATGCCTCGAGGAGGCTTTACTGTGTAATTCGGAGCAAGTGCTCCAGGGTTTGATTGGGGTCTTCTGCCCCTTGGTTAAAATTTGTATATCGGAAGGTTGGGCTAGTTGCTCACGAATTGTGAACTCAGGGCTCGAAGCCCAAATTCTGTAATCTCTGTAATTGTACATTTCAAATTGTGTTTCGACTACTAAGTACCTGTTCTTTGTTATTACTTAATTTTGAAAAGAAAATATAACCTTGTTAAATTTTACAGTAACTTTGATTCCGTAGTTTGAGACTCATTCACGCCCGCACCTTCTTTCACCTCTACCTACCACCAAAACACGGTAACAAGTGGTAGCAGAGCGTGGTTGAATGGGTCTCAATTTAGCCCCTTTTGACGGCTACACATTGTTTTGATCCGAACTCTAACCATTTTCTCAGTTGCTGGAATTTTTTGACTTTTTCAAAATTGTTTTGTCATCATGCCAGGCGCTCGCGATGTTCCCCATCTTAATTATTTGCGCAAGGAGGAGTTGATATATGAATTGACTATTAGAAATGTACAATCTGGAGGCACGGTTGTAGTAGACACTAACAAGCTTAGAGAGTCCCTAGATTTGCCCATTTCCATCCCCAATTTGGGAGAGAAAGAAATTGATGACTCTCTTTCCACGATCGTCGAGAATATTACTGGGCTAGCTTCTGTAGTTAGTTTTTTTGATGAAAATGATCCGTCTCCTAATCAAATTAAGCGTGTGCAAGGCAGGCTATATCGTTTTTCGAATAGGGTTAACGATCTGTTGTCTCTAAAACTGAATGACGTTCAGAGGAAGGAAGCTAGTACGCTCCTGGAAAATATTTCCGAATTATCTAATAAGGTCACTTTATTGTTGACTGGGGAAGTTCCTCCCAAATCTGATCAACCCACCATTGTGAATGCAGGTAGTGAGGAAGCGCCTCCCAAGGGAGACGTTAATAGGATAACCGTTGCTGCTCAAACTATCTCTGCCCCATTGGACAACGAGCCTGAACGCCGTGCATCGTTGAGTAACATCCGTTCTGAATTAACTTCCTTGCCATTGAAACCTTTACCGACTATGTCACCCGGGTTTAGCAGCTTGCCTCATCCATTGGCAATGTTGCTCAGAGGGATCTCTAAGTTTTCCGTTAATACCACCAGTGATGTAATTTCTTTTTTAAGATTTCTAGTTGAATTTCAGGATCATGCCCTTGTGTTTTCTCTTTCTCCATGTCAAATTTTGCAGATTATCTATCCGTATGCTATTGGTATTCTTTCTGATAAAATCGTAAGAGCCATTGCCGAGCAATCATCTATTGAGGATTTCCATGCCCATTTGCTAGCTAACTTCATCCCTGCTAGGGCTAGGTCCTCCCTTATTCAGAAGTACTATTATCGGGTACAGCGCTTGGATGAAAACTTGGCTGATTTCATACAAGACATTAAGTTTTATACCAGGGTGTTTGCTCTTCACTTCCCTGAGGATCAAATTGTACAAGCTATTGTGGAAGGGATTTCACCACCCTACAGGTCATATTTGTGTTTCGCGGCGTGCCCGCAAACTTTTTCTGAACTTGAAGCATTGGCCGTCTCAGCGGAAGGAGTTAGATACGCCGATTCTTTGCGTGTCGCGAAAGAACCCCCTCCTTCGTTTAGTAATACTCGGCCTCCACCTCGCCGACCAGTCACACCCCGTAAATGTTATGCTTGTGGGTCGCCCGACCATCTGCGCAATAAGTGTCCACTGATCAAGTCTAGTAGGGCAAATAATGGAGCTGGTTCAGCACAAGGCTGTTTTAAATGTGGGGCTTTCTCACATATCGCCAAGAATTGCCCAAACTCGAATAGCACCCCCTCCTGCTCAACTTCTGGTGCAAATTCCACCTATGCCAATAATAAAAAGTGACTAGTGGCTTCGGCTGAGTCGACTAATCCATCTTCCCGAGACTCAGCCCCGGGTAAACAGGTTGTAAATTCAGGGAACGTGCAATTTTCAAATTCATCTTTTGAAGGTCCCAAAGAGTGTCTTAGGATTGCGGCGGATACCCCCGCACCTGTTCCTTTTCTTAAGATTGAGTTAAATAACGAGCCTATAACAGCTCTCTTAGATTCAGGCAGTGTTTGTTCGATTATTTCGGCTGAATGGTATTCTAAATTGAAAACGGTTTGTAAACTTCCTGACTATGTCTCTTCTCCTGTTCAATACGTTTCGGCTAATTCATCTCCATTAGAAATTCTAGGTTCCTTACTGGTCAAAATTCGTGTTTTTAAGTTTACATGGAAAGTTAAATTGTTTGTGGCCAAGCAATTGTCTAGCCCCATTATATTGGGAGCGGACTTTATTTCTCACACTGGTCTTGTGCTCGATCTCCAGTCTAGGTCGTGCACATTCAAATTTGCTTCCAATTGTAAAATACCACTATTAAAGTGTAATTCTGTGTCATGTTCTTCTATTTCGCCTACCCAGGATGAGATGTTGTTAGACCTTAGACATCTACCTGAGGAGCAGGCTAATAGTATTCGCAAACTGTGTCAGTCGTTTTCCGAGGTGTTCTCTGATACTCTTGGTGTTACTGACCTTATTGAATACAAAATTGAGGTCACGGATTCGATTCCCGTCCGTTTTCCACCTTATAGGCTATCTCCACCTAAAATGAAGGCTCTGAAAGAAATTATCGACCAGATGTTGAAGGATGGTATTATTAGGCCCTCTAAGTCGGCGTATTCATCGCCTATTTTTCTAGTCCCGAAACCCCAAGGAGGCTTCAGGCCTGTCATTGATTACAGGGCTCTCAATCGGAAGGTGGTGTTGCAATCTGTGCCCCTTCCTGACCTTCATTCTTGTTTTTCATGGTTTCGTAAGGCCAAGTTCTTCACCATCTTCTACTTGAATCAGGCCTATAATCAAATTCCCCTTGCCGAAGAGTCTAAACATCTTACAGCGTTTGCTACGGACTGGAATTTATACGAATACAACCGCGTGCCTTTCGGGCTCCCCACCGGAGCAGCTGTGCTCACTAGGCTACTAGATAGGGTCTTCTCCGACATCAAATTCGAGTACTTATATCACTACTTAGATGATGTCGTCGTATTTTCAGAGACTTTTGAAGAACATCTAGATCATCTGCGAGAAGTTCTCGATCGCCTTCGTAAGGCGGGGTTAACTGTTAAGTTGTCCAAGGTTGCCTTTGCTAAGCCCTCTATGTCATTCCTAGGGCATATTGTGTCACCCGATGGGGTAGCAGTCGATCATTCTAGAACACTGGCCATCCGTGATTTTAAACCTCCCAAGGACATTAAAGGTATCGCCAGGTTCATTGGTATGGTGAATTTCTTCAGAAAGTTTATTCCTAACTTTGCTAATAGAGCGGCGCCCTTAAACCTTCTTCGTAGGAAAGGCATCAAATTTGAGTGGGGACCTTCTCAACAAGCCGCTTTTGAAGATCTGAAATTAGCTCTCTGTAATGCCCCTGTCCTTGCTATGCCTGATTTCTCAAAGAAATTCATCGTCCAAACGGACGCGTCATCGTCAGCTGTAGCTGCAGTCCTTCTTCAAGAGACTGAACTAGGGAGGCGACCCATCGCCTATGCATCTAGGACTCTATCGGCTCAAGAAGCCAAGTATTCCATCTATGAGCTCGAAGGGTTGGCAGTCTTATTTGCCTTAGAAAAGTTCCGTCTCTATCTGGAACATGTCAAATTCGACCTGGAAACAGATAATCAAGCCCTAAGCTGGGTCTTAGGTAGGCCGCGTCGTACTGGTCGTATAGCCCGTTGGGCCATCCGTATTTCTGCCTTCCAATTTGATGTCAGGCATATTAGAGGTACCGAAAATGTTGTTGCCGATGGACTCAGCCGTATGTTTTCAGACGACGTTGAGAACCATGAACAGGTCGACAGTTCATCACCCCCCGAGTCCATGCTATCTGGTGTTAATGCCATCTTAACAGATGCTCCCATGCTTTTTAGGGACATTGAGAAATACCAACGTGAAGATCCGACGCTGGCTCCGATAATGGAAACCCTTTCTTCTGGGGAACATGTTGTCCCTTATGTTCTGAGGAATGGTGTTTTATGTTGCCCTTCGAGGCATGATAAGATGATGAAAGTTGTCGTTCCAGCTGTTCTTGTGCCTATGATCTTCAAGTATTATCATGAAACCCCATTAGGAGGGCATCTGGGTATCTTTAAAACTCGTGAAAAGATTCGTGAAATGTTCATCTGGAAACGTATGGACGGTGAAATCCGTGAACTTGTAAAAGCTTGTAAATCTTGTTTGCTCAGTAAACCCACCATGTCCACCAAGGTAGGCCTTTTGTCTTCGCATCAAGCATCGCGCCCCATGGAACGCCTGTATATTGATTATGTAGGACCATTCCCCCAGTCAAAGGGTAATGCCAACAAGTTCATCCTTGTGTGTGTAGATGGTTTTACCAGATTTTCCTGGTTATTTCCGACTAAGCTGGCTACCGCTCAGTCCACCATTACTTGCCTAAATTCTATTTTTGCTTCTTTTGGTCCGTGCCAATATATTGTATCTGATAATGCTAAGGCTTTTACATCTAATTTATTTCGTAAATTCTGTTTTGACTTATCCATCTCTCATGTAACTACTTCGGCGTATTACCCTCAACCATCTCTGGCTGAACGGGTTAATCGTAATCTCAGGTCCGCACTGATTGCCTATCATCATGATGATCATTCCAGGTGGGACACGTCCCTGCATTGGTTAGCTTTTGCTTTGAATTCGGCGGTTCATGAATCTCACAAGTTTACTCCAGCTTCTTTGATGTTCAAGTTTGTTCCCAACTCGCCGCTCTCTAACCTCTGGTCTCTGAGTGACATTCTACCCGAGACAATAGATCCGGATAACATTAAAGATCTTTGGAAGAAGGCTAAAGCCAATCTTAAAGTGTCTCATGAAAAGGTCAGGGAAAGGTATGATCGTGGACGGAGACCCACCCCTTTGAAGGTAGGTGACCAAGTTATGGTCAAGAATTTTGTTCCCGCGGGCAAGCTTGCCCCCAGATTTCATGGGCCTTGTATCATTCTTGATTTTCTTACGCCAGTTACGTTGTTAGTAAGCAATCCAGCCACCGAGAGGATATTTAGTGTTCACCTGTCACAGGTGAAACCAGTGTAAATTTTGTGTTAACTTGCTTCATATAATTTGAAAGGAATATGAAGGTCATATTTTTTTTTTGAGTTCAACTTTTAAGGCTTTCTGCCCCTTCTATAATATTTTGGTCTTATATGTAATCCTCTTGTAAAACCTCCCCCGATCCGTTAAACTGCCATTCTGTCCTTGCCTCGGCCATTACCACGCTCCCGTCTCCTGCTTCATACACACTGTGGCGTAATTTGAGTAAATGCCATGGAGATCTGCACGCCGCTGACCCCTCAACCTCCTCACCTAGCCTGTGCCCTCAAAGAAACATGATGGTCCAACACAATTCTGCCGCCTAGCTTTAATGTTTCAGTGCCCCCGCAGCCGCGCGGCGCTGTGCCGCGTTTGGGTCCGAGGATGGGCTCCCTCGGCCCCAGCGAGGACGACATGTGCACGGCGAGCCGGAGCTCTCCTCCCGGCCAAGGCTGATGTGCGGCGCACGACCTGCTACTTGCCCGCAGCCTGTATACCTTCCCCGCGGGCGCGGCGTGTTTCAACACCCCTGCTCCCCTCATAGTGCGGGCGAGCGGTATCTCAGGGTACTTGAGGGGTCCGAGCGGCTTCCTTTGGACGCAAGCTGCAACGGCCGGTCTGGCCATCCTACTTAGCCTACATCAACTACATGGACAGCCACTATAAGAGATGACTACACTTGGGAATTCAACAACAAATTTGGTGGACATTGCAAAATTTTTCATCACATTTTAAAAGATTATCTTCAGAAATTCGCCTTCTACAAACATAAAAACCTTACGTTACCAATTACAACAAAAATTTTGGAACTGAATTAAGAATTTCTCAAATACTTCTGCAATTTATTTTAATATCAACATCAAAACTTGGACTTTGTTTTCAAACTATTTCATGTGTCACCCCTGGTGGAACTTTTGGGGGGGGAGGTCTGTACCGGGTGGTACACCTCCACGCCGCTAATTTAAAATGTGCGCCTTTTGAAACTCCTCTGCTGGAGGAACTCTGAACTTTATCTACTCTATTAATTCTCTACCTTCTCAGAAGATGTCACCATGTGGAAAATTTTGAGTTTTAGAACTGTGTCACTTTTGATGTGTTTTTGTTTCGCTTGAAGTAAGAAGTGTGAACTTTCTCTTCTAGAGGACACTACTGAAGATCTACAATAGTGCAACCTAGTGCGGAGTCAAAGAACTATTTTTTGGAGAAAATTTAATTTCAAGAGTTTGTTCCTTGTTAAATTTTTTTCTATCATTGTTTAAGTTGGCAATATTTACCCCTTTCTTCCCCTTGTTATGAATGTAACCAATCCCGAATTTCTTTAATTAATTTCTGACCAATCAGGGGTATCTTCCCCCAACTTGAATCTGTTGCGGGGTCCTATCCAATAAAAACGTTGTGGGCGGGTGTTTTCTTTCCCCTAACGCCTAGAAACTTCCGCGAGAGTATTTAAACTGCTGATTTTTGGGTCTCCGGGCCACTTCTGTTCCATCTTTCAGTGTGTTAAGTACATAGCAGGGGGCGGGAAGCGCCTCTTTCTTCTCCAGCCGTTCAACACAAGGTAATGGCCGATTAATAACTTCTTTCTTTGCTAGCTCAGCAGTTTAACTTTCGGGGCGGGTTCTAAGCGTTCAACCATGTAACCTTTTCCTAAAATGTAACTTCTCTTTTCATCTATTCTCTTGTAAAACGACATATTGGGATAGAGAGTGCTAACCCTCTCGAGCTCCCACTCACATTGTCTTGAGGTGAACTTATTTTCTCAACCTATTCTTCGTTAATGTAAAACAAAGTGTTCTCTTCTTAAGTCACCTCTTTAGTATGGGATTAGCCCTTGTGTTAACGGCCTAGTGCCAAGTAGGTCTTAATCAAAGTGTACTAGGAGTGCAAGTTTGCCTCCTCCCCAAATTGTTATTTTAGAGGTCATTTAATTAACCTTCTTTTTCATTTAATAGACCTCAGTAGGTTGGGTATTTTACCCCTGTGTATATGTCCTTAGAGGACAGCTTGAAGGTGAAGTTTGGTGTGGCCTGTGATTGGCTTACACTTTGAGAGCAGATTGCGCTTTTGGAATTCAATTTTTGTATGCCTCGAGGAGGCTTTACTGTGTAATTCGGAGCAAGTGCTCCAGGGTTTGATTGGGGTCTTCTGCCCCTTGGTTAAAATTTGTATATCGGAAGGTTGGGCTAGTTGCTCACGAATTGTGAACTCAGGGCTCGAAGCCCAAATTCTGTAATCTCTGTAATTGTACATTTCAAATTGTGTTTCGGCTACTAAGTACCTGTTCTTTGTTATTACTTAATTTTGAAAAGAAAATATAACCTTGTTAAATTTTACAGTAACTTTGATTCCGTAGTTTGAGACTCATTCACGCCCGCACCTTCTTTCACCTCTACCTACCACCAAAACACGGTAACAATAATAATCATAAATTATTTAAATATTTATTAATTTAATTTATTAATTTAATTTAATAATTATATAAATAATTTATTATTATTATTATTATTATTATTATTATTATTATTATTATTATTATTATTATTATTATTATTATTATTATTATTATTATTATTATATTTCGCCTTTACGTCTCACTAACTACACTTTTACGGTTTTCGGAGACGTCTTGGGGCTGGAATTCAGTCGCGCAGGAGTTCTTTTATCTGCCGGCAAGTCTACCGACACCAGGCTGAGGTATTTCAGTACCTTTAAATACCATCGCACCGACCTCAGCACTAAGTGGGATTGAGTGATAAACTCATTGCACCCAGGAAAATACTTAGTACTTTCCGACTCAATCGCTGAATGGTTAGTATGCTGCCTTTTGGTCTAACGGGTCTCAGGTTCGATTCCCGAGCGGGTCGAATTTTAACTTTCATTGATTACTTCGTCTGGCTCGCAGACTCGGCGTTTGTGTAGTCTTCGTCATTGGAATCCTTCTTAGCAGGGACCCATCCTCACCGAGGCCCAGGTCGCCTACAGGGCATCAACTTGACCTCTCTGGAGGCCATTAAGAATGATGCTGGCCCACATCGAGGATTCCTGGTGTAAATACTTTATTGAAGACAACCGATAGGTTGTCAGGTGTAATTTAAGTGTGCCATAAGAAATTGATCCCTCTGCGAGGCTGGACTATGGTACCTTTTGGAGCGCAGACTACTATGTCTTATAAATAATCGGGGCAAAGCATGCGCTTTGTAAAATATTGTTCCTGTCAATGGCAATAACGTTCTTTTATATGAAAATCAACCAAACTGTTAACGATTGTAAATTTTGTACCCGATTCTCGGACTTTTAACTCCTTATTATTGCTAGAGCTGACGAGCTAATTATTATTCTTATTCATTCAGATTTTCTATTTATCGATTTTTAGATTAAGAAAGGAAAGAAAAGAAATTTCAAAATTTGTTGTGTTAAGTCCTGCTTTAGTTAATTCCTTGTCCACCCATTCACCCCAGGCGCTACATAACCCTCTGCAATCCACGGAAACCCTGGAAAAATTCCAATGTCTCCACATGTAGGCACGTGGGATCTGAGATACAGGGAAGGGGATGGGTACGGGAATGGACTGCCACGAGTAGTTTTGTGATCTCCAAAGTGTTACAGGAAGGTAAGCGACTACCTACGGGGGCGGGGTGAGATTTTTTAACACCTGTCGGAGAAGTGCGATTCTCGTTTCGTGGTGACGGTTTTTGAGCGCCCTGTTGTTCCCTTTAGTTGACATACGTACTGATCTCTTATGATAGAACATGTTAACAACAGACAAAGTTGTTCTGTTATTTGGTGCCTCCCAATTAAATAGCTCCTCGTATTGTCCTTTAATGTGAAGCAACTCTGCCCATTCTGATGCCCCACCCCTTATGACCGGAATTATTATTATTTCTTTTTTTTACAAGTTGCTTTACGTCGCACCGACACAGAGAGGTCTTCCGGCGTCGATGGGACAGGAAGAGGCAAAGAATGGAAAGGAAGCGACCGTGGCCTTAATTAAGGTACAGACCCAGCATTTGTCTGGTGTGAAAATGGGAAACGCCGGAAAACCAATTTCACGGCTGCTGACATTGGTGTTCGAACCCACTATCTCCCGAATACTGGATACTGGCCGCACTTAAGCGATTGCAGCTATCGAGCTCGTTATATTATTATTATTATTATTATTATTATTATTATTATTATTATTATTATTATTATTATTATTATTATTATTATTATTATTATTATTATTATTATTATTATTATTACTGAACCCAAATGGCATTTAGTACATTTAAGTAGTCCGTGCGGCATGTTAGCAGTACTGGCATGTTGCACGATTATTTCCCCTCCTGGAAATAAATCTATATTGTGCTACGGATTTGAACTAGTGACAATCAGTGAACATTACAGTGTATGGAGTTTTTGTTCATCGATAAGTGATTTGATTTTTGTCAGGTTAATGACATGTGCTGTGTGTTAGTTTTTTTAATTTTTCGTTATTGAGTTTATTGTTGTGCCTTGTTTGAGATAGGATACTTTAACACTCAGAACGCTAGTGAGAGGAAGAGAACCAATGATAATGTGGAATGAAATATGTCGAAGTTGATATTTGAATGCAGAGAGATTAAGTATTCTCGAGGAACAATAGTTGTGAATCCTGATGAGGTATGAACCAGTGGACGTTATAATTGAAGGCAAGATATTGTGTATCCGTGAATGTGCATTGCGAGGAATATTTTGTTATAAGCCCATTGGAGGCTGGATTATATGAAGTATCCGGAAGAGACTGAATGAACTTGCCTTGAATACGCAGATATCGTCGAGTGATGACAGTTGTATAGCCGAGGCATGAAGGAAACAGATGTGTTTGATTTCAAGTCGTCAAGACTTCTCCACAGCACAGCGTTCTAATTTTAAAGATTAAACACCGTTGAAATAGGGTGATCGAGGAATATTACATCACTTTTATATAATTCCAATTGGTCAGGTCGACTACAGCACATAGATATTTTAAGATTTAACGTCATCTGTGTATCACTTTCATTAAAGATAGGGGATTTCTGGTTACTGTAATGGAACGTCGTGACGGTCGTTACTTCGACTCTCGACCAGGTCAATGGACTAGGAGTTCACTGATGACTATCATTGCTGGATTTATGTTTTGTTATGTGTGAATTATATTTATTATTTATTTGGCAACGCAAATTCTGATTTGTTGTTGTAGTGACTTTATTGACGTGTGGATTCAGATCCATATGGTTACTATGTTTGAGGCAGGGGTTCTGTTCCCACTGCAGTAGAGTCAGTGTACATGTAAGTTTTTGGGGGATTTTGCGTTATTCATATTACGTAGGACCCTTCGCTAAAGATTTTGTTTTTATTAAGTGTGATTATATTGAGACAGCTGGTTATGTATTTGTGAAGTCAGAATTTTTCTCTTTAAAATCAGGTGTTCTCATGTTGTAGTCATATCCGATGTACTCGTCAGTCCGCGTTCTTTTCATGATAGTTATTGTAGATTAGATATAGTGAGCCATGACAGATGATGAATTAATGAACAATGAATAATGAATTTATGAATTAATGGATAATGAATTTAATAACTTTTATTTGGAAATTCGACCAATTAATAAATTAATATTGATTTAATAAATATAATTTAATGTTTTAACGAACGTAACTCCAATTAACTTGTAAAGATA